>NC_056447.1:42616028-42927903 GCF_018296145.1 Oncorhynchus tshawytscha | reverse complement strand
CATGCGGATGGAGCGAGTGGAGAGGGATGTGGAGTACCTGGAGAATAAGACCCCTAACCAGCCCCACATCGAGGTAGAGGAGGCCCTGATGGAACAGCAGATGAAAGACACCCAGAAGAAAATAGTAAAGATCACACTGGGGACAGGTACTTAGGAAACTGATGTTAACTGGAAAATAATGTAATATACTTGTGTGTGTGTTGTACATGATATTGAGAAATAAATTAGGATACTTTCAATCTTACTCTTGTCCTTTCATGTATAGACTGCAACATAGCTCTCACTGGTGTGAAGTCTCTGAAGATAGTGAAGAAAGCAGGGGACGTCTATGGATCCTGGCTGAAAGACCCTACTAAGGGCTCTGCCAAAATCTATTTCTTCAGCGGGAATAAGAACAACACCGTACTGGAGTTTAAATCCTTGAAGACCTTCACTGAGGGAAGGCTCGCCCAGGCTCATCCAATTCAGCTCCCCTTTCCCTGGCAGGGAACTGGCCATGTGGTCTACAATGGCTTTCTGTACTATCACAGGGCAGACACACCCAACCAGATCTTAAAGGTGCATCTCCTCAACCGCACTGTGGCCGACAGTATGCTGCTGCCCGGGGTTGGCCGCCTGCCTACCTACGCCCTCACCACACACACCTTCCTGGACCTGGCTGTGGACGAACTGGGCCTGTGGGTCATCTACTCTGACCCAGAGTTTGGGGGCAACCTGGTGATCACCAAGCTGGACAAGAGCAGCCTGGCTGTGGAGCACACCTGGGACACCACCTGTACGAGCCGCGACGCAGAGTCAGCATTCATGATCTGTGGAACACTGTACGTGGTGTATAACTCCCGCTACGGAGGGCGCTCCAGCATTCAGTGCCTGTACGATATCCACGACACCATTCACAGTGAGGAGAGCCCTGTGCTGTTCTTTCCTAAGCGCTACACCAACCACTACAGTATGCATTACCACCCCAAGGACAAGCAGCTGTATGCCTGGGACGACGGCTACCAGACCATCTACAAAGTGGACCTCAAGAGCAAGGCTGAAGTCTGACATGAGTCTACATTAAACGCTTATCAGTCATAGAACCACAGGCGTATTCAAAACATAACTAATTAACAATGTCCATATTCTTATCATAATAGCCAACAATAATCCATTTAAGTTGAGGTAACACAATACACGGTTTACTCAAGGCCCATATTTTCACATGACTTTCTGCAAGATTATAATAAACTGCATTTAAAAAGTTGTCTTTCTGGGAGCAATGTAGTGGTCAGATGGTTCTTAGTACAATGTAGTGGTCAGATGGTTCTTAGTACAATGTAGTGGTCAGATGGTTATTAGTACAATGTAGTGGTCAGATGGTTCTTAGTACAATGTAGTGGTCAGATGGTTCTTAGTACAATGTAGTGGTCAGATGGTTCTTAGTACAATGTAGTGGTCAGATGGTTCTTAGTACAATGTAGTGGTCAGATGGTTCTTAGTACAATGTAGTCAGATGCTTCTTGGAGGTACAGTGACTGAAAATAAGTTTTTGCCAATGTGGCACTGTTGAACTGAATGAGGTGAGAGAGCTCTCCCAAAACAGTAGCTTTTTGCATAGTCATACATGTTTATGGAGCAAATTTTATGACCCTGCTGAACACATCAGAGCTCTAAAGATTGGATGTGCCTGTAAAGTAATGGAAAACAACTAAATCTGACATTCCCACAAGCTGATGGTACTATTCTATTAACAGACAAACCATATTTTCCTATTCCTGTTCCTATAATAATTTTGATATGAGCTTCTGTTCTTTGTGGTGACTTTGAAAGGCATTACATGACATGTTATTATTGGTGTATGTATATGGCATAGCAACCACGTGAACAGGCTAATTGAGCATGGGCCAAGTGTAGTCAAATGAGATTAGGTAGCTAGTAATAGAGCCCCACAGTTGGTGTCATAATACCCATAAAACCCAAGTGGTCAAACAGGCAAATGGTTCCAATCGTTTTTCCACCATTCATTATTCCCATAGGGCATTTTAGAAACACTTGGCTAGGCATACTCTGGCATGATGTTTTGAGAACTATGTAAATCACTCTCACAAGGTGCCTTGTATCAATATATTCAGCTCATTTACTCTCAGATTAAAAAATGCTAATTAGCATCAAAGTAAACATCATGCAAGACTACAAATCCCTGCAAGCTCCTTCACGTCACCTCTAGCTGACTCCTTTGCTAACAGGTATTGTGTCAATTTAAAACTTGCACAAGACAGTTCAAAGAAATGTCAGTTTAAAGAAATTGTATTTATTCATTACTAAATGCGTTACTAAATTAAAATAAAATTATATGTTAATCCAGAGATTCTTACCTTCTCCTTGATTCGGCAGTCACGTCCAAATTATCATTGCATTTGTAGTTCTTTATGATAGCCACATAAACAGCTGATTAGCATTTAATTTTGGGGGGGTAGATACAGGCGACTGTTTTGATAAATCACCTTGTCCTAGAGAGAGTTACATGGTTATCAAAACGTCACGCCAGGTAATCCCATATGGGAAAAATTTATGGTGGAGAACGATAGAACCATTTTCTTGTTTGACCGCTAGGTTCTATGGGTATTATGACTCATGCTGTGGTAATCTAACCTGAGATATTTTTGCTGTGTTTTTTTGTATAACTATGCTTGTCTCACTTATAATCAGCAGATGGCACTGTTGTTAAGAACTTCAGCACAAACCGCCAGTGAGCCAAGCGTCCAAATGATAGGCTGGCTGTATGTTTTAGTCCTACAGTCCTGGGGTATATAATACTGTGCACGTGCTGGTCCATGGCAGACTCAACCACGTGAGATAAAAATTTGCACAGGTAAATGGGGACCCCCCCCCAAAAAAAAAAAATTGTATTTATGTTTACACAAATAGCATACAGAAGATGTGATGAGTTGTAATATATTTATTACACGTGATTACAATAATTTGTTGCAGATTTGAGTTTACATGTCGTCTTGTTCACGTATTGGGAATGATGAGCAGCTAGAGCACATGGGCTGTGTAGTTTGATGGGATGGCACACCCTTAGAATCACATGATAGGTGATTGGTGGAGAGGCTTTTATGATGAACACACTTATGGCGTTGGCAGCGCAAAGGCACAGTCGGTCAATGCGCCGAGCATCCCATCGCTGAAGACACCACTTACAGTGCCAAGGACCATTTTAAATCCAAAGTGGTCAATAGTGTATTTTGCAAGTTGCAGGGGAGGAATACGCGCTGGAGAGCAAGTCTCCGAAGTCGAGGATATTATAGGTAATGCCGAGACACTTGTTTTCTTCTTCTTATTTACTTAGTAAAGTTTTTTATCCTACTCGCAGGTATTCATAATATAAGTAGATACGATTTAAAGCCTATCTGTAGCCGAATGTACGGCGGCTTTCTGAATAAACACAATTTTAATTGTTCTATACTCTTTTTTTCCCAAGTATGTTCAAAACACTGATTTGCTTACGGAACAGGTGGATGAGGCTGGGAAAGTGACAGAATAAAACTTGTCTGAACATGACAATGCAGTTGTGTACAGTATGTGGTTTCAACAGTTTCTCAGCATTCCACAAGTATCTAAGCACTTGGCATGTAGCTTTATTGAAAAAAGTAGTAGTGGTTGTTTTTCTCAATTAGTTTTTGTTGCAGTTGCTTTCACACTTAGTAGTAAAACGATATGGTTGTCAGTTTATGTATGTATACAATTTATGTAAGAATTATGAGGAGAAAATGGCCTACATTGAATGCACACAAAGCAATTCCCTGCTTTTTAATGGTTTGTAGGGGTTTCTGTTGATGAAATGCAGTTTTGTTGTTTTCAGGGTAGGCTATAGTAGCCTATGATGTGTTAAATGATGTTGCAGCCTACTCACCCGAGTTTAATTGCAGACTATCAATTATGGACTGCATGACAAGCAGCTAAATATTTCTTGCTGTGTATGATATGGTAATTTGTAAGTATCAAGGCTGTAGTGCACCCAGCTGTGTGTGCTTGCCATCAAACAGCGAAGATGATTCATAGACCAGAAATGCTTGAGTGTCTTGAATATGGACGAAGAGTTGGAGGGGACTTGCACCCAGGATACAATGTATTCTGTAGCCATGCTCATCCGAAGTAGCCCAGGTTGCATTCATCTGAATAGAATTACCTCTGATCACCAGTGGTTCATTGGTCTCCAAATTATACTGAACAAAAATGTAAGTGCAACATGCAACAATTTCAAAGATTTTACTGTGTTACAGTTCATATAAGGAAATAAATCAATTGAAATAAATTCATTAGGCCCTAATCTATCGATTTCACATGAGTGGGAATATAGATATGCATCTGCTGATCACAGATACCTTTTAAAAAAAAGTAGGGGCGTGGTTCAGAACCAGTCAAATCAAATCAACTTTTATTTGTCACTTTCCCCCGAAAACAACAGTAAAATGCTTACTTACAAGCCCTTAACCAACAATGCAGTTCAAGAAAGAGTTTTAAATATACATTAAAATAAAAAGTAACACAATAAAATAACAAGGCTGTATACAGGGAGTACCAGTACCAAGTCAATGTGTAAGGGGATACCTAGTCAGTTGTACAACTGAATGCATTCAACTGAAAACTGTCTTCCGCATTTAACCCAACCCCTCTGAATTAGAGAGGTGTGGGGGGCCTGCTTAATCAACATCCACGTCATCGGCACCCAGGGAACAGTGGGTTAACTGCCTTGCTCAGGGGCAGAATGACAGATTTTTACCTTATCAGCTCGGGGATTTGATCTAGCAACCTTTCGGTTAATGGCACAATGCGTCCTACCTGCCAGGCTACCTGCCAGGTACAGGTTAGTTGAGGTAATTTGTACATGTAGGTATGGGTAAAGTGATTATGCATAGAAAATAAACAGTGAGTACCAGCAGTGTAAAAACAAATGAAGAGGGGAGGGGTGTCAATGGAAATAGTCTGGTTGGCCATTTGATTAATTGTTCAGCAGTCTTATGGCTTGAGGGTAGAAGCTGTTAAGGAGCCTTTTGGTCCTTGACTTGACGCTCCGGTACCGATTGCCGTGCGGTAGCAGAGAGAACATTCTATTACTTGGGTGACTGGAGTCTTTGGGGCCTTCCTCTGACACCGCCTAGTATATAGGTCCTGGATTGGCAGGAAGCTTGGTCCCAGTGATGTACAGTTGAAGTCTGAAGTTTACATACACTTTAATTGGAGTCATTAAAACTTGTTTTTCAACCACTCCGCAAATTTCTTATTGACAAACTATAGTTTTGGCAAGTCGGTTAGGACATCTATCACAATTCCAGTGGGTCAGAATTTTACACACACTAAGTTGACTGTGCCTTTAAACAGCTTGTAAAATTATGTAATGGCTTTAGAAGCTTCTGATAGGCTAATTGACATCATTTGAATCAATTGGAGGTGTACCTGTGGATGTATTTCAAGGCCTACCTTCGAACTCAGTGCCTCTTTGCTTGACATAATGGGAAAATCAAAAGAAATCAGCCAAGACCTCAGAAAAAAAATCATAGACCTCCACAAGTCTAGTTCATCCTTGGGAGCAGTTTCCAGACTCCTGAAGGTACCACGTTCATCTGTACAAACAGTAGTACGCAAGTATTAACAGCATGGGACCACGCAGCCGTCATACCGCTCAGGAATCAGACTTGTTCTGTCTCCTAGAGATGAACGTACTTTGGTGCAAAAAGTGCAAATCAATCCCAGAACAACAGCAAAGGACCTTGTGAAGATGCTGAAGGAAACAGGTACAAAATGATCTATATCCACAATAAAACGAGTCCTATATCAACATATCTTGAAAGGCCACTCAGCATGGAAAAAGCCACTGCTCAAAAACTGCCATAAAAAAGCCAGACTATGGTTTGCAGCTGCACATGGGGACAAAGATTTTACTTTTTGGAGAAATGTCCTCTGGTCTGATGAAACAAAGATAGAACTGTTTGGCCATAATGACCATCGTTATGTTTGGAGGAAAAAGGGGGAAGCATGGGGGTGGCAGCATCATGTTGTGGGGGTGCTTTGCTGCAGGAGGGACTGGTGCACTTCACAAAATAGATGGCATCATGAGAATGAAAATTATGTGGATATATTGAAGCAACATCTCAAGACATCAGTCAGGAAGTTAAAGCTTGGTCGCAAATGGGTCTTCCAAATGGACAATGACACCAAGCATACTTCCAAAGTTGTGGTAAAATGGCTTAAGGACAACAAAGTCAAGGTATTGGAGTGGCCATCATAAAGCCCTGACCTCAATCCTATAGAAAATGTGTGGGCAGAACTGAAAAAGTGTGTGCAAACAAGGAGGCCTATAAACATGACTGTTACACCAGCTCTGTCAGGAGGAATGGGCCAAAATTTACCCAAGTCATTGTGGGAAGCTTGTGGAAGGCTATCCAAAATGTTTGACCCAAGTTAAACAATATAATGGCAATGCTACCAAATACTAATTGAGTGTATGTGAACTTCTGACGCACTGGGAATGTGATGAAAGAAATAATAGCTGAAATCATTCTCTCTACTATTATTCTGACATTTCACATTCTTAAAATAAAGTGGTGAGCCTAACTGACCTAAGACAGGGAATTGTAACTAGGATTAAATGTCAGGAATTGTGAAAAACTTAGTTTAAATGTATTTGGCTAAGGTGTATGTAAACTTCCGACTTCAACTGTACGTACGGTCACTGTGGGGACTGAGGTGGTGTACTCCTCAGTGCCATTGGATGAATCCCAGAACATATTCCAGTCTGTGCTAGCAAAACAGTCCTGTAGCGTAGCATCCGCGTCATCTGACCATTTCCGTATTGAGCGAGTCACTGGTACTTCCTGTTTTAGTTTTTGCTTGTAAGCAACAATCAGGAGGATAGAATTATAGTCAGATTTGCCAAATGGAGGGCGAGGGAGAGATTTCTATGCGTCTCTATGTGTAGAGTAAAGGTGGTCTAGAGTTGTTTTGTTCTCTGGCTGCGCATGTTACATGCTGGTAGAAATTAGGTAAAACTGATTTAAGTCTGCCTGCATAAAGTCCCCAGCCACTAGGAGCGCCGCTTCTGGATGAGCATTTTCTTGTTTGCTTATGGCCTTATAGAGTTGGTTGAGTGCGATCTTAGTGCCAGCATCGGTTTGTGTTGGTAAGTAGACGGCTTCGAATAATACAGATGAGAACACTCTCGGTAGATAGTGTTGGCTACAGCGTATCATGAGGTACTCTACCTCAGGCGAGCAATACCTAGAGACTTCTTTAATATTAGACGTTGCGTATCAGCTGTTATTGACAAATAGACACACAACCCTGCCCATCATCTTACTAGACATAGCTTCTCTGTCCTGCCGATGCACGGAAAACCCAGCCAGCTCTATATTATCCATGTCATTGTTCAGCTATTATTCAGTGAAACATAAGATATTACAGGTTTTAATGTCCCGTTGGTAGGATAGTCTTAATCGTATTCCATTTTATTTCCCATTGATTGCACGTTGGCCAATAGTAAGGATGGTAGTGTAGATTTACTGACTTGCCTTCACTGAATTCTCTGAAGGCAGCCCGAACTCCTCCGCCTTTTTCTCTCTCTTTCTTCACGCAAATGACAGGGATTTGGGCCTGGTCTCGGAAAGCAGTATATCCTTCGGGTCAGACTCATTAAAGAAGAAATCTTTGTCCAGTTCGAGGTGCGTAATCGCTGTTCTGATATCCAGAAGCTCTTTTCGGTCATAAGAGACGGTAGCAGCAACATTATGTACAAAATAAGTACAAAAATAAGTTACAAACAATGTGAAAAAAAAAAAATAGCAAAGTTGGTTAGGAGCTCGTAAAATGGTAGCCATCCCCTCCGGCGCCATTGTGTGACCACCATTTGCCTCATGCAGCGTGACACATCTTCTTTGCATAGAGTTGATCAGGCTGTTGATTGTGGCCTGTGGAATGTTGTCCCACTCCTCTGAAATGGCTGTGCGAAGTTGCTGGATATTGGCGGGAACTGGAACACACTGGTGTACACGTCAATCTAGAGCATCCCAAACATGCGCAATAGGTGACATGTCTGGTGAATATGCAGGCCATGGAAGAACTGGAACATTTTCAGCTTCCAGGAATTGTGTACAGATCCTAGCGACATGGGGCCATGCATTATCATACTGAAACATGAGGTGATGGCGGCAGTTTAATGGTACAACAATTGGCTTCAGGATCTCATCACAGTATCTCTGTACATGCAAATTGATGATAAAATTAAATTGTGTTTGTTGTCCATAGCTTATGTCTGCCCATTCCATAACCCCACAGCCACCATAGGGCACTATGTTCACAACGTTGACATCAGTATATTCCCTCGCCCACACAACACTATACACGTGCTCTGCGGTTGTGAGGCTGGTTGGACGTCCTGCCAAATTCTCTAAAACAACGTTGAAGGAGGCTTGTGGTAGAGAATTTATCATTCAGTTCTCTTGTTAAAGCTCTGGTGGAGTCAGCACTCAAATCCTCGTTCAAAACTTGAGGCATCTGTGGCATTGTGTCCCCAGCACATGGTGCACCTGCATAGTTATCATGCTGTTTTAATCAGCTTCTTGATATGCCACAGGAAAATTACAGGGATATTTTATTTCAGCTCATGAAACATGGGACCAACACTTTACATGTTGCGTTTATATTTTTGTTCAGTATCATTCACAATACTGTTGTTATCACAGAGAGAGGGTGCTTGTTGCATTCTTTTTTACATTTTTAATTGTATAGATTTTTTTTCTCCCCAATTGGTAGTTACAGTCCTGTCCCATCGCTGCAACTCCCGTACGGACTTGGGAGAGGTGAAGGTCGAGAGCCGTGCGTCTTCTGAATCACATCCCAGCCAAGCCACACTGCTTCTTGACACAACACCTGCAACACCTGCCAGCCACACCAATGTGTCGGAGGAAACACTACACCTGGCGACCGCGTCAGTGTGCATTGCACCCAGCCCGCCACAGGAGTCGCTAGTGCGTGATTGGACAGGAACATCCCTGCCAGCCAAACCCTCCCCTAACCCGGACGACGCTGGGCCAATTGTGCGCCCCCCGCCCCCATGGGTCTCCCGGTTGCAGCCGGCTGCGACAGAGACTGGACTCAAACCAGGTTCTCTAGTGGCACAGCTAGCACTGTGATGCAGTGCCTTAGACCACTGCGACACTCGGCAGGCCCCTCATTCTTAATCTATTCAAGATACACTTGATTCATCAATAACTTATTTGATTGCACTGTAAAAAAAATTAAAAAGCCAACTCCTGGCATACAGGCCACATCAAGCCTGCAAGTCACATTATGCTGGCTTGCAAAGTTGCTTAATCAGTGTTATTCTGTGAGTTGAATGGACTTCAAAAGGACAAGAATTTAAGCTAATGTGTTCAAGTTTGTTTACTCAACAAACTCTGCTTGAAGTGAGGTAAATTTGAAAAAGCTTGTTAAGTAATATTACAAATGAATGTTTGCTCAAAACCACTCAAAACAACCCCATCATTATTATATTTCCCAGCATGCTCTATTGCAGGATGATTTTCAGAATTGTTTGCTTAAATACCTGTGTTCTTGCTTGTACATTGATTGGTTTATTAATCTTATGCTACACAAACATAAATAACATACATTTTTCTAAACTAATCAAATTTTTTTGTATTTGGACTTTTTGCACTTGTTACTGAGATAGCTGTTCCAGTGATTTAGGTAGTCTCAATTTTCTGACAGTCCTTCTCCTTGTAGGTTGTGGGTGATTTAAAAGTTCCAATTGTTGCATATCCTCACTCTGGCTGGATTCCAATAAGAATTACACATCACTTTGCAAGCCAGCATAATGTGACTTGCAGGCTTGATGTGGCCTGTAAGCCAGGAGTTTCAGACCACTGTGTTAGGGTGTAACTAGGCCCTCAAAGAAAGGCCTTATGATTTATGTAATGTATTGTCATAAAGATGTACATTTTACACTAAGATATATGCAAATAAGGTAGAATAAATTCTCAAGTTGAATTGTATGTTCACTTAACCATCAATTCAAAGTTGAGTGAACATACATTGTCAATTGAATTGTATGTTGATTCAGCTACAGTATATGCCCAAATGTTGAGCAAACTCACCAGCCTGTTGCAGCTGGTTGCCTTACAATTGAACATTTTATTATTATTATTATAATTATTATTTTTCTATTTGGAGTTTAAATTAATGTGAGGAAATACTAGTTATTTCCAACATACATAGAATATTCAAAGGAGAGTTTGCATGTATAGTATAAGCTTATATCCTGCACTAAGTCACAGAATGAGGAAGAAAAGACAACCATAGTAGCAGATCAGGGCATTATACTCTGAGGATCAAACAGTGTGTTTAATACCAACAGGAGTAGTCCTCCTTCCAGTCCTAGGTTTGAATAATTATTCTGTCAACTCACACGGCTATGGCATTGTGAGTCGTCTACAGGAGGTAATCCTCAGTCAGATACTGGATGTCAGAGAGCGGAGAAAGCTTACTACTCGCAGGAGGGCTTGAAAAATCACAGGGAAGATCATTTCTTGTGTTGATTTTAGAGCCTGACCGATATGTTTTTTGGGGTCCGGTACCGATTCCGATTTTTTGGGAGGTGGGGGAAACGTACCAATACTAATGTATCTGCCGATTAAACTGTTTTACAGCAGAATTTTTTTTTCCCACACTGAGTTCTCATAAATTGCCATCCAAAAGAGTGATTGTATAATACCTATGCTTCAGATGTTGATTTCATACATTGTGACAATAATGACACATCATGAGAATGGTGTGTTCAGATAAGTATGCAATTTCCTTTTTTCATTCTATTTATTGAATATCAGTTACCGACCAATATGGAGTTAAAAGGCCAATATCGGCTGATTTTAATAGTGGTAAACCGATAAATCAGTCGGACTCTAGTTATTATATATAATTTTCCTACTAGCAAAGAAAAGCAGCTGTTGCTGCTCTGCTTAGGGCTCCCTTCAAGGAATGTTCTACCAGAGTTCACTCAATGAATGATACTAGTGGACAGACATCTGGGTAGCCTATGTATGGTGTTGGACACTCCTGTTTTGAGGTGTCGAAGATAAAGAAACAGATAAGCTAGTGAAAGGGATCTGCTGTGTTATTACATAGAAGAAAACACACTTAAAGCGGCAATCAACAGTTGAAATGATAACAAAGCACTGATTTGCTACAAAGCTGAGGGATGGGACTGAAGAAATGGAACCGCTCAAATTCATAGACAGAGCTATGGATGCAAGAACTGATCATCCTTGACATCACAATTTAGTTTTAACCATGTTTTGAGGATATACAGTGTTTGTTTGCATTTACTTTGTTCACAGTACAGTAAAACAAGTTTATATTGTGTGTTCTGATGCGGTACGACAGTTGAATTAAGCTCATGAGGCAGTTATTTTTTAAGAATCAAATCAGTACATATCAGTAATTTATAAGTCCAAAAATGGATGTAGCTACTGCAGATTGCCCATTTAATATACTGTATGTGTAGAAATTCAAGACAACACATTGGCAGTCCCACAGCTCCAGAGTGTAAATTCCTCTTGGTAATGAGTGTGTCGGGCGGCAGTCAGCTGGGCTGTGCTCTGAGGATCATGTGCTCAGACAAATGGATAAGGCCCATTATTTGTCCTGGCCTCTGTTTTATGCCACTCCCCAGCCCCATGTGAAACAGTATGCGATTGTATGTCTTTGAGATGACATACCCTCCCAGGACTCAGGCCAAATGCATAAACAGATATTGCAATTGTTTAGCAACTTCCCCCTCAGGATGACCGTAAATGCTATTTTATTTCTGCAGGATTTTATGTTTGCATGGCATTTGGACTGCTATGCATTGCCTGGATATGTTCTGTATGGAAATCATTGAACATCCATGCTTTAGTTACAAGTAAACCAAAGTCGTATGCTGAAATGTCTCATCTTTTTAATAACAAACATATTACTTAAGTTATTGATTCTGGGGTCCACCAGTGACATTCTTCAACCTGTGTGCTTCCCCGCTAACTGTGATGAGAGTTCATCAGACAAAGGTGAGCGACCTCTACCAGGCCAGGACTTTTACTTTCTCCCTGCTTGACAAAAGATTTAAAGCTCCATGGTAAACAGGCAGCCCAGAGTTAGCCGGAAGCCAAAAAGAGAGGTTGAAGTGAACATTGTTTTAATCTGACAAAGTTATATGACCATCGCCTGTCAAGGCAAATCAAGCTAAAGCTTTCAGCAGAGCAAGGAAGTGTTGAGTGGTGAGTGATTGCGGGAGGGAAACAATACTGTGGGACATAGTTTGATGTTTTTTCCATGCAGCCTTGTTGTTTTCCAGTTACAGTTGGAGTTCTTTAGCTAGGAATATGATCCCTAAAACAACTAGCTCCCCTCCCAGCTCAGATGGGGGTTCTGCCTGAACGATGACCTGTTACAACATTTTTTATTTGATTTTATAAAATTGTATTTCACCTTTTATTTAACCAGGTAGGCTAGTTGAGAACAAGTTCTCATTTACAATTGCGACCTGGCCAAGATAAAGCAAAGCAGTTCGACACATACAACAACACAGAGTTACACATGGGATAAACAAACATACAGTAGGGAAAAAAGTATATATACAGTGTGTGCAAATGAGGTAAGATAAGCGAGGTAAGGCAATAAAATAGACCATAGTGGCGAGGTAATTACGATATAGCAATTAAATACTGGAGTGAGATGTGCAGAAGATGAATGTGCAAGTAGAGATACTGGGGTGCAAAGGAGCAAAATAAATACAATATGGGGATGAGGTAGTTGGATGGGCTATTTACAGATGGGCTATGTACAGCTGCAATGATCTGCGAGCTGCTCTGACAGCTGTTGCTTGAAATTAGTGAGGGAGATAAATCAAATGTATTTACAGTGCCTTGCGAAAGTATTCGGCCCCCTTGAACTTTGCGACCTTTTGCCACATTTCAGGCTTCAAACATAAAGATATAAAACTGTATTTTTTTGTGAAGAATCAACAACAAGTGGGACACAATCATGACGTGGAACGACATTTATTGGATATTTCAAACTTTTTTAACAAATCAAAAACTGAAAAATTGGGCGTGCAAAATTATTCAGCCCCTTTACTTTCAGTGCAGCAAACTCTCTCCAGAAGTTCAGTGAGGATCTCTGAATGATCCAATGTTGACCTAAATGACTAATGATGATAAATACAATCCACCGGTGTGTAATCAAGTCTCCGTATAAATGCACCTGCACTGTGATAGTCTCAGAGGTCCGTTAAAAGCGCAGAGAGCATCATGAAGAACAAGGAACACACCAGGCAGGTCCGAGATACTGTTGTGAAGAAGTTTAAAGCCGGATTTTGATACAAAAAGATTTCCCAAGCTTTAAACATCCCAAGGAGCACTGTGCAAGTGATAATATTGAAATGGAAGGAGTATCAGACCACTGCAAATCTACCAAGACCTGGCCGTCCCTCTAAACTTTCAGCTCATACAAGGAGAAGACTGATCAGAGATGCAGCCAAGAGGCCCATGATCACTCTGGATGAACTGCAGAGATCTACAGCTGAGCTGGGAGACTCTGTCCATAGGACAACAATCAGTCGTATATTGCACAAATCTGGCCTTTATGGAAGAGTGGCAAGAAGAAAGCCATTTCTTAAAGATATCCATAAAAAGTGTTGTTTAAAATTTGCCACAAGCCACCTGGGAGACACACCAAACATGTGGAAGAAGGTGCTCTGGTCAGATGAAACCAAAATTGAACTTTTTGGCAACAATGCAAAACGTTATGTTTGGCGTAAAAGCAACACAGCTCATCACCCTGACCACACCATCCCCACTGTCAAACATGGTGGTGGCAAGATGGTTAAAATTGATGGGAAGATGGATGGAGCCAAATACAGGACCATTCTGGAAGAAATACTGATGGAGTCTGCAAAAGACCTGAGACTGGGACAGAGATTTGTCTTCCAACAAGACAATGATCCAAAACCATAAAGCAAAATCTACAATGGAATGGTTCAAAAATAAACATATCCAGGGGTTAGAATGGCCAAGTCAAAGTCCAGACCTGAATCCAATTGAGAATCTGTGGAAAGAACTGAAAACTGCTGTTCACAAATGCTCTCCATCCAACCTTACTGAGCTCGAGCTGTTTTGCAAGGAGGAATGGGAAAAAATTTCAGTCTCTCGATGTGCAAAACTGATAGAGACATACCCCAAGCGACTTACAGCTGTAATCGCAGCAAAAGGTGGCGCTACAAAGTATTAACTTAAGGGGGCTGAATAATTTAGCACGCCCAATTTTTCAGTTTTTGATTTGTTAAAAAAGTTTGAAATATCCAATAAATGTCGTTCCACTTCATGATTGTGTCCCACTTGTTGTTGATTCTTCACAAAAAAATACAGTTTTATATCTTTGTTTGAAGCCTGAAATGTGGCAAAAGGTCGCAAAGTTCAAGGGGGCCGA
Organism: Oncorhynchus tshawytscha; assembly: GCF_018296145.1. NCBI lineage: Eukaryota > Metazoa > Chordata > Actinopteri > Salmoniformes > Salmonidae > Oncorhynchus > Oncorhynchus tshawytscha. The sequence goes on along the minus strand of NC_056447.1, from coordinate 42,913,401 downwards.
ATACTTTCGCAAGGCACTGTATATAGCCTCCTTAGATCAGCTGATATCTCAAAGTGCTGTACAGAAACACGGCCTAAATCCCCAAACAGCAAGCGATGCAGGTGTAGAAGCACAGAAGCACAGTTGCACATCCGGCAAACAGGTGAGGGTTCCATAGCTGCAGGCAGAACAGTTGAAACTGGAGCAGCAGCACGGCCAGGTAGACTGGGGACAGCAAGGAGTCATCATGCCAGGTAGTCCTAAGGCATGGTCCTAGGGCTCAGGTCCTCCGACAGAGAAAAAGAAAGAATGAGAGAATTAGAGAGAGCATACTTAAATTCACAACCCAGACAGGAAGACCACGTCAGTGACTCAACCCACTCAAGTGACGCACCAGTGACTCAGCCCCTGTAATAGGGTTAGAGGCAGAGAATCCCAGTGGAGAGAGGGGAACCGGCCAGGCAGAGACAGCGAGGGCAGTTCGTTGCTCCAGTGCATTTTCCGTTCAACTTCACACTCCTGGGCCAGACTACACTCAATCATATGACCTACTGAAGAGATGAGTCTTAAAGGTTGAGACTGAGTCTCCGTCTCTCACGTGGATAGGCAGACCATTCCATAAAAATGGAGCTCTATCGGAGAAAGCCCTGCCTCCAGCTGTTTGCTTAGAAATTCTAGGAGAGAAATTAGGAGGACTGTGTCTTGTGACCGTAGCGTACGTGTAGGTATGTACAGCAGGACCAAATCGGAAAGATAGGTAGGAGCAAGCCCATGTGAAGCTTTGTAGGTTAGCAGTAAAAACCTTTAAATCAGCCCTTACCTTAACAGGAAGCCAGTGTAGGGAGGCTAACACAGGAGTAATATGATCAAATTTTGTGGTTCTAGTCAGGATTCTAGCAGCCATATTTAGCACTAACTGAAGTTTATTTAGTGGTTTATCCGGGTAGCCGGAAAGTAGAGCATTGCAGTAGTCTAACCTAGAAGTAACAAAAGCATGGATACATTTTTCTGCATCATTTCTGGACAGAAAAGTTAAGATTTTTGCAATGTTACGTAGATGGAAAAAAGCTGTCCTTGAAACAGTCTTGATATGTTCGTCAAAAGAGAGATCAGGGTCCAGAGTAATGCCGAGGTCCTTCACAGTTTTATTTGAGACGACTGTACAACCATCAAGATTAATTTTCAGATTCAACAGAAGTTCTCTTTGTTTCTTGGGACCTAGAACAAGCATCTCTGTTTTGTCCGAGTTTAAAAGTAGAATGTTTGCAGCCATCCACTTCTTATGTCTGAAACACAGGCTTCCAGCGAGGGCAATTTTGGGGCTTCACCATGTTTCATTGAAATGTACAGCTGTGTGTCATCTGCATAGCAGTGAAAGTTAACATTATGTTTGCGAATTACATCCCCAAGAGGTAAAATATATAGTGAAAACAATAGTGGTCCTAAAACGGAACCTTGAGAAACACCGAAATTTATAGCTAATTTGTCAGAGGACAAACCATCCACAGACACAAACTGATATCTTTCCGACAGATAAGCTCTAAACCAGGCCAGAACTTGTCCGTGTAGACCAATTTGGGTTTCCAATCTCTCCAAAAGAATGTGGTGATAGATGGTATCAAAAGCAGCACTAAGGTCTAGGAGCATGAGGACAGATGCAGATCCTCGGTCTGACGCCATTAAAAGGTCATTTACCACCTTCACAAGTGCAGTCTCAGTGCTATGATGGGGTCTAAAACCAGAGTGAAGCATTTCGTATACATTGTTTGTCTTCAGGAAGTCAGTGAATTGCTGCGCAACAGCTTTCTTTTTTTTTAATTGAGAGGAATGGGAGATTCGATATAGGCTGATAGTTTTTTATATTTTCTGGGTCAAGGTTTGGTTTTTTCAAGAGAGGCTTTATTACTGCCACTTTTAGTGAGTTTGGTACACATCCGGTGGATAGAGATTAGAGTCTCCAGTTTCAGCGATTTTTGCAGTTCGTTCCAGTCATTGGCAGCAGAGAACTGGAAGGAAAGGCGGCCAAAGTAGGAATTGGCTTTGGGGGTGACCAGTGAAATATACCTGTTGGAGCGCGTGCTGCGATTGTTGCTGCAATGGTGACCAGTGAACTGAGATAAGGTGGGCTTTTACCTAGCAAAGACTTAGTTCTGTGTTTGTCTTGGCCCATTTACCTATGTCAAGAATTTAGAGTCTCTATCTCACTAGATGGTTCTTCTACAGAGATTAGAGGATGATGGATGGAATGTTATTAATATTTGTAATCATTTCATAATTAAGACAAAATCTCCCCAATTTCATGGTATACAATTGGTAGTTACAGTCTTGTCCCATTGCTGCAACTCCTGTACGGACTTGGGAGAGGTGAAGGTCGAGAGCCGTGCATCCTCTGAAACACATCCCACACTGCTTCTTGACACAACACCCGCCAGCCACACCAATGTGTATGAGGAAACACTGTACACCTGAATACTGTGTCAGCTTGCACTGTGCCTGGCCCGCCACAGGAGCCACTAGTGCACGATGGGACAAGAACATCCTTGCCGGCCAAACCCTCCCATAACCCAGACGATGCTGAGCTGATTATGCGCCCCCCCCATGGATCTCCCGGTGGCGGCCGGCTTTGACAGAGCCTGGACTTGAACCAAGATCTATAGTGGCACAGTGATGCAGTGCCTTAGACCACTGCACCACTCAGGATGCCCCAATACTATTTTCTTAAACCCACTGAAAATCCTGTGTTTCTATGTCAAATAGTTTTGTTATATTTCAGTCTTCTGTGATGTATATAAAGTGTAATATTGGGTTGCAAACTCAAAATGAAATACATTTCAACTCTATATTTGACATGGTACAGGTATGTCCTTTTTTTAAAGCCCATAACCATGTGTGTATACTTTTGTTTCAAAGTAGATTTGTTTAAGACTACCAAAAACACTCTGTGACTCTGATTTAGCCCGCTGCAGTAAAAGGTAACTGAGGTGAAACGTGCTTAGTGTTAGAGGATGATGACAGACACTACCATGTTGTAAGAAATAGGCCAACAGAACCAGGTAAAAGGATTGGTAGATTTTTTTGGAACAAACAAGGTATGATGGATTTGGTGAGCCCACTGAGCCAAGCGAGGGGAAGGTCATGTTGTAGACCGTGAGGTGACACCTGATTTGGCTTCCTGGCCTTTTGTCTGATGTTTGTGACATATTAGAGTGCAACTGCTCGTGGATGACATTTCTCTGCTCCTGCAACCTGCACTCCCCCGCGTCACAGCTGCCAGGTGAGTGGAGCGATGATCGACCCGGTGAGCTGGCAGAAAGTCAACCGGGTCCTGGTCATCTGTCCTGTCCTAACCCCACTCCAGAGCCCCGGTCTGGAAGACTCAGTGAAGATGAGTAATAACAGCTGACAGCTACTGATATGACTTTGTACTTGTCTTCCATGGAATACTTTGTACTTGACTTCCATGGAATACGTTATACTTGTCTTCCATGGAATACTTTGTACTTGTCTTCCATGGAATACTTTGTACTTGACTTCCATGGAATACTTTGTACTTGTCTTCCATGGAATACCCTCCATACCAATGCAAGTGTAGACTGTTGAAGTTTGTTTGATTCCTTGCTTATACAGTACTATGCATACATGCACACATAAAACGAGTATGAAAGTGAAGTATCTCACTCCAACAATGGCCCCACATTGGATGGGCTGATTTCATCTGTCAGTCCTGTGGTCTGAGCACATGTTGCCCACTGGTTATGAAACATGCTTTGCATAGTGTGACTGTAATGTTATCCTGTTATTTGAGCTGGGTTTGTTCTGGTTGAGCTGGCTTGTGGGTTAAGATGTTGACACCATGTAACCTTACTATGTTCTGTGCATCAGGAGTCATGTACTGCATATAGTGTAGGAGTCTGGTCTACCAGCCATTTTGAATGAGCTGCTGTTGATATTTTTGTGGTTACAACACGGTTCCAAGGCAGAAGCACAGCACACACAAACTCGTCATCTGGCAATGCTATGTGTTAGGCCCCCTGCCAACACTGTTACAATGAAGCCTTGTCTATTATGCAACAGATCACCTTTCTCACGCAGGTCCCCAGTGCCACAGACACGAGTTGAGTCCACTTCTGTTTAGATGGCTACCTCTCAAGCGCCCAGCTGAAATGGAAGGCTGTATGAACTGAAGGCCTGCAGGCAGCTAGTCCCCTCCGATGTGTCATCTTGTCAACTAGCACATGAACACATGTAAGTGGCAGAATGAGGCCCTGATAGGATGTTAGAGCTGTCAGTGGGGCTATGGCTTTGATGCTTATACTGTATATTAAGCCGTGTTGACACGCTGGTTCTATTGGTCTGCCCACTACTGCTGACACTGGCCTTTGTGCATGCTGGTCTCACTGCCTGAGAGTTAACTACTGTACAGTTCTACATGTCTAAATAATGGTGTGGAAAATGATGTGCATCCCTTTGACTTTGCTAGCCTCTAGCTACATGTTGGCACAATGTTGGTAAGAGAGATTTGGATTTAAAAAACGTCAGTTTCAAACACATGAAAAATATGTTGTTTTTTTGTTGTTGAAGAAATAGGATGTGTAGTGTGATCGTAAAGTAAATGTCAACTTTATCTGCAGGCAATTGTAAGCAAACCCTGTGATTACATTTTTTTTCCTGCTTCCCTGAGCTAATAAAACCTCAAATGTAAAAACTGAAACGTGCATGTTTACACTAGTCTACACATTCTCTCCCAGGGCCTCTTATATGTATGGTAATAATGTGGTAGTGCTTATGACTACTGTGTTTTCTTGACTTGTATTTTATAATGTTGGATCCCTTCATCAGCCATTGAAAGGAGCAATGCAGTTGTGAGATGTTGCGATCTCATATTTGCTTGACATGCTCTCAGTCACTTGATTGCTGACATGAGTATGACAGGGCCATGTAACATCCACTGCCAGGGCGATTACACTCGGGCCGCCTGATGTTGACATTTTGGAGAGCTAATGAAGCTTCACCAGCGAGGGGAGGTGGATGGGCTCAATATAGGGCTGACTAAGTAAAGCAAACCAAACCCAAGGTTACAATAGAGTTCCCCACGTCAACTGACGGCTTAGTTATTGTTTGATGAATTTTGTAATCATCAGCCAGACTACCATAAGTATAGTTTCTGTAGGATGCTATTAGAGAGATTTGATCGTTAAATACTCATGGCTTGGAATAAATCTGCTGAGGTATATTAAGCGGATGCATGTTTCTGTTGATGTGCAAAGTCCCACATAGCAGGTCTTTTCTGCTTTCTTTCAATTTGTGATGTGTGAATTGTTAGCATTGCATAATGTGTGAATTGTTAGCATTGCATAATGTGTGAATTGTTAGCATTGCATAATGTGTGAATTGTTAGCATTGCATAATGTGTGAATTGTTAGCATTGCATAATGTGTGAATTGTTTATATTGCATAATGTGTGAATTGTTAGCATTGCATAATGTGTGAATTGTTAGCATTGCATAATGTGTGAATTGTTAGCATTGCATAATGTGTGAATTGTTAGCTTTGCATAATGTTTGAATTGTTAGCTTTGCATAATGTTCAAATTATTCGCTTTGCATACTTTGTGAATTGTTAGCTTTGCATACTATGTGAATTGTTAGCATTGCATACTGTGTGAATTGTTAGCATTGCATACTGTGTGAATTGTTAGCATTGCATAATGTGTGAATTGTTAGCATTGCATAATGTGTGAATTGTTAGCATTGCATACTGTGTGAATTGTTAGCATTGCATACTGTGTGAATTGTTAGCATTTCATACTGTGTGAATTGTTAGCATTTCATAATGTGTGAGGACTTTTCTTTTTTTTATTCCATGAAAATGTAACTAATATTCTAGATTCACACATTTTAAAGGGTGGCGATGACTTAATTTTCTGTAAGCATTAGTTAGCATGCGAGGGTCTATTTGAGTAAAGGTCAGAGTAGGGAAAATCCCCATCCATAAGTGTGGTCATCTTCTGTTAATCTCTTCTGCCTTCGTGGTCGAAATTCTTGGGTATTTCCTGCTCATCCCCTTATATTTGCGATTGTGGCCTCCGGAGCTTTCTCACTCTCTCTCTGGGCTTCAGCAGCAGTTGGCTCTGCTTGTCCAAACAGGCCAGAGTCAATGAGGGAAAACAGTAAACTCACACCCCTCTGTGCTTCACCCTACTTCATATGCTCTGGCATTTCTGTTCACATTACCCACCAGACTAATTGTTGAAAGCAGTAGGACCATTTCTTTGGCCCAGCCATTAGTGTCAGAAGACCTGAGAGTTACTCCAACAGATAAAGGTGGAATTTCTGTCTTCCTCTGGTAACTAGTGATAAACACTAGATTTTCAGGTATGTGAATAAAGCAGAAAAGTTTCACCCCCAAAACTGTAAGGCCTTGATGGCCTCCTCAAACAAACAATCAGGAATCATGTTGAAATGGCACTTCCTTCATTTGAACCTTGTGGCCATTTGACTTACACACAAGCCATCCTTTGGTCTGGTGGATATGGGACTTTTCTGGTCCCTGTGAAAGAATGGGACACCGCTGATGTCTGTACTGTAACTCTACCCAGCAGCGCTCAGTGTGTCTGTCTTCAGCAGAGCATGAGGACTGCAGGCCGGGACAACCTGGACAAAAACAGGAACTTGATCTTCCTCCCAGTGTTACTACTGTGCCTGTCTGGCTCAAACAAAGCTCACCATTCATTATTCTATGTCCTAACTGCAAGGGACCACAGATATCATACCTTCTGATAAAAAAAGTATTTATCATCTACACAACAGAAAATATTGTTCGTCCAGAAATGTATTTCCATAGAAATTATCTTTATTACATAAATGTTGATCCTGCAGACTTATATCAAAGACTCAGACAATGGTCTTGAGTGGGCATTGAGCTCATCTGCTCATACAAGTATTTGTATTTTCTCAGTTGGACTTTGTATTGAGGTGGAAACTTTCTTGTTAATCATTAGGCCTGCATTCCATTGACATCTGTACTGCATGTAGCAGGTGAACAGCATTTTAATACATTAAAAAACCTCCTTACATTTTTATACTGATAATGAACAAACTTCATTATCACTGTGTTAATACACTTATTAATGATCTTACAGGCATCATATGTTGTTGTAATCTCCCAGAGACTTTTGAATGGCAGCAGTACATTAGACAACACATGGTGACGATAGCGCTGGCTGAGATAGAGCATCCCTCCAGTCCCAAGTGCTCAGCCAGAATCAGCTATTTCCTGGCCAGCGTGAAGGAATGCCTCAGGTCCACACTCTAATTACAACAGCATTAAGTCCCTTGCAGGGGACAGATAGAGGGCCATGAGGATCTGACCTGTATTAAACGCTGGTTCTTTTTATCAAGCTGGAAGCTTGGCGAATCTACTTTTTATAGTCCTTTGATAGGACTGGAGGGAAATCAACTGTAAATAATCTGTCATACATTTTTTTCAGGATTATAAAGTAAAGGCATGGAAATTGCAAAGCACTGTTTAGAAGTTCAGACCTTCTCCCTTATAGGAATGTTTAGAATAATTTAGGCCCTTAGAGGCAAGTTACTGTCTCTCCCTTTTTAAGCAGGTCCCATGCAGTGCTTATCAAAGTTCTCCAAATGGATAATGTGCAGAAACCAGATACAGAGCTGGATATCTGTAATGTACTTAGGACACTGTTCGGCATGTGATGTTTTCAGATGTCACTAATCATTTTACTGATAGCAGCAGAAGCACTCGGCTGCTTGGTGATTCTCCAAACTGTGGGTGGCTCAGAAATGCACTTATGAAAGTCACTGAATGAGCAGCAGGACAGAATAGGGCTGCAATGACCTAGCAGACACAGCGGTTTGGCACTGTACGAACTATATACAGGTGCAGTGGATTTGTATATTAATTTGTACAGACCAAGAACATCTTAAGATTTGAGAAAGTTATCGAGTTACAGTTCACAAGTTTCTAAAGACAGTGGCGAGGGATGATTCAATCTTCATATCGTATTCTTGTCAATCTTTTTTGTTGCCTAGATTTAATAATTTCAACAGCATAACACAGATATGATTCTATTTAGGCTACAGATGTTACTTGTTAAGGTAATATATGATTATCCAAACCAGCTCGGATTCAGTTTGTTTATGGGGTTTGTGCTTCAGGATAGGAGAGGTTTGTTGTTTTAACCTTCAGAGTTTTTTGGCACACCACATAAATGCCCGGCAGCTCAATTTGGCTCAGTACGAAACTTCCAGGTTATGTAGCATTTGATGTGGTCTGTGGAGTAGTTTAAAAGTCCTTTATGTCTTTTCCAGACAGCAACACATTGTTCTAAACCTGCTGTTGTCTGCATTGTGAAAGTTGGCTATAGCTGAAATGTTGAGTTTTTGACAGAAATTTGCTTTGACGGCACCGGGCTAGATTTCACTCTCTGTCGAGTCCATGGCTTATCCAGCGAGGAGCAGGCCCAGGTGTTTGAATTGAAAATACACCTTGCGGCGGAGAAAGGTGCTGACCCGTAGAACATTATTGTGAGAGACTGCTAGACTGCACTGTCAGGGGCAGAGGATGAAATGGGAAGACAAAGGGACATCCTGAGCACTGCTAGCTAATGTTATCCTCTTCAAACAGGCTCAGCCTACTCCTCTTTTCTGTGGTAAGAATGCCTGTGATAGCTGACTAGTGACACTGGGGCCAAACTAAATAGAAGGCTTTAAGTGCCGTAAGGTTATTGATGTGTCTGTTTGCTTCGCTATATATTAGTCATATTTGTGTCTGCAAAGTACCACCTCAATGCTTTGCACAGCAAGAAAGCTTTAAGACCGGGCAGAAAATGTAGTTCTTATAACAAACTGCTGTCATGACAGGTTGTTCAGATGCAGGATCTTAATTTGACCAGTTTCTCACAGAATGAAAATAGTCCTTCAGCAACAGGGAATGTGAATTATTGTGTGTATTATTTATAATGGGCATTTTTGTAGGGGTTGATATATTTTCTGTTAGGTTAAATCAATTCTGAAATGTTAAAATGGAAATGACAAACTTTAGAAGCCTTTTTAATTAAACCTCAAATACACTACATGTTTGCATTTCAGCTATGCAGGACATTTCCTGCAACAACAGGGTGATCGAGTTTGTTTTGCTGGCAGTTGTTTTGTTACTGGGAAACTGTGAGAATAAGGCGTGTCTGTTTCTACATAAACTATGAATAATAATGATAAATAAGTAGTAGGTAGTTTCACTATGATTTTGAATATCTGGAAATGATAGGTTTATTACAGATAGCATATCTTATGTTCTAATATCATAATGAAGCTCTCATTTGTTTGCCACTTCACTGTTTTTTTGTTACAGTTTGTTCTAATGGACTTGATACACTCCAACAATAGTATCCTAATGCAGGGCAATAGCTCTACCAAGGTTGTGTCTTCGAGCTACATTAGATTGTACAGAAGCAGACAGTAGACTGTATTATTCTCTTTGGCATGTCCATTAGTGCACTGCAGTACCCTGATCTCTTCATGGCCTTTAACTGCAGGCTTTAATTGGGTTTGTATGATCAGGCCAGTTATTAGAATAGCAGTGTCTGCTGCCCACTGTGATGCTGTTACACAGAGGAGCTGTCAGTACTACAGAGGCTCTGAATGAATGGAGCCATCACCCTCAGCCGTGTCCAGCTGAATCTGAACAGCCACATAATTAACACTGTTGACGCCTGGCTCCTTTCAAAGCACTGCCTGCCTGTCCCTGCCTGCCATTCCGGCATCTACAGTTGCCTTTTGTCACAGAGGCCTGTCGCTATGTCCTCAACGCATCACAGTCAATGGTCACATCTAATTATTTTTCCAGAGAAGATTACTTGAAAAGCTATGTTTCCATTATGGCATATGATAGATAGTACAGAGTTAGTTGGTGGGAATGAAAGAGTTAAGCAGTCAAAGTTCAAGATGCTGGTATTGTCTTTGATCTTTGGAACTCATCATAGGTTGATGTGTGAGACAGATCTATTTCTTGGCACAGCAATCAATTTATCCGTCACGCTTCACTCTGATCCGTTTTGAGCCGTAATGAAAACAGACCTGGGTCCTTGTGAATGTCTCCCAACTCAGTGATGGTTGAGTGGGATGGAGATATACCCCAACGCCACCAACCATCAGCTCGATCAACAGCTGAAAGAACGAAGACATTCACAGTGTGTTGAGATCCCGTAACCTGGGGGGTTAGGCAAGGGACGGACTGACTGGTTGTAAGGCAGGATGACAGTGGGAGGAGACCCTGCTGGGTTCTTTGGAGGCCTCAGGGGTCCGCTGTACAGAGCCATGCTCTGTCCTATTGATAGGGATGACCCAGAGAATATACCAGTAGTCTCTGTACCAGGCCTAGCCAATGGGATCATATTGCAATGTATGCCTAGGAACCAGCACGTTACAAGGACATACTGTATCTGAAACCATTTCAATAGAGAATATATCACAGCAGTACAATTGATCCTCAGTTCTCCGTTCAGGTGTTTGTTTATACGTGGCTAATTTGTACCATATGACATATATTTTCTAACTAATGTTTACTGTACAAAGTTTTCAATGCTAAATGATATTATATTTAGAATTCCTCTTTCTTAAAATGTAACAGTGTTTATATTTCCCTCCAGGACACTAAGCATAGCGGCTGATGCAGTAGTCTGTCGCCATGGCCTCAGATGCAAGTCACATGTTGGAGGCGGCCTTGGAGCAAATGGATGACATCATCGCAGGTAAAAGTGATTCATTGTCTCTTCCTACTACATCTAATACATTCTCCCACAGTTTATTATGGTATTTTTGATTCACCATTGAAAAGATCTGTGTATTTTCACACGACTCTGACGTCAATTTGGAATATAAAACAAACTTGAGAAACTAGTTCACTTCTTTTGAAAGAAAGGTCCTTGCCTCATTATACTGTCTTTGTACACAGTGATTGGTTCAGGTGACATACCTTATATCAAACAGGTTTAACTGCTGGCGTGTGTGGGCTTGAAACACACCATGCCACTGCCAGACAGGTAAAAGCTGAGAAATGGAGTAGACTAAGCAAGGCTACCCTGTAAAGAAATTAGGTCCTGAATAAAACATCAGCTCAGCCCTGCCTGTGACACACAGGAGGCTGCTGAGGGGAGGACGGCTCATAATAATGTCTGGAATAGAGCATATGGGATAACATCAAACACATGGAAACCATGTGTTTGATGTATTTAATACCATTCCACTTAATCATTACCACGAGCCCATCTTGTCTAATTAAGGTTCCACAAACCTCCTGTGCTGTAATAATTCCATAGACATTCAAACCAGTAGATAGTCTCTAGCGCTGACGTCATCCACGTATTCCCATGGAACACTCCCGATGCTGCATGAAGTGGATCATATTGAATTTGAAATGGGTCATATTGCTGAATGGGTCTGAATGGCACAAAAAAAAAGGATCACGGTGAAAGTGGCCGAAACTAGCAAAGGATCATGGTCGATGTGGTTGTTTTCATCCTGCCTGAGAGAGCCTCCTCCCTCGTAGCCTACCGGCCAATGATTGGACTATGTCAGCACATGGTCCTGTGTGATGACAAACGTTCTTGTCAGAATGAATCACTATTTAATTAAATATCTCGATTTGTAGCAAACTTTTAAAGAATTTACAGTGGGGATTAAACTGATCATAACAAACACATTTTAGAGCCTAAAACTTTTGGGCCGTTCTGACGATCATCATTTTCGTAGGCTTTCAACGGCAGACCAGAGCTTTTGGCACCGCTAGGTTGCTACGCGGTAATAGACCAGCAGAGCTCGTGACTTCCCACTCTAGACTGGGCACTGGGGGCCTGGACAGTTCCCTCAGACTGTTTACTATAGACTCCATAGACTTGAACTAAGATGGGTTTGTAACACGTTAGACGGAATGCATTTCCAATTCCATTGGAACTCCATTCTAAACATCAGATTAGATTATTACATTTACTTGTTTTAGAAAATATTGTAATTAGTACAACAATTTAGTAAATAGTAGCAAAATGTTATTTTTCACATATATACAACATGTAGGCTACATTAGCGTACATTCTGTGGTCCCCATGAACAGAATACTAGACCCACAAGACTAAGCCACACGGTCGGATAAAACATTAACATGATACACACTGTGATAATGTGATAATATATTCCATTCAGCAGACACGTTTATCCAAAAAGGGCATTATCATAATTTTCACAATTTCAGAGTTTTATTTCCACCTCACAGTTAGGAAATATCATTTAAAAAAATCATGTTTTTGGCTTATTTACAGGTGAAATTAGATCAGTCTGTTCTGTTATGATGTTCTCCCAAAATATGAGTGTTTTAATGGCATTTTCCTCTTTCTTGCATGTACACTATGAGTCCTATTTAGGGAATCTATGCAGTATTAGTGTGGTGGAAGGCACAGTCAAACATGGATAGTGTGTGTGGGCGTGTGTGTGTGTGGGCGTGTGTCTGTGTGTGTGGGGGCATGTGCCCACATCCATTTGTATGTGTGTGTGGCTGTTAAATTAGGGGCAAGAATTTGTAGGGGGTTGGGCTGAGCTCCCTGCAGCAAGCTCAGCTATTGCCAACGTGATTGAACTAATAAAGGGTTCATGTTTAATGTCATCTAAATAGACTGTGGGGGATGAAGCTCAACATGCCAGTTTGTGACTAAACGGATCAACAGAACAACTCAATGCTACATCAGTCTCTGTGGAGAGTGAAAGGCATGCCACTCTGACAGCCGTTGGAATTGACCACAGAGTTTGACTTAGCCTTCTGTATTAGTGATGCGTGGGTTGACTCATTACCTGCTGTCCCCGCCGTTATATTCACGGGGCGGGCGGGTTTAGGGTGGGTTTATGATCATGATATATTGTGTGGATGAGAGGAAAAAGGGAGAGGAAAAGAAAGAGAGAGAGGGAAAAAATGCCTATAAAATATATTTCTATCTATGGGCTACATTGAGCTTTTTATTTCATCATTTTAGGCTATTGGGCGTTACTGCATAAGCCTAAACGGTTGGAGTTTAAGTCAATAAGAGAAAAGCTGTGAAAGGAGAGTTGAAAATAAAGAGAAGGGAGGGCCAGAAATGTAATGTTAGGGAAAGATTTGGTGAAGTGATAAAAGAGCATGATGGAAGTCCCGCGGCTATGATATATGTGATGATTGTGAGACGCTATACAAATTCAACAGTCACAAGATGGCGACTTCAAATAGGCCTTTGGCACGTTTTTAAATTTGTTTTATTCTATTTAACCTTTATTTAACTAGGCAAGCCAGTTAAGAACAAATTCTTATTTACAATGACGGCCTACCAAAAAGCAAAAGGCCTCTTGCGGGGACGGGGGCCTGGGATTAAAAAATATATATAAATACACTATAAATATAGGAGAAAACACACATCACGACGAGAGACAACACAACACTACATGAAGAGAGACATAAGACAACAACATAGCAAGGCAGCAACACATGACAACACGACATAACAACATGGTAACAACACAACATGGTAGCAGCACAGAACATGGTACAAACATTGTTGGGCAAAGTCAACAGCACAAAGGTCAAGAGGGTAGAGACAACAATACACCACACAAAGCAGCCACAACTGTCAGTAAGAGTGTCCATGATTGAGTCGTTGAATGAATAGATTGAGATAAAACTGTCCAGTTTGAGTGTTTGTTGCAGCTCGTTCCATTCGCTAGCTGCAGCGAACTGAAAAGAGGAGTGACCCAGGGATGTGTGTGCTTTGGGGACCTTTAACAGAATGTGACTGGCAGAACAGGTGTTGTAGTCAAGGGAATTGTAGCCTACTGTTCAGCAGTGACGTGTATTCATGGATGTCAAGAGAAGCCAGGCTTCCCCAAAAAATGTACTAAGAAAAAAATAAGACATCTTTCTGTATTTCATGTGTCACAGTTTGCAAACAATGTAAAAAAAAACATATATATAATTGAGTTAATTAAGCCGCCTATAAACATGGTCTCTTTTGTTTTGAGTAAGGCAGCTCCAAATTGCAGGTGTTTCAGTGCTTTCTGTGGTAATGGGGCAAGCCAGTGATTGGCTCAGTGTTCTGTCACTCATGTTGACACTACGTCACCGCCAAGTCTAAAGGTAGACCTCGAAAATTCTAGCCCTTTGGGTGCTGCCATAGAGTTACATTAGAAGTGCCCATCCAAGAAGGCTCAAGGTCATTGGCCACAGATAAAATTACGTCAAATTATGTTATATGTATAGTAGCTTTGATTGGACATGTCAACATCATACTTTCAAAATCTTAGCTATCAGTCATCATCATAAATCAAGTCGACAATCTACTGGCAAATCCTTTTTAATCCTTGTCATATGAAGAGAAATAATGAAGATAAATTACAGATAAAACGTATCGGTGCTCATCGGCCATTGGACATAAACATTACACAGCAAGTTGGGAATCACAAATTCATCAATGAGTGGTTTGGAAGGAATCAGTGGCTGTGTGGTCCCAAATCTGGGATTAAGGGGCTCTGTTCCAAGTTTAAAATGATAAACATCCAACATTGCCAATGCTGTCAGTGAAGCATGATTTGAGCCGCACTCAAAATAACTGTTAACTTGGAACTGCGAAAACTTGACTTCAGTGAGTTCAAGACAACTAGGACCTTGGGAATAAATGAGCTCCGACTGGGAAAATACGTTTTGAACGGACATCCAACTCGGAATTGTAAATCAGGCCTCTTTCTAGAGCTACGACCTGAAGATCAATGACGTCATCATAATTTGAAGGACCGGCGCACCACCTTCCTGTTTAAATGAGTACAGCACGTCAAGGTGAGTCCAAAATGTATTCTAATACTGCTGCGTAAATTATGTAATATGCCATGAAGATATGTATACTGTAGCTAAGAAAGTAATACTAAGTGTATATTGTGTAGTAAGATGTTAGTAGCCCATGTGCCTCACCCTAATAATTTGGTCTATTTACCCCTCTTAATTTCGCCTACTGTTCTGACTTGGTGGTGCACATGTAGCATATAACCTGTTTTAGAGAAATGTAATCATTGAATATTGTAAGAGCTTTCATTGTCTGCTTATATGGCCCCATTATTTATCCTACGGTTCTGACTAGGTGTACAGGGAGAACACTGTAAGAACAGCCCATTTTCTGAATGCTGTCGCTGTACATTTCAAAAGTGCTGAACAAATCGTTATATTGACTACTTCCATTCTAGCTCGCTCATTAATGACTTAATCGAAATTATGGATTGCTTCTTATCCAATTGTAGTCCCCTTATACCATAGTTTGTACATCTCAATTGTCATTAGAAACCACATTTGTGTAAGCATGTCAGCATATCAGCTATGTTTTTTTAAAGGCAGTACATGAGGCTGAATGAACTGTTTCGCTGCCAGACAAGGCTCCGCTGATATCCAGGTGTAGCAGTGGTAAGATGTTGGGACTGCTGTTTGGACAGCTTTATGTAGGCCCTAACAGTTTGTGGGCACCATTTGTCACCATTATAGTGAAATGAATGTATTGTTTAGTGTTGTGTTGTGGCTTTGCTGGCATGCAATCCACTTTTTTCTTTTTTTGCTCCTCCAATATTTACATGCTAAAATCACCACTGGAAGAATGGACAGCCACATGATATTTAGCTTATTGTTTTTGGTATCTTTTAGTTGTCACTGTATTAGACTAAGCATAGGTGATTTGATGATGTTGAAATGTCGAAGTTGAAATGGTGCTGGAATAGTGGAGGCAGCTCCTGACTTGCGGTAACTCTACATGGTTCTAAATAAATAGTTGTTTAGCTGTCTGAAAATGATGGAAACATTAACTTGCTTGACCATGCTGTAGGTCATGTTACTGTTTGTTACATGCATTATGCTTTGTGGACTTCACCGGACAGAGGTGGCTCTCTGGTTTTGTGATGAAACAAAGATGTGGTTGAATTTATTCAGTTTTACCAAATTTTTACCAGCATGTCACATGTGGAGTAAAGGTGGTCCAGAGGAAAAAAAACTCTAGACCACCTTTACTCCACACACAGAGATGCATACAAAGCTCTCCCCCGCCCTCCATTTGGCAAGTCTGACCATAATTCTATCAAATCAAATCAAAGTTTATTTGTCACGTGCGCCAAATACAACAGGTAGACCTTACAGTGAAATGCTTACTGACAGGCTCTAACCAATGGTGCAGGGAAAAAAAGTTAAAGTGACAATGCATATCAGATAAACAGAGAGTGGCAGCAGCGTAAAAGAGGGGTTGGGGGAGGCACACAACGCAAATAATCCGGGTAACCATTTGGTTACCTGTTCAGGAGTCTTATGGCTTGGGGGTAAAAAATGTTGAGAAGCCTTTTTGTCCTAGACTTGGCACTCCGGTACCGCTTGCCATGCAGTAGTAGAGAGAACAGTCTATGACTGGGGTGGCTGGGGTCTTTGACAATTTTTAGGGCCTTCCTCTGACACCGCCTGGTGTAGAGGTCCTGGATGGCAGGCATCTTTGCCCCACCCGGCCAGGTCTCTGACCTCCTCCCTATAGGCTGTCTCGTCGTTGTCTTGATCAGAACTACCACTGTTGTGTCGTCAGCAAACTTAATGAAGGTGTTGGAGTCGTTCCTGGCCATGCAGTCATGGGTGAACAGGGAGTACAGGAGAGGACTGAGCACGCACCCCTGGGGAGCTCCAGTGTTGAGGATCAGCGTGGCAGATGTGTTGCTACCTACCCTCACCACCTGGGGGCGGCCTGTCAGGAAGTCCAGGATCCAGTTGCAGAGGGAGGTGTTTAGTCTCAGGATCCTTAGCTTGGTGATGAGCTTTGAGGGTACTATAGTGTTGAACGCTGAGCTGTAGTCAATGAACAGCATTCTCACATAGGTATTCCTTTTGTCCAGGTGGGAAAGGGCAGTGTGGAGTGCCTCCAGTATTTATGCTGCAGTAGTTTATGTGTCGGGGGGCTAGGGTCAGTTTGTTATATCTGGAGTACTTCTCCTGTCCTATTCGGTGTCCTGTGTGAATTTAAGTGTGCTCTCTCTAATTCTCTCTTTCTCTCTTTCTTTCTCTCTCTTGGAGGACCTGAGCCCTAGGACCATGCCTCAGGACTACCTGACATGATGACTCCTTGCTATCCCCAGTCCACCTGGCTGTGCTGCTGCTCCAGTTTCAACTGTTCTGCCTTATTATTATTGGACCATGCTGGTCATTTATGAACATTTGAACATCTTGGCCATGTTCTGTTATAATCTCCACTCGGGACATCCAGAAGAGGACTGGCCACCCCGCATAGCCTGGTTCCTCTCTAGGTTTCTTCCTAGGTTTTGGCCTTTCTAGGGAGTTTTTCCTAGCCACCGTGCTTCTACACCTGCATTGCTTGCTGTTTGGGGTTTTAGGCTGGGTTTCTGTACAGCACTTTGAGATATCAGCTGATGTACGAAGGGCTATATAAATCAATTTGTTTTGATTTGAATAGAGATTGCATCATCTGTGGATCTGTTTGAGCGGTATGCACATTGGAGTGGGTCTAGGGTTAATGGGATAATGGTGTTGATGTGAGCCATTACCAGCCCTTCAAAGCACTTCATGGCTACGGCCATGAGTGCTACGGGTCTGTAGTAATTTAGGCAGGTTGCCGTTGTGTTCTTGGGAACAGGGACTATGGTGGTCTGCTTGAAGCATGTTGGTATTACAGACTCAATCAGGGACATGTTGAAAATGTCAGTGAAGACACCTGCCAGTTGGTCAACACATGCCCGGAGCACACGTCCTGGTAATCCGTCTGGCCCCGCAGCCTTGTGTATGTTGACCTGTTTAAAGGTCTTACTCACGTTGGCTACGGAGAGTGTGATCACACAGTCGTCCAGAACAGCTGATGCTCTCATGCATGCCTCAGTGTTGCTTGCCTCGAAGGAAGCATAGAAGTGATTTAGCTCGTCTGGTAGGCTTGTGTCATTGGGCAGCTCGCGGCTGTGCTTCCCTTTGTAGTCTGTAATAGTTTGCAAGCCCTGCCACATCCTTCGAGCGTCGGAGCCGGTGTAGTATGATTCAATCTTAGTCCTGTATTGACGCTTTGCCTGTTTGATGGTTCGTCGCAGGGCATAGCGTGATTTCTTGTAAGCTTCCGTGTTAGAGTTCTGCACCTTGAAAGCGGTAGCTCTACCCTTTAGCTCAGTGTGAATGTTGCCTGTAATCCATGGCTTCTGGTTGGGGTATGTACGTACAGTCACTGTGGGGACAACGTCCTCAATGCACTTATTTATAAAGCCAGTGACTGATGTGGTGTATTCCTCAATGTCATTGGAAGAATCCCGGAACATGTTCCAGTCTGTGATAGCACAGCAGTCCTGTAGTTTAGCATGTGCTTCATCTGACCATTTTTTAATAGACCGAGTCACTGGTGCTTCCTGCTTTAATTTTTGCTTGTAACCAGGAATCAGGAGGATAGAGTTGTTGTCGGATTTACCAAATGGAGGGCGAGGGAGAGCTTTATATGCGTCTCTGTGTGTGGAGTACAGGTGATCTAGAAGTGTTTTCCCTCTGGTTGCACATTTAACATGTTGATAGAGATTTGTTAGAACTGATTTAAGTTGCCCTGTGGTTGTAAATAAACAGCCATGAAAAGTATAGCTGAGAACTTTCTAGGCAAGTAGTACGGGCTGCAGTGTATCACAATATACTCTACTTCAGGCGAGCAAAAGCGACTTCCTTCTAGAGACTTCCTTAGATTTCGTGCACCAGCTGTTGTTTACAAATATGCATCCCCCCATCTTACCGGAGTGTGCTGTTCTATCCTTCCGGTGCAGCGTGTATCCCACTAGCTGAATATCCATGTCGTCATTCAGCCACGATTCTGTGAAGCATAGGATATTCGTGATCTTACATCGTCTAGTTTATTGTACAATGATTGCACGTTGGCAAGTAATATTGCAAATAATTGGGATGTCTGCCGTGTGGGGTGTTAGGAGAATATCGTGTGAGTCCTGCTTGTTGTTGCTGTTGTTGTTGAAGAAGAAATCTTCATCTATTCCGAGGTGAGTGATCGCTGTCCTGATATCCAGAAGCTCTTTTCTTCCGTAAGATACGGTTGCAGAAACATTATGTACAAAATCATTGACAAATATCACTGGAAAAAGACACATAATAGCACAATTGGTTAGGAGACCGTAAAACGAGGGCCATCTCCTCCGGCGCCATTTTCTCCTCCGCCTTTAACTCCTCCTGACTCCTCCTGATTCCTGCTTACAAGCAAAAACTAAAGCAGGAAGTACCAGTGAGTCGCGCAATACGGAAGTGGTCAGATGATGTGGATGCTACGCTACAGGACTGTTTTGTTAGCACAGACTGGAATATGTTCCAGGATTCATCCAATGGCATTGAGGAGTATACCACCTTTGTCATCGGCTTCATCAATAAGTGCATCGACGACATCGTCCCCATAGTGACCGTATGTACACATCCCAACCAGAAGCCATGGATTACAGGCAACATCCGCATCGAGCTAAAGGCTAGAGCTGCTGCTTTCAAAGAGCGGGACACTAATCCGTACGCATATAAGAAACCCCGCTATGCCCTCAGACAAACCATCAAACAAGCAAAGCATCAATGCAGGATTAAGATTGAATCCTACGACACCAGCTCTGATGATCGTCGGATATGACAGGGCTTGCACACTATTACAGACTACTGACAGAGAACTGGCAGTGTGGTGCGAGGACAACATCCTCGCACGACAACGTGAGCAAGACAAAGGAGCTGATCGTGGACTACAAAAAAAGGCAGTCCGAACAGGCCCCCATTAACATCAATGGGGCTGTAGTGGAGCGGGTCGAGAGTTTCACGTGCATTGGTGTCCACATCACCAACGATCTATCATGGTCCAAACACACCAAGACAGTTGTGAAGAGGGCATGACAACGCTATTCCCCTCAGGAGACTGAAAAGATTTGGCATGGGTCCCCAGATCCTCAAAAAGTTCTACAGCTGTACCATCGAAAGCATCCTGACCGGTTGCATCACTACCTGGTATGGCAACTGCAACTACTTATTTTCCACCATAATTTGCAAATAAATTTATAAAAAATCCTACAATGTGATTTTCTGGATTTGTTTTCTAATTTTGTCTGTCATAGTTGAAGTGTACCTATGATGAAAATTACAGGCCTCTCTCATATTTTTAAGTGGGAGAACATGCACAATTGGTGGCTGACTAAATACTTTTTTGCCCCACTGTATACGTGTTTGCTAGGTAAAGCCCCGCCTTATCTAGCTCACTGGTCACCATAGCAGCACCAACCCGTAGCACGCGCTCCAGCAGGTATATTTCACTGGTCACCCCCCAAAGGCAATTCCTCCTTTGACCGCCTTTCCTTCCAGTTCTCTGCTGCCAATGACTGGAACGAACTGCAAAAATCACTGAAGCTGGAGACTCATATCTCCCTCACTAACTTTAAGCACCAGCTGTCAGAACAGCTCACAGATCACTGCACCTGTACATAGCCCATCTATAAATAGCCCATCCAACTACCTCATCCCCATACTATTATTTTAATTATTTTGCTTCTTTGCACCCCAGTATCTCTACTTGCACATTCATCTTCTGCACATCGATCACTCCAGTGTTTAATTGCTATATTGTAATTATTTTGCCACTATGGGCTATTTATTGCCTTACCTCCATTATCCTACCTCATTTGCACACACTGTATATAGACTTTTTCTATTGTATTATTGATCGTATGTTTGTTTATTCCATGTGTAACTCTGTGTTTGTGTGGCAATGCTTTGATTTATCTTGGCCAGGTCGCAGTTGTAAATGAGAACTTGTTCTCAACTAGCCTACCGGGTTAAATAAAGGTGAAATGAAAAAATATATATATATATATATCAATATGTGACATTATTCTGGTGAACAAGGGGTCATTTAGTCTTCTAGTGCACTGTTTCCCAACCGTGGTCCTCCAGTACCCCAACAGTACATATTTTAATTGTAGCCCTGGACAAACACATCTCATTCAGCTCATTGAGGGCTTGATGATTAGTTGACAAGTTGAATCAGTTGTGCTTGTCCTGCGTTACATTAGAAATGTGTACTGTTGGGTGTACTGGAGGACCAGGGTTGGAAAACACTGTTCTAGGGCAACATATAGCCTAATGACAGAAGAGAAGCTGTGTGTATCCAATTAGTAATAAATAGCTTTAAAAATGTCAGAAAAAATGGCAGAATGGCAGAACGCGAGTGAACAAACAGCTGACCCGAGTACCACTATTCAGTATGCAGGGGAATGTCACAGCTAGGGTTGCAAAGGGATGGTATATTACTGGAAACTTTCAAAGTTTACCATTAAACTACCAGAATGTGTGTATCTTTCAAGGTTGGATTTAATTTATCACAAGATATCTGGTGGACTGTCACACCCTGACCATAGTTTGCTTTGTATGTTTCTATGTTTTGTTTGGTCAGGGTGTGATCTGAGTGGGCATTGTATGTTACATGTCTAGTTTGTCTATTTCTATGTTTGGCCTGATATGGTTCTCAATCAGAGGCAGGTGTTAGTCATTGTCTCTGATTGGGAACCATATTTAGGTAGCCTGTTTGGTGTTGGGTTTTGTGGGTGATTGTTCCTGTCTCTGTGTTTGCACCAGATAGGACTGTTTGGGGGTTTTCACGGTTCTTGTTTTGTTAGTTTGTTCATGTGAAGTGCTTTATTAAACATTAATCAAAATAACCACGCTGCGCTTTGGTCCGCCTCTCCTTCAAGTCAAGAAAACCGTTACAGAATCACCCACCACAACAGGACCATGGACCTTACATGGACCTTTTGGGTACTTCAGATTTTCACAGGTGTCTGTAATCATTTCTGGCCCTCTGTGTGGCCTTATCACATGTAAAATATATGAAATAATTGAAAAAATGAAAATAACATTTACATACATTTAGTGAATACCATTGGTGTTTTATATTAGTGTTTTAGCATGAAATATCAGTAATTATTTTAACAAACTGTTTATTTTACTGTCTATGTATTTGTTGTCAAAGTTTTGGCATCAAATTGTTGGCAGTTGAAGAAAATAATCCCATTCTTAATTAGATGCTTTTTTCAATAATTAGGCTATTTATCTTGAACCATATGGTCTAACTACTAGAAACACATGAATAATATGGACACAGGTATAATAAATGAATACTATATATTATATTAAAAAAGTTATTCAAGTATAAATTACCTAAATTACAATAGATTGCCATAGATTTTCTGTTAATTACCAAAATTACTGAAGATTCTGGTAACTTTAGTAAAATACCGGTAGTTTGGCAATCCTAGTCACAGCAGTGTTTTATTGTGTAAATCTACATCTTGTCTGAGATTCATGCCATTGGTCTTTCTCTTTTTGTCAATTCACTATGACAAGAGATCGGGATCAACAGTCACCTTGACTGATCAAGGTGAAAACAAGTTAACCTCAAGGTCTAAATCAGGATATTCACAAGTTAATCATTGCTATTACCACAATAAGATCTGGTCAATAACAATTAAAGTTAATTACTTTACTGTTGCCAAACATTATCTCATATGCAGCCTTGAGTTTCAAGGACTACAAATAGAATAGAATCTAAATGTAATTACTGCAAGGAATCCCAATCATCAACAAGGCATTAGTCCCAATCATCAGCCATATTTTGAGATACTGGTCTGATTACATTTGAGTATTAGGACATCGTTTTCCGTAATAGTATATGCTGGAAATATCTCTGAAAGGCACTTGACATTTAATATAATATGCAGGTAATGAGTTGCTGCAACAGTGATGGACTTGAAAATATGCCACCTACTGGTTATTGCTGGAGCATCTGAATCAGATGAGAGATACTCTATTATTATAATCTTGAGTTGAATAATTGGTTTCTTTGTGTTTTTCACTTATTGTCAATTTATTTTAGGATAATAAAAATGTGTTATATGCATAGTAGTTGGAAACCTCAACCAACTCCAAACCATGCTCACACAAAGAGAAGTACGTTCTACACTACTGTAGAACTGAGCTGGCCTGGCAACTTGTTTCAGGCATTTTATTGAACAAATATGTTTTGTATCAGGCTTGTGATCTGAATAAAGCTGATGATATACTAGATATTAGATGAACAATAAACAGGGCTATTTGGCTGTAGATACCCATAGTTATGATATTTTTAGCGGGATGCAGTTGAGCATGCGTGAATAATCCGTTCCTCTCTGTGTTTGTATGGGCATTGGCCCTCAGGCACAGGCTTATTTACGGAAAATCTTGGGTTTTTTTCTACATCGTGTTCTTCTTCAATTTTCCTCAAAGTCAAGCCAACCAAAGCATGCACTCAATGTACCATAGTTTCTTTGTATGTTTTTCTTTTAGTGAAAAGAAGGCTGTTTGTATACATGGATATGGACTGGTCCCAGATCTGTTTGTGCTGCATGTCATGACATTGGCCATTGGCAAGACGGCACACACAGATCTGGGATCAGGCTAGTCCTACCAAGGCTACCGTTTTTTCCTTTCAATTAAGACCTAGACAAGCAGGTGAGGGGAGTTTTTTTTTACTAATCAGTGACATTAATTCATCAATCAAGTACAAGGGAGGAGCAAAAACCCGCAGACACTCGGCCCTCCGTGGAATGAGTTTGACACGTATTAGCCGGAGGACAGAAACATGTAACGCCTCTGCCCACAGGCCCAGGTGACCTTATGGCCCACCCCAGTATCATAGGAATGGTGAGGTCATTTTCAGATCATTTTAGATACACTCTCACAGGCTTCTAGGGCATATAGGCATTCCCTGGTCTTAACCAGATGACGTATTTTACCATGGCCTTATCAATGTCCTCTTTCCAGGACTATCCTATAGGTCACATCATTTCTAGTTACATAATGACAAAACAAAGGAAATATATTGGCTTGTTCTGCCTCAATCTGATGCTAGTGTAAAGTAGGCTAATAGGAAAAGGGAGGGTGAAGTGTATTGGAGCATTAAGATGCCATGATAATACACTGCTGCTCTGATCCTCTCTATGATCTGGGATTAGCTGCCAAATGTAAGCTCTCTTCTTTCAGGCTCCACACCTTCCACTTGTTGCTCTAAACCAGGGCTCTCCAACCCTGTTCCTGGAGAGCTACCCTCCTGTAGGTTTTAACGCCAACTATCAGGTCTCAGGTATGACCCAGATGCAGACAGTGTCGAAGTAACAAAAGTATTTCTAGTACAGGGGCAGGCAAACAACAGGTCAAGGACAGGCAGAGGTCAGTAATCCAGAAAGAGTGCAACAGGTCCAGAACGGCAGGCAGTCTCAGGTCAGGCAGAGGTCAGTAATCCAGAAAGAGTGCAACAGGTCCAGAACGGCAGGCAGTCTCAGGGCAGGCAGAGGTCAGTAATCCAGAAAGAGTGCAACAGGTCCAGAACGGCAGGCAGTCTCAGGGCAGGCAGGGGTCAGTAATCCAGAAAGAGTGCAACAGGTCCAGAATGGCAGGCAGTCTCAGGGCAGGCAGAGGTCAGTAATCCAGAGAGGTGTGGCAAGGTATAGAACAGCCAGGAGCAAGGGGACAAATGATGGTAGGTATCACAAAACAAAATAGAACTGGCAACAGACAAACAGAGAACACAGGTATAAATACACTGGGGATAATGGGGAAGATGGGCGACACCTTGAGGGGGGTGGAGACGAGCACAAAGACTGTTGAAACAGATCAGGGTGCGACACCAACCCTAATCCTGGAAAGCTACCCTCCTGTAGGTAGGTTTTAACTCCAACCCTGTTCCTGGAGAACTACCCTCCTGTAGGTTTTCGCTCTAACCCCAGTTTTAACTTCTGATTAATCTAATAATCAACCTGATAATTATTAGAATCAGGCGCACAAGACAAGGGTTGAAGCGAAAACCTACAGGATGGTAGCTCTCCAGGAACAGGGTTGGAGAGCCCTGCTAACCTACAGGAACAGAGTTGGAGAGCCAGTAAGTAAAAAAACACAACATGGATCAAATCACAATGGTAGCAGGCAGGTTTCTTTCCAGTTGATTGATTTTGGACGTCTTCAATGGAATCCGTGTTCAAATGGTTTCCTTGCAGCATACTGTAACGATACGCTAACATGCTCCAGATGTCTGAGTGTTTATGGAGGAAGTTTAACTTGCTCTCCAGCTCCCAGATAATGATGAAGCTGGAACAGACATTAGCTTAGTGAGCCGATACAGGTGACACATGGACGTATAGTATAAAATAGAGGGAGCTGACTGGGTCAGATTCTGCTATAGATATTTATGCTGATATACAATCTTGTCCACTATAATGACTCTTTGTCCTTTGTCCCCGGCAGGCTCCAAGGCTGCAGCCGAGTACACCAACGGCCTGTTTGAGCTGGGCTCCCCAGGTAGCGCAGGGCCCCTGCAGGTTCTACAGCTGGTTGAGGACCTGAGGCTGGCCCTGGAGCTGCAGCCCAGAGAGGAGGAGAGGAACACCCTGAGGGCCCAGGTCCCTAGCAGCACTGCTCAGATGCTCATGGACTGGCTGGACATGGACAGGGGCTCAGATAGGGGCTCGGTGAGTAGCAGGGAGCACACCTGGGTCTATGGAAACTGTATTTCTCCATTACTTTTGTCAACCATCTCTAGCAACCATAGTAATCTTTCTGTGTCTAACAATATAGTCTATAAACAGATAATATAGAATATCATTAGTTCATTATTTGCTCAGTATCCAAAAACGTCCTATTCATTAGCAGTGCACTATTTATTATTGACGTGGCATGATGTCGATAGTGTCGTGGTTGTTTGCATGCCAGTAAATATGTGGTCTGATTTACTTCTACTTGAGGCATGTTATCCCTGGGATTCACAGATGTGGCAGAAACTTCCAAAAAGTTGTACAAAAGTCAGCCAGCTGTCTGCTGTCAAAAGCTTTCCATTATACACCATTGGGTTCTTTTTTCTCTCTCTTTGTAACACATTGAAGGAGAGACGGTTGATTCATGGCAGCAGCTGTGTAGGAGTGTTGAACAGACCTAGAACTATTCCTGGGTGCTGTTAGGTCTTAGCAGGGCTGTGTCTGGGACTGTGTCTGGGACTGTGTCTGGGAAAGACTGTGTCTGACTCTGTCTCACTGGGACTGGGACTGTGAAGAGGTCTTATTTTGGCTTGGTCTCTCTCTGGGAACTAATGCTGGCCGTGTTTGAAAGACTCAATGTGTTCCTCAGAGACTCCTAATAGGACTGAGCTCAACTTCCTGCCCTACACCCTCTCCCCACTCTCCCGCTCTCCCTCTTTCTAATCACTCCTCTCTTCCTTTCCTCCTACTTTCCACACTCACTGTTCTACTCTCTCTACTCACTACACTCACTCTGTTTGCTCTGTTCTGTCTGTCTGGTCACCTCAACACTCCTGAAGCACTCTGGGGTGTTAGGGGGTAAGTCTGAATCAATTCTTCATCTGTTCACTCCCACATGAAAAAATACTATAGTGTATACTATGGTAGCATTACTATAGTATTCACTGTAGTATTTTTGCTGACTTTACTGTAGTATTCACTGTAAAAACATGACAGAATTTATTGTAGTATTTACAGTTTACTATAGTATAAATACTATATTGTAATATTTACTGTAGTGTTTTTGCAGACTGTAGTATATTGTAATATTTACTGTAGTATTTTTATCTTTGACATAGAAGTAGGGGGCTTTCTCGTTTTCCATAACCTGTAATTAGGTAGGTAGGTAGGTAGGTAGGTAGAACTGGTTTCTAAATGGCAAGTTCAGAGCTTCTGCTCTTTTCTATAACCAGTACATCTAGCTCTTAGACTATAGATTATTTTATGAATATCACGCTTGTTTCTGAGTTGTTTTCTTTATTTGTTGGCTGTTTGTGAAGGTTTTTCATGACCAGGTTTACGAGGGTATGTAGGCACTTAACATATTTGGATCATATTTAGGAAATGGTAACCACATGATGATACTGCCACAGTTCATAGAGACGATTATTGATGTGCGTTGTTATAGTCGTGTCATTGGCTGAGGCTGCGGTAAACAATCTGTTGGCGAGGCTAAGTGGCCAATGAAAGGCTCTTGTTTTAGAGGCCCTGCTCTCTCTATACAGCAGGGGTCTCACACGCCACACGGTCGCCCCTCTCCCTCTTCCCTTCCTCCTCTCCTCCCTCTCTCCTCTCTACTGGCCAGGAGCTAGATCAAACACACATACTCCTCAGTTTATCTTAACACACTGTTCTCTGAGGAGCTGAGCCCCTCCACAGAAGAAATGTGATAAAGATCCCTCCATACGTTATTGGCAGGAAGGAGAGAGACCCTGTGATGCTTGTTATCGCTGACCTAAAGCTATTGTTTGTCAATCAGAGAATGTCAGACCGTAAGAGAGGGGTCAGGTCTGGCACAGACGTTAAGCACGAGGCGGAAGATTGTGTTTTAAAGGGAAAGTTGTTGCTTTGACTTATACAAGGAGTGATTGTTTGAGAGAGAGAAAAAAAGGGAGGGAGGCATAAATAGAGAGAGCGAGGGGGCAATAGAGAGAGGGAGGGGTTAGTAGAGAGAGGGATGGGTTAGTAGAGAGAGGGAGGGGTTAGTAGAGAGAGGGAGGGGGTTAGTAGAGAGAGGGAGGGGGTTAATAGAGAGAGGGAGGGGGTTAATAGAGAGGGAGGGGGTTAATAGAGAGAGGGAGGGGGTTAGTAGAGAGAGGGAGGGGGAATAGAGAGAGGGAGGGGGAATAGAGAGAGAGAGGGGGTTAGTAGAGAGAGGGAGGGGGTTAGTAGAGAGAGGGAGGGGGAATAGAGAGAGGGAGGGGGAATAGAGAGAGGGAGGGGGTTAGTAGAGAGAGGGAGGGGGAATAGAGAGAGGGAGGGGGAATAGAGAGAGAGAGGGGGTTAGTAGAGAGAGGGAGGGGGGGTTAGTAGAGAGAGGGAGGGGGTTAGGAGGGGGTTAGTAGAGAGAGGGAGGGGGTTAATAGAGAGAGGGAGGGGGAATAGAGAGAGGGAGGGGGAATAGAGAGAGGGAGGGGGTTAGTAGAGAGAGGGAGGGGGAATAGAGAGAGGGAGGGGGAATAGAGAGAGAGAGGGGGTTAGTAGAGAGAGGGGGGGGGGTTAATAGAGAGAGGGAGAATGGAAAAGAGCGAAAGAGAAAGCATTATCCTGGTGATTGTCTAACTCAGCTGTCAACATAGCCAGGAGCAGGACAGAGTGCACAGTCAGCCCCTCCAAGCCATGCAAGCAGTGACTGTAGCTCTGTAGTGCTGGAGTCACTGTAGCACTCTGCTTCCTTGTTCCAGTTTCAAAACACGGCTGGGAACATGATCAGAGCACATCCACACAAGATGGATTACCAAACTGGTTTCTGACAACGGTTGCATTATTTGCATCACTGATGATATGGAAGCCACACATACGCCCAGGTAGTGAGTGGGCAAACAGTCCCACCCCCCACTCTCACACTCGCCCAAGCCAATGGCATGTACCAGATGCTCAGCAGGCTCTGCTCACACTTACTGGCCTGAGGCCAAACCACGACCAACAACATTGGACACTCTATGGAACAAAAAGCATTCACTATATCATCCTGGAATATCCAAGGCCTGAGGTCATCTGCCTTTGGCCTAAAGAGCAGAAACCCGGACTTCACCAAAGAAATCGGTAATACAGACATTGTCATCCTGCAAGAAACCTGGTACAGAGGAGACAGACCCACCGGTTGCCCTCTAGGTTACAGAGAGCTGGTAGTCCCATCCACCAAACTACCAGGTGTGAAACAGGGAAGGGACTCAGGGGGTATGCTAATTTGGTATAGAGCAGACCTAACTCACTCCATTAAATTAATCAAAACAGGAACATTTTACATTTGGCTAGAAATTCAAAAGGAAATTATCCTAACAGAGAAAAATGTCCTCCTGTGTGCTACCTATATCCCCCCACTAGAATCCCCATATTTTAATGAAGACAGCTTCTCTATCCTGGAGGGGGAAATCAATCATTTCCAGGCCCAGGGACATGTACTAGTCTGTGGCAACCTAAATGCCAGAACCGGACAAGAACCTGACACCCTCAGCACACAGGGGGACAAACACCTGCCTGGAGGTGACAGTATTCCCTCCCACATATGCCCCCCTAGGCACAACTATGACAACATAACCAACAAAAACGGGTCACAACTCCTGCAGCTCTGTCGCACGCTGGGTATGTACATAGTCAACGGTAGGCTTCGAGGGGACTCCTATGGTAGGTACACCTATAGCTCATCTCTTGGCAGTAGTACTGTAGACTACTTTATCACTGACCTCAACCCAGAGTCTCTCAGAGCGTTCACAGTCAGCCCACTGACACCCCTATCAGACCACAGCAAAATCACAGTCTACATAAACAGAGCAATACTCAATCATGAGGCATCAAAGCCAAAGGAACTGAGTAACATTAAGAAATGCTATAGATGGAAGGAATGCAGTTTGGAAACCTACCAAAAAACAATTAGGCAACAACAAATTCAATCCCTTTTAGACAATTTCCTGGGTAAAACGTTCCACTGTAATAGTGAAGGTGTAAACTTGGCAGTAGAAAATCTTAACAGTATATTTGACCTCTCAGCTTCCCTATCAAATCTAAAAATCTCAAATAGAAAACCGAAGAAAATTAACAATAATGACAAATGGTTTGATGAAGAATGCAAAAATCTAAGAAAGAATTTGAGAAACCTGTCCAACCAAAAACATAGAGACCCGGAAAACCTGAGTCTACGCCTTCACTATGGTGAATCACTAAAACAATACAGAAATACACTACGGAAAAAGAAGGAACAGCATGTCAGAAATCAGCTCAATGCAATTGAAGAATCCATAGACTCTAACCACTTCTGGGAAAATTGGAAAACACTAAACAAACAACAACACGAAGAATTATCTATCCAAAATGGAGATGTATGGGTAAACCACTTCTCCAATCTTTTTGGCTCTATAACAAAGAATAAAGAGCAAAAACATATACATGATCAAATACAGATCTTAGAATCAACTATTAAAGACTACCAGAACCCACTGGATTCTCCAATTACATTGAATGAGTTACAGGACAAAATAAAAACCCTCCAACCCAAAAAGGCCTGTGGTGTTGATGGTATCTTCAATGAAATGATCAAATATACAGACAACAAATTCCAACTGGCTATACTAAAACTCTTTAACATCATACTTAGCTCTGGCATCTTCCCCAATATTTGGAACCAAGGACTGATCACCCCAATCCACAAAAGTGGAGACAAATTTGACCCCAATAACTACCGTGGAATATGTGTCAACAGTAACCTTGGGAAAATCCTCTGCATTATTATTAACAGCAGACTCGTACATTTCCTCAATGAAAACAATGTACTGAGCAAATGTCAAATTGGCTTTTTACCAAATTACCGTACAACAGACCATGTATTCACCCTGCACACCCTAATTGACAACCAAACAAACCAAAACAAAGGCAAAGTCTTCTCATGCTTTGTTGATTTCAAAAAAGCCTTCGACTCAATCTGGCATGAGGGTCTGCTATACAAACTGATGGAAAGTGGTGTTGGGGGTAAAACATACGACATTATAAAATCCATGTACACAAACAACAAGTGTGCGGTTAAAATTGGCAAAAAACACACACATTTCTTCACACAGGGTCGTGGGGTTAGACAGGGATGCAGCTTAAGCCCCACCCTCTTCAACATATATATCAACGAATTGGCGCGGGCACTAGAAAAGTCTGCAGCACCCGGCCTCCCCCTGCTAGAATCTGAAGTCAAATGTCTGCTGTTTGCTGATGATCTGGTGCTTCTGTCACCAACCAAGGAGGGCCTACAGCAGCACCTAGATCTTATGCACAGATTCTGTCAGACCTGGGCCCTGACAGTAAATCTCAGTAAGACCAAAATAATGGTGTTCCAAAAAAGGTCCAGTCACCAGGACCACAAATACAAATTCCATCTAGACACTGTTGCCCTAGAGCACACAAAAAACTATACATACCTTGGCCTAAACAACAGCGCCACAGGTAACTTCCACAAAGCTGTGAACGATCTGAGAGACAAGGCAAGAAGGGCATTCTATGCCATCAAAAGAAACATCAATTTCAATATACCAATTAGGATTTGGCTAAAAATACTTGAATCAGTCATAGAGCCCATTGCCCTTTATGGTTGTGAGGTCTGGGGTCCACTCACCAACCAAGACTTCACAAAATGGGACAAACACCAAATTGAGACTCTGCATGCAGAATTCTGCAAAAATATCCTCCGTGTACAACGTAGA
This sequence comes from Oncorhynchus tshawytscha, assembly GCF_018296145.1. Lineage (NCBI taxonomy): Eukaryota > Metazoa > Chordata > Actinopteri > Salmoniformes > Salmonidae > Oncorhynchus > Oncorhynchus tshawytscha. Next base: position 42,882,095 of record NC_056447.1, on the reverse strand, counting down.
ACACCAAATAATGCATGCAGAGCAGAATTAGGCCGATACCCACTAATTATCAAAATCCAGAAAAGAGCTGTTAAATTCTACAACCACCTAAAAGGAAGCGATTCACAAACCTTCCATAACAAAGCCATCACCTACAGAGAGATGAACCTGGAGAAGAGTCCCCTAAGCAAGCTGGTCCTGGGGCTCTGTTCACAAACACAAACACACACTACAGAGCCCCAGGACAGCAGCACAATTAGACCCAACCAAATCATGAGAAAACAAAAAGATAATTACTTAACACATTGGAAAGATTTAACAAAAAAACAAAGCAAACTATAATGCTATTTGGCCCTACACAGAGAGTACACAGCGGCAGAATACCTGACCACTGTGACTGACCCAAAATTAAGGAAAGCTTTGAATATGTATAGACTCAGTGAGCATAGCCTTGCTATTGAGAAAGGCTGCCGTAGGCAGACATGGCTCTCAAGAGAAGACAGGCTATGTGCTCACTGCCCACAAAATGAGGTGGAAACTGAGCTGCACTTCCTAACCTCCTGCCCAATGTATGACCATATTAGAGAGACATATTTCCCTCAGATTACACAGATCCACAAAGAATTCGAAAACAAATCCAATTTTGAAAAACTCCCATATCTATTGGGTGAAATTCCACAGTGTGCCATCACAGCAGCAAGATTTGTGACCTGTTGCCACGAGAAAAGGGCAACCAGTGAAGAACAAACACCATTGTAAATACAACCCATATTTATGCTTATTTATTTTATCTTGTGTCCTTTAACCATTTGTACATTGTTAAAACACTGTATATATATATATATATATATAATATGACATTTGTAATGTACTGTTTTGAAACTTCTGTATGTGTAATGTTTACTGTTAATATTTGTTGTTTTTCACTTTATATATTCACTTTGTATGTTGTCTACCTCACTTGCTTTGGCAATGTTAACACATGTTTCCCATGCCAATAAAGCCCTTGAATTGAATTGAAATTGATACAGTACAGTATGTATGCATTGTTGTCTCTCTGCGCAGCCTCTGCGGTTAAGGAGAGGACATGTCATGTGTCATATGCGGTGGTCTCTGATACCCAAGCCACCCACACTCCCGCTGCCTGTCCAAGTGGCTGAGTTTCTCCCCTGTGAGTCAAGCAGGAAATGCCCAGGGTGGAGAACGAGAGAGAGAGAGGACCATGGTAACATGCACTGTAGGGTGTTAATACGTGGGATCACTGAAATGTATTAAAGGCATCATGCCTCACAGTCACACTGTGCTCTGAGTCTAATTCACTTTACTGCAGTCAAGCTCTGTAAGGAGGACCATCTGTCTCACATTGAGTTTACACACAGTATGAGTCTGAGTCTCACTGACTGTAACCCATGATTCATTACACTCTGCATGGAAGAGGCCTGTTGCAGCATGCCCTACATACATGTCACACCCCCCCTGTGTTTTTCTGTTTCTGTCTGTGTTCTGTGATGTGTGTACATGAAACTGTCAGTGGCAGCCAAATGGTGCAGTGGGGAGGGGGCTGAGTGATTTTTAGAGAAAGGTCCCATAAACAGGAAATGGGACATTATAAGATAATGAATTCCAGTCTGAAGCTAATGGTAGAAGGGCTGTTGCTGCATTGGTCTGAAGAGACAAGAAGAGGTAGATTAAAAAGGAGCAGGAGTGAGAGAGATGTGTGTATGTTTCTTTAAATGTGCCCCCCTCTCATCTTAAACCATAATCTGTTTCAGTTCAGGTATATTTTGTGTCTAAGCTAATAAGAGGAGAGGGTGGGAAAGACCTTCAGGAGACACCGTCGAGGAGAGAGAGTAAAAGAGAAACCATAGAGGAAAGAGAGAGTTGGCATGGTCTGTGTCTAGGTTGACATTAAAGCCTGTTGCTATGCTTTGCGCTGGCTGGGTGCTCTTTCTCAGTCACAGCAGATGCTGGGGTCCTGGCTGCAGCAGCAGACATATATTTCTCTCTGTTTCTCTCTCCCTCTCCCTCTGTCTCTGTCTCTCTGGGTGGCAGGGTTTGGATAGTTGGCTCTCCACGTCAAGGAGGGAGTAAGGAGGGAAGCTGTGAGTCTGTAGCCTGACTCAGGTGGCAGGGATCTGGGTAAAAAAAAAACATCACAACGTAGCTGAGCACTGAGCAGCACAAAGCTGGCTAGAGCCTCTCCTATTCTCTCCAGGCTGCATCTCTCCAGAGCTCCACAGCAGTAGTCTCTCCACAACACTAGTCTCTCTACAGCACTAGTCTCTCTACAGCACTAGTCTCTCTACAGCACTAGTCTCTCCACAACACTAGTCTCTCCACAGCGCTCGTCTCTCCACAACACTAGTCTCTCCACAACACTAGTCTCTCTACAGCACTAGTCTCTCTGCAGCACTAGTCTCACCACAGCACTAGTCTCTCCACAGCACTAGTCTCTCTACAGCACTAGTCTCTCCACAGCACTAGTCTCTCCACAGCACTAGTCTCTCCACAGCACTAGTCTCTCCACAGCACTTGTCTCTCCACAGCACTAGTCTCTCCACAGCACTAGTCTCTCCACAGCACTAGTCTCTCTACAGCACTAGTCTCTCCACAGCACTAGTCTCTCCACAGCACTAGTCTCTCCACAGCACTAGTCTCTCCACAGCACTAGTCTCTCCACAGCACTAGTCTCTCCACAGCACTAGTCTCTCCACAGCACTAGTCTCTCCACAGCACTAGTCTCTCCTCTCCACAGCACTAGTCTCTCCACAGCACTAGTCTCTCCACAGCACTAGTCTCTCCACAGCACTAGTCTCTCCACAGCACTCTCTCCACAGCACTAGTCTCTCCACAGCACTAGTCTCTCCAGCACTAGTCTCTCCAGCACTAGTCTCTCTACAGCACTAGTCTCTCCACAGCACTAGTCTCTCCACAGCACTAGTCTCTCCACAGCACTAGTCTCTCCACAGCACTAGTCTCTCCACAGCACTTGTCTCTCCACAGCACTAGTCTCTCCACAGCACTAGTCTCTCCACAGCACTAGTCTCTCCACAGCACTAGTCTCTCCACAGCACTAGTCTCCACAGCACTCTCTCCACAGCACTCGTCTCTCTATAGCACTAGTCTCTCCACAGCACTAGTCTCTCCACAGCACTAGTCTCTCAGCACTAGTTTCTCCACAGCACTAGTCACTCTACAGCACTAGTCTCTCTACACCTCTCCAGTCTCTCCAGCACTAGTCTCTCCACAGCACTAATCTCTCTGCAGCACTAGTCTCTCCAGAGCACTAGTCTCTCAGCACAGCACTTGTCTCTCCACAGCACTTGTCTCCACAGCACTTGTCTCCACAGCACTAGTCACTCCACAGCACTAGTCTCTCCACAGCACTAGTCTCTCCACAGCACTAGTCTCTCCACAGCACTAGTCTCTCCACAGCACTCGTCTCTCTATAGCACTAGTCTCTCCACAGCACTAGTCTCTCCACAGCACTAGTCTCTCTACAGCACTAGTCTCTCTACAGCACTAGTCTCTCCACAGCACTAGTCACTCTACAGCACTAGTCTCTCTACACCTCTAGTCTCTCCAGAGCACTAGTCTCTCCACAGCACTAATCTCTCCGCAGCACTAGTCTCTCCAGAGCACTAGTCTCTCCACAGCACTAGTCTCTCTGCAGCACTAGTCTCTCTGCAGCACTAATCTCTCTACAGCACTAGTCTCTCTGCAGCACTAATCTCTCTACAGCACTAGTCTCTCTGCAGCACTAATCTCTCTACAGCACTAATCTCTCTACAGCACTAGTCACTCTATTCAATTTTATTTGGAACGGCAAGCCAGATAAAATTAAAACTGCTTATTTATATAACAAATATTATTTCGGAGGGCAGAAATGATTAAATATTAAAGCATTAGACCTCTCACTAAAGGCATCAGTCATACAAAAGTTATACTTAAATCCAAACTGGTTCTCTAGTAAATTGGTAGGAATGTCTCATCCTATATTCAGGAATGGCCTTTTTTCCCTTTATTCAGATCACACCTGCTCACTTTCGGTTGTTTGAAAAGGAAATCATCTCCAAAATATCTTTATTTTTTAAACAAGCCTTAGAAAGTTGGTTGCAATGTCAGTTTAATCCACCTGAAAAGAACAAATAATACAACAAATATTGTGGTTAAACTCAAATATACTTATTGATTAAAAAAAATGTATTTTTCTATGAAATGTTTAAAAAAGGTATAATTTAGGTGAATGATATCATAAATAGGACTGGTGGAGTTTTGTCACACATGCAGCTAACACAGACATATGGAAATGTCTGCTCTACCAAAATTACAACCAATTCATTGCAGCATTACAACAAAAATGGAAGAGGCAAGTAGAAGGGGAAAAAGTAAGGAACTTGTATGTCGGCCCTGTATTAAAGAACATAAATGGTTAAAGAAAAGTGATAAATAAAAACATACCAATTTAATTTAAGGACCAAAAAACTGACAGCTGTGCCATATAAATTGCAAAATAGTTGGGAAGAGATTTGTACCCATTCTATGGCACGTGGTTTATGAATTGATACGCAAAACAAAGCCGGATGCAAAACTTTTTTCCATTTAAATTACAATACAGAATTCTTGCAACTAATAGAATGTTATACACTGCTCAAAAAAATAAAGGGAACACTAAAATAACACATCCTAGATCTGAATGAATGAAATATTCTTATTAAATACTTTTTTCTTTACAGAGTTGAATGTGCTGACAACAAAATCACACAAAAATTATCAATGGAAATCAAATTTATCAACCCATGGAGGTCTGGATTTGGAGTCACACTCAAAATGAAAGTGGAAAACCACACTACAGGCTGATCCAACTTTGATGTAATGTCCTTAAAACAAGTCAAAATGAGGCCCAGTAGTGTGTGTGGCCTCCACGTGCCTGTATGACCTCCCTACAACGCCTGGGCATGCTCCTGATGAGGTGGCGGATGGTCTCCTGAGGGATCTCCTCCCAGACCTGGACTAAAGCATCCGCCAACTCCTGGACAGTCTGTGGTGCAACGTGGCGTTGGTGGATGGAGCGAGACATGGATTCAGGTCTGGGGAACGGGCGGGCCAGTCCATAGCATCAATGCCTTCCTCTTGCAGCAACTGCTGACACACTCCAGCCACATGAGGTCTAGCATTGTCTTGCATTAGGAGGAACCCAGGGCAAACCGCACCAGCATATGGTCTCACAAGGGGTCTGAGGATCTCATCTCTGTACCTAATGGCAGTCAGGCTACCTCTGGCGAGCACATGGAGGGCTGTGCAGCCCCCCAAAGAAATGCCATCCCACACCATGACTGACCCACTGCCAAACCGGTCATGCTGGAGGATGTTGCAGGCAGCAGAACGTTCTCCACGGCGTCTCCAGACTCTGTCACGTCTGTCACGTGCTCAGTGTGAACCTGCTTTCATCTGTGAAGAGCACAGGGCGCCAGTGGCGAATTTGCCAATCTTGGTGTTCTCTGGCAAATGCCAAACGTCCTGCACGGGGTTGGGCTGTAAGTACAACCCCCACCTGTGGACGTCGGGCCCTCATACCACCCTCATGTAGTCTGTTTCTGACCGTTTGAGCAGACACATGCACATTTGTGGCCTTGCTGGAGGTCATTTTGCAGGGCTCTGGCAGTGCTCCTCCTGCTCCTCCTTGCACAAAGGTGGAGGTAGCGGTCCTGCTGCTGGGTTGTTGCCCTCCTACGGCCTCCTCCACGTCTCCTGATGTACTGGCCTGTCTCCTGGTAGCGCCTCCATGCTCTGGACACTACGCTGACAGACACAGCAAACCTTCTTGCCACAGCTCGCATTGATGTGCCATCCTGGATGAGCTGCACTACCTGAGCCACTTGTGTGGGTTGTAGACTCCGTCTCATGCTACCACTAGAGTGAAAGCACCGCCAGCATTCAAAAGTGAGCAAAACATCAGCCAGAAAGTATAGGAACTGAGAAGTGGTCTGTGGTCACCACCTGCAGAACCACTCCTTTATTGGGGGTGTCTTGCTAATTGCCTATCATTTCCACCTGTTGTCTATTCCATTTGAACAACAGCATGTGAAATGTATTGTCAATCAGTGTTGCTTCCTAAGTGGATAGTTTGATTTCACAGAAGTGTGATTGACTTGGAGTTACATTGTGTTGTTTAAGTGTTCCCTTTATTTTTTTGAGCAGTGTATATATGGGGGATACTGTAATGGCAGATTTCCTCCTCGTCTGAAGAGGAGTAAGGATCGGACCAAGATGCGGCGTGGTAAGTGTTCATGACAAATTTAATTTAAAAAGCACTGAACACTATGAGACACAAAACAATAAATGTGAACATTAACCAAACCGAAACAGTACCGTGTGGCGACAAACACACACACGGAAACAAACACCCACAAACCAACAGTGAAACCCAGGCTACATAAGTATGATTCTCAATCAGAGACAACTAACGACACCTGCCTCTGATTGAGAACCATACTAGTCCGAAACAGAAACCAAACATAGAAACACAAAACATAGACTGCCCACCCCAATTCACGCCCTGACCTTACTAAATAAAGACAAAACAAAGGAAATAAAGGTCAGAACGTGACAGATACAATCTTCCCAGCTCTGCAGATTCTGCTGTGAGGAGGCAGAGTCATTAGATCATTTATTTTGGTATTGTAGCTCGTTTTTGGTCACAGGTCCAGGAATGGCTGAAGAATTGCAACATTTGCCTAGAACTAACGCTACAGATAGCAGTACTGGGTGATTTGAAAAGCTAGAAATCCAAAATGGATGATGTTGAGAGGTTGAATGGCGCTGAAGGGTCTAATAGCAAGATAAAACATGTAGAACATACGGGGTCTGTAAAATGTATATAGATTCAGAACTTTTGTGAAATAGCACAGTTACAAATAGAAACTATTTGGATGGATATCAGAAATAGAGGAAGGACTAAAAACAAACAAAATATAACTATTGTAAAATAGACTGTGAATGTAAAATGTGTATTAAGATGTATAAATTGAAGGTAAAAGCCGAAGTTTTTATTAGTTTACTCCAATTGGGGGATCGGCGGTAGGGTTTGCAGGGAATAATAATAAAGGTATATTCTTTAAAAAAGTATGTATGTCTATATAGGTATGTGTATGTATATATGTGTATATATATGCATGTGTGTATGGATATATATATTTACCCAAAAAATATATGGGGGATTGGAAATGATGCAGACAATTGCATTGATGGAACCAATATTCTTTCCGCAATATTTAGCTGATCCACCCCTTAAATTAAAAAAATAAAATAAAATCATGACTGGTTGCATCACTGCCTGGCAACTGCTCGGCCTCAGACAGCAAGGCCCTACAGAGGTTAGTGCGAACGACCCAGTACATCACTGGGGCCAAGCTTCCTGCCATCCAGGACCTCTATACCAGGCGGTGTCAGAGGAAGGCCTTAAAAATTGTCAAAGACTCCAGCTACCCTAGTCATAGACTGTTCTCTCTGCTACTGCACGGCAAGCGGTACCGGAGCGCCAAGTCTAGGTCCATGAGGCTTCTAAACAGCTTCTATCCCCAAGCCATAAGACTCCTGAACATCTAGTCAAATGGCTACCAGACCATTTGCTTTGACTTATTACATTTGATTTGATTTGATCACGGTCTCTGGGTGTACAGTAAGTGTATAATGCTGCCATGAAATCGCCATTGAGGAAGACTTACGAAGGTGTGTTTTGTTTAGTAGACATACCAAGGTTTGAAATTCAATTTCAAGGTAGAACATGTTATTGCAGTCCTGGGGTGACTGTCAACAGTAGAGTTAATTTAGTGGCTTGTACAAGCCTGCTTATTGTTGTTGGGAGTTGTTGGGTAGTGGAATGGAGCTAGGGCAGGTCAAGAGGTGGAACCACTGAAGCCAAAGTGGGCAGCATGCAGCCATAGTAAACCACTCCTAACAATATTTTATAGAAAGAGAGGAGTACTACCTACAATAACACTGGGGCTGGTCACCATAAAGCTAAAGTGCAACAGAAACATTCAAGGCTGTTTAGAGTAGGCGGTAACCCTGTTGCTTACTATACTGTACAGTCGTCATGCATTCTTAGAAAGGGAGATAATATTTCAGTCATTTTGGTTTTGGCTCGTACTCTTTCTGCCTACAGTATTCCTTTAAGAGGCATCAAACAGCCACTGGCTGATGGGAAAATAGTGGGGATAAGGGAAATTCCATTGTAGCTTTGCCTGAGAAAGATGCCTCTATAGTTCCCATAGCAAATGGTTAGAGCTCTCTGTCCATGTGTGTACAGTACACTACAGCACTAGGTGCCCTGTTAAAGAGAGCTGTATTCATTAATCCACACCGCAGCAAAACACTCTGCAATGGAAAACCACAACGAGCGTTTCTTATTGGAATAGTTTAGGCAGTCCCTGTTTCAGTCCCGTTTCGTCCGTTTGATGCCTAGTGAACACGGCCCTGTTCTCTGTAGCCTATGTAACATCACTTAACAGGAAGGGAAGTGGTCATTTGTCTGTGTCACAGAGAACAGGGCTGGCTCACCTCTGCCTTGGCTTGTGTTTACAGTCAGTGTAATGACTCTAATCACTGCTAGAAATCTCCATATGGACTCTGGCAGGATTCAGGAAGTGCTGTAACCAAACACTTTCATCTGCTGGACATCTAACAGCACAGCAGGAAGCTGTTATAGATTGAAGCTTTGGTGCATTGTTTAACTTAACCATGTTCAACATCAATGGGGTACCTAGTAGGGAAAAGTAAGTATTAAGTTAAGACTTGATGAAATATGACACTGACACGCACTCACCTCACGCCTCTCCTCTCAACACCCGGTTCTCAGGGGAAATGGAAAGAGAGCCTGTGACTCAACTTCCTATTTTAGATCTTCCATCTTAACTCCTCCTCCACATTACCTGGACTGGTTGAACAGCGCAGAAGAGAACCTCCCCCGACATTTTATTTTCTCTACGGGACCAGAAAGAAAGAAACGCCACTCTTTTACGCCTGTTCAGTAGGTTACTACCTCATAGAAGGGCAGGACACACTACATTGTGTTTTCAGAGAGTTCAAGCAGTAATGGACAGTGAGTGGGTATGGACATGCATTACCTCCTAGAAAGTCAGCAAAACTTCTTTCTGGGTGGACTGCCCTTTCAAATTACTTCAGAGAAACAGGTCTTTGTATGTGTGCTGCCAGTACAGTCTGAGGCAGTGGCCCCCAGGACCAGGCAGCGCTATTAAAGACAGGATTATCTGAAGCCGTACAGGGAGACAAAACCCCACAAAACCCCCGCCCGCTCAGCGTTGCTGACAAGTCACAGTATGTATTTTCTCCTGCTGTGACAGACCCTTAGACGATCACATGGGGCATTCATACAGCTCCAAGTCTTAAGTCAAGAGTCAGCATATGTGAGCATATGTGGGAACTCCTTTAAAACTGTTGGAAAAGCATTCCAGGTGACTAACTCATGAAGCTGGTTGAGAGAATGCCAAGAGTGCAAAGCTGTCATCAAATATATTTTGATTTGTTGAACACTTCTTTGGTTACTACATGATTCTATATGTGTTATTTCATAGTTTTGATGTCTTCACTATTTTTCTACAATATAGTAAAACTAAAGAGAAACCCTTGAATAAGTAGGCGTCCAAACTTTTGACTGGTACTGTATGTCTACTACTATAGCACCAGCTACTTCATATTAGAAACCATGTTTGAAATGGAGTCACCTTCCAGCCGGCAGTTGTCTGGGCTTTGGCTGCAGCCTGTAATACTGTATCTGACATGGAATGAAGCTCAGACAACAGTGCAGTAGAAAAAGCGTGTTCCCATACCAGGAGTCAAACCTGGGCCGCCTAGGTGTAAACAAAGAATCCTAACCGCTAGACCAGGGATCCCAACTGGTGGCCTGCGGGCCGAATTTGGCATGCGGGTGATTTTATTTATTCTAAGAGAACAAAAAATATACATTTTTATTTTATTTTTATTGTTGGACATAAAAGACTGTAAAAACACCAGCAAACCCGCTCAAAGTCATTTAAATTGATTGCATTTGTTCCAAAGTATTCCCACGCATATTAGATGTGTGTGATCGTATACAAGTGTAGTCTACAAATGATTTGTAAATATGTTTTGGCACCGTGACCATCCGCTAAAGAAAAAATCGTCCCGTTGTTGAATCTAGTTGATGATCCCTGTGCTAGACCATATGGAAAGATATTACAAAACACAAGACTTGTCTTATTTCTTCTCTTTTATGCGGTCAGTGCAGGTGAATCGTTGATTGGTTAAGTTGTTTAGCCTGTTCAGTAAGTCTTCCTTCCCCTCCGCCCATTCTTGACTCCTCTTTTGTCTGTGTGTTTTTGCAGGTTAACCTTCGCTCCCCGGTGAACAATGAGAGCTATCAGGAGCGTCTGGTTCGCCTAGAGGGGGACAAAGAGTCTCTGGTTCTCCAGGTAAGGTGCTCCTGGGGGGGGGGGCTAGAGAGAATACCTGACCCCTTTTTTATTGTTTACTTCACTTTTGTTTATTATCTATTTGGCTTGCTCTGGCATTGTAAGCATATGTGTCCCATGCCAATAAAGCCTATTGAATTGAATGAGAGAGGGAGAGAGAGAAGCCTTGCTGTTAAATGAAGAGAAGTATATCACAGAAATGTGAGACTGTCCAGGGCAGGCAGTGGTGCTAGAGGCTGTTGTGTGTAGCACAGGAGCTCAGTCACACAGTACACCCCTAGTTTCCTGTTTTTCCCAAACAAACGTGTCTGGACAATGCCTCTTTCTTTGGTTGTACTGTGATTTGTCATGATGCTCCATGCTTTTTTACATTTGTGTAATTGGTAGCTTCTACATCTGTAATCGAGGCTAGACATATTTTCTCTCTTCCTACAGTAGTACCTCCTCGGGCTCTGTCATGTCTTGTCTGCCTCAACATGTGCTGCTCATAACTATCTTTATCTCAGCCTTGTGCCAAACTACTGTAGCCCTTTCTTTTGCACATGCCAGCACATTCCTCAAGCCCCTCTGACAAATGCTGCTGATTGGCCAAAGGGCCTGTGCCGGTTGACTGATAAAATGATTGGCTGCTACCTCCCCCAAGGTGCTTTAGCTTTACTGCTTTACTGCTTCGCTTTCCTTTTTACCTGCTTCCCTGTGGGGTGGCCAGAGTGGGCTGGCCAGAGTTGTTGGCTGACCCACCAAGACAAAGAAAGAGGTAAAGTTTACTCAGCTCAGTTTTTGTAATTCAGTGAACCATGTCAAGTCAAGGGCAGGTTAGGTTATCTTTCATGATATTTCACATTGGCTGTTGACATAGAGTTCTACTCCGGCGGAGGAATGAAGTGAAACCACCTGTGTGTTGTCAGAGGAATTAGTACTATTAGCATACAGGTAGTTCCGGAGCAGGCGAGAGGAGCTATTTGTCAATGTGAGTGACTGAGTAAGGTGTCCTGTCTGTGGGTTGTAGGTGAGCGTGCTCACAGACCAGGTGGAGGCCCAAGGAGAGAAGATCCGAGACCTGGAGAGCTCTCTGGAGGAGCACCACCACAAACTCAACTCCACTGAGGAAATGCTACAGCAGGTCAGAGAGAGACACTACCACTACTTTATCTGTGCTCAGCGTATTAGCATGGAGAGCTAAATATTGATGTTGTCAACCTCTACTTGTTTCCTAGATAAACATAGGCTTGTTTTAGTCTTAGATGAATTAAGTTGACTGTATTTTGTAAATGTGTGATTTATAGCAGGTTTAAAGATTACAATGTGCTGTAGCTTAGTGACAAATGGAACCAACAACCTGTCTCCTTTCGTGGGCAGTAGGTGTGTGGTAAATTAGTAACAAGAGGTGTGGTTTCATGCATGACATTCTTACTAACATAAGATACTGACGCTTCCTGTGAGTGACTCACCTCGATTGCACAAAGTTTGTCACTCAGCAGATGGAGGGATAGCTTTCAAAGTTCACTATCTTTTGATCTTACAAGCTGACTGACTCCATGGCATTATAAGAGCAGAGATATTTATGATAGTGGCCTCCACTAATAGCAGACTGCATAATCTTACATTTTGAGAAGACTTTCTGTAGCTGTGTGTACCAGGACAGGCTGCTAAGCATGCTTTGGATCAAAAGTGGAGCGGTCTTGTCTCTGCCTTACACACCAGTAGGTATGAAGAAGGCAAAGTAAGTCAGTCAGTGCACCATGTTTGTTGTGGAAATGTAGGGAGGGAGACAGGGTGAGAGTTTTACAGTTTGTACTCTGACTTTAAGAGATGGGAGTGAGGGGGTGTGACAGCGAGGATCCCTTGAGCTACATCTGCTTACACCTCTTCTCAGGCTGTTACGTGCATTCCAAACACTGGAACGCAAAGCTACCCAATTTAAGGATCAAAAAGCCCTCTGTCTTGTTTGATTTTGTCTCATCCAGCCATTTAGTTCACCATAAATATCAGTAATAAAAAAAGGTTAAACTTTAAAGTGAATTAATTTTTTATCATTTTTATTGGCCTCAAATGCCAAGCAGATTGTGTTGCTTTGATTTTGTTGCCTTTGTACATAGGCACAGGTCTAGGGGGAAACCTTTCTTCCACCTGAGAAATACCATTTCCTGTTATTACATTATCTCACAAGGTCATGCAGAAAACAAATGCTTAATGTAGTTGTATAGGAGAGACCAAAGCCACTGGTGTCTCCTGTCTACAGTGCTCTGTGGTGTGACTGTTAATTGTCAGCTGGACCCTAGTGTTAGACAATGTCTGGTTAAAAACACAGGTCTATTTTCACATTGTTTGGCCGCATTGGAGTTTTGATGATATTTGTTTGAACAATGAGCATGATTACATGCACAGTAATAATTCGATATTAAACTGAATATGACAGTAAGCAGATTATTAGTCTTTTTATCTAAATCAGCATAAGGTCAAAATCGAAGTAAGCATACACTGATTAAACACGTGGTTTTCTGATCAACCTTTCAAATTATTAGGACAGGTAAACACCTTCATCATCGTTCCAGCAGTGTATTTGATCTACGCATGTGCTAGCACCAGCCGAGTGAGCCTCCCTCTTTAGCACGAGTGAAGTGAGTTTGGAACAACTGTATGTATGCGTCTTGGAAGTCGTTTTCACATACAAACGTTATATGAATCAAATATGCTTCCCAAAAATAACATTGTCGCTGTGGAAGAATGTTTATTTTGATTGGTGATTTTCTGCATTTATCAGAGTGATATTAGGAAGCCTGATTTCAGATGTGTTCATCTAATTGTCCACCACACACAATCACACCACACACAATGAGTATGGTTGCATGCACACAATAATGTGATTATTGTGTGCATGCAACCATACTCATTGTGTGTGGTGTGATTAGGCATGGTAAAGGTATAGATGAATCTTTATCACTGCTGTTCTGAACCTGGAATGGAGAGTCTCAAGAGAATGCTTCTCAGTATCTGCTGCCACTTCCAGTAAAAGCTAATGAATGAGTGTGTTGGGCAGATTCTTTCACCAATAGACTCATCAGACCTATACTTACTCAGAGCCACATGCCCCTGAGAGATGCCAGCAAGAGATGCCAGTGAGGGATGCCAGTATCAAACAGTGTCTTCTTTCTATGTGTCTCAATCACAGACAGACACACACACACACACACACACACCATACACACCTCTCCGTATAAGTATATAAGCACCCATTCATAAAACAGTTTGTGTCATCGCTGTTGGGCACATGTGGGATCACCACTAATTTCCTTCTGCTTGGTTTACTGAAGCAGCACCATCTTGTTCTCCATTCTTACCTAGGATGAATACCACCCATAGATATACATTACATTGTGTTCTATTTCATTTCTATGTTTCCCCCTGCCAGAATGTCATAGTGACTACATCCTCATTCAGAGAGAGGAATTATTCACCCAAGACTGTGCACATGGCTCCACACCAACCATAACAACAAACACACACACTAAGAAGGATTGTTTGCTGTTAGGGCCAGTCAAGTCCATGTTTGATAGCTTGACCTACCATACAGCCAGAGCCAGCCTCCTTCCTTCTCCCTGTGTCTTGCTTGACCAAGCAGGGGAATGTACAGTTAATGGTGTCTTACCCTGGCCCAGTGGTAACCCATATATGTTTGAGCTGCTTAGCCAACTCCTATGGCCGTTATTATGTCAAACAAATTGTATGTTCTTGGTTATAAGGCACAAACATATCTGAGACCAGGCTAGTGGCACCTTGGGTCTGCTGAGAGTTCTGACAGGCTGGCACACCTCTGGCTGTGGCCCAGGGAAAGGAGGAGGTCCTGTTTCAGAGGGACTTGGTCCCCGGTCTCTCATTGGCCTGATCAGTCTGTCTGACTCTGAAAGCCTGAGGGGCATGTTAGGGCACCTAGTCAGGCTAGTCAGCCACAGCGCTCATTCTGGGAGCCTATAGCAGTACAACAGAGTCTAAGCCTAGATAAACAGATAGTTCTAGTTCCTACATTGGGTAAACAGATAGTTCTATTTCACTTGCTTTGTAAACATCAGTTTCCCATGCCAATAAAGCCCATTGAATTGAATAGTTGGGTATCAGTAGGCCACAGCCCGCATGTGTTTCAGTACATAATTTGTTTTAAAGAAGGATTTCAACAGGCTTAGTTAGCTGCAGAATCAGCTGATAGGCCTTCACAGAAAATGACCTATTCTGTATTCTAAATGCTCGGCTGATCCTGCTCGAAGTAATGTCGGTGTTGGGTTGGGTCACAGGGTGCCATAACTTATTTAACAGATTTCCTTTTCAATGTTTTTCATCTGGTGGTATGGAGTTGTTATTTTCCATGTGATGTCGCTTATATTTAGAATAGCTTATTGCAGATCATTAGGCCTATGTATAGTTGCCTTGGTAAGGGACACCCAGTTCAGATGATGTGATGCAAAGTTATTTTGATGACATGTGATAGTGAATCTTAGTCTGTAGTGGAGTGAGTAAGTAGTATCCCCTGCTGGAACAGGAACCGAAATCAGCCTCTGGTGACGAGGGGTGTTGGGATATCCAAAGGGCCTAAGGGAAGTGTGTTTACTGTGTGTGAAACCTACAGTCACGGCTCACACACCCACCTGCTCCATACACACACACACACTCTGATTCTCTCCACAGTGACAGTCTATGTCCATAGTTTTAACTGTTTCTCACTTAGGATTCTGTCTCTCACTTGTTCTTGATCTCGCTCTCTCATGTCTGATTCAGACAGAGGAGATCAAAGTAAGGACACGTAGCATATATAAATACACAGTTGAAGTCGGAAGTTTACATACATCTTAGCCAAATACATTTAAGCTCAGTTTTTACACAATTCCTGACATTTAATCTGGTTCATCCTTGGGAGCAATTTCCAAATGCCTGAAGGTACCACGGTCATCTGTACAAACAATAGTTTGCATGTATAAACACCATGGGACTACGCAGCCGTCATACCGCTCAGGAAGGAGACGGGTTCTGTCTCCTAGAGATGAACGTACTTTGGTGCGAAAAGTGCAAATAAATCCCAGAACAACAGTAACGGACCTTGTGAAGATGCTGGAGGAAACAGGTACAAAAATATCTATATCCACAATAAAACAAGTCCTATATCAACATAACCTGAAAGGCCGCTCAGAAAGGAAGAAGTTACTGCTCCAAAACCGGCATAAAAAAGCCAGACTACGTTTTACAACTGCACATGGTGACAAAGATCGTAGTTTTTTGAGAAATGTCCTCTGGTCTGATGAAACAAAAATATAACTATTTGGCCATAATGACCATCGTTATGTTTGAAAGAAAAAGGGGGAGGCTTGCAAGCCGAAGAACACCATCCCAACCGTGAAGAACGGGAATGGCAGCATCATGTTGTGGGGGTGCTTTGCTGCACGAGGTGCTGGTGCACTTCACAAAATAGATGGCATCATAAGGGAGGAAAGTTATATGGATCTATTGAAGCAACATCTCAAGACATCAGTCAGGCAGTTAAAGCGTGGTCGCAAATGGGTCTTCCAAATGGACAATGAACCCAAGCATACTTCCAAAGTTGTGGAAAAATGGCTTAAGGACAACAAAGTCAAGGTGTTGGAGTGGCCATCGCAAAGCCCTGACCTCAATCCTATAGAACATTTGTGGGCAGAACTGAAAAAGCGTGTGCGAGCAAGGAGGCCTACAAACTTGACTCAGTTGCACCAGCTCTGTCAGGAGGGATGGGTAAAAATTCACCCAACTTATTGTGGGAAGCTTGTGGAAGGCTACCTGAAACGTTTGACCCACGTTAAACAATTTAAAGGCAATGCTACCAAATACTAATTGAGGGTATGTAATCTTCTGAATGTGATGAAATAAATAAAAGCTGAAATAAATCCTTCTTTCTACTATTATTCTGACATTTCACATTCTTAAAATAAAGTGGTGAAATAAGACAGGGCATTTTTACTCGGGTTAAATATCAGAAATTGTGACAAACTGAGTTTAAATGTATTTGGCTAAAGTGTATGTAAACTTCCAACTTCAACTGTATATATATATATATATATATATATATATGACCATTATTTGGTATATATAAAAATATATTGGAGCAGGACACTGGTTCCCTGGCTGAACTTTTGGTTTGGGGGAACTTTTTGCCCAGTGGTGCAGCAAATTACTTTGTACTGCGCTCTGGTCAGTGGATGCGTTGTGTGTGTGTGTAGGGGAGTGTTAATGTGTGTGTCTCTGTGGCTGTGTGCTGCACAGGAGCTGCTGAGCCGGAATTCGTTGGAGACCCAGAAACTAGATCTGATGGATGAGGTTTCCTACCTGAAACTGAAGCTGGTCGGCATGGACGAGAAACAGAACCACAACGACAGCAGCAAGGACCAGCAGAACAAAGCTGAGGTACAGTACTATAGTGCAGGCTGGCATGATTGGAGAGAATCACACACTGGGCTGGTTAACCGTAAAACATAGCTTAAACTTGACTTAAACTGAAAATGAAAAGCATTCCAAAAGCATTCCACTCAGGGCTTTGTATGGTGGCACCATTAACCCACAGCTGTTAGCAAGAGTCCCCCAAAGCCTTATGAAGTGAGCCAACTTAGTATGTTTTCTAGTTCGAACAGTACTGGAATGCCAAGTGAAAAACAACATAATTCCATCAGTAGCGAGTGTGGTCTCAGTGTGGTCTCAGTGTGGTCTCAGTGTGGTCTTTCAGTGCCTTTACCAGCTTCATGACCCACCTGTTGTTCTCTTTGAGGCTGGCTGGGTAGAAACCACACGTGGATTGTTTATTTGATGTTGCACAGACCACAATGTGCTATAATGTGTCAGCAGGCCTATGTAGAGCTGTCAGATATTTCAGGAGAAACATGGACTTGGCATGAAGAAAATTATATCTCTATCACCTTGAGAATAGCAATTCACAAGTAGCCTCACTTTCAGTCTTAGAAGAGTCAAATGGCTGGAGAAAAAAATACAACAGGAGTAGTGAATGAAAGATTTAAGTTAAAATGGCATAAACATGAAGGTCTGTAGGTTCACTTTGACACATTTATATGACCGCTCCAAACCTATAGGTTTATAGTAAAGAGAAACAGGGGATCTCCAGAGCCTGGGGCACCCCAAGAAGATGAAACACTCCCCCCAGACAGACAGGTGGCCCCCAGACAGACAGGTGGCCCCCAGACAGACAGGTGGCCCCCAGACAGACAGGTGCCCCCCAGACAGACAGGTGCCCCCCAGACAAGCTGTAAGGTTCCCCTCACAGGAGCACCTCCTCTGTAGGTCTGTCAAAGCCCTGGTCATCCACTGACTGGTCACCATTTTATAACTTCATTAGGAACTGTCATGACCAGACCACCAGCTCTCAGTGGATTTCTGCTCCAGTGTATTGGGCTAATAATGGACATAAGTCTTCCAGTTACTGTGAACAGTTACAATAATATTACAAGTACAATTGTAACTGTTCACAGTAACTGAAAGACGTATGTCCATTATAAGACCTTATACAACTGTGTGATTGCTGATATTAGTTCATCATATTAGTTGTTCTGACTGTATCCAGAGCTAAGTCAGACACATCCATGTGCTTGCTGGATTCCACCTAATGCTATGTGTTGCGTCATCCCTCTGGAGAAGGGTTAGGCAAGACCACATGCAGTCAGCTCAACTCCAATAACCTGACCAACTACTCCAAACACCCCAGTCCAGTTCACCAGCAACAGCACCTCCGCCTCGCCTCTCCTCAATGATCCTTTTGTGCTGCTTTGTTCAGTGTATTACACCCAGCTGCTCTCAAATGGCACTGTAGCATACCGATGTAAGACCTTGAAAAATAGGGGAGGAGAGTCAGACTTTTTCTGTGACGTTGGCAGTGTTTTATCTCTCTGTCTGTCTCTGTCTGTCTGTCACCAGAGCCTCAGCCCAGTAACATCCCCCAGTCTGTCACCAGAGCCTCAGCCCAGTAACATCCCCCAGTCTGTCACCAGAGCCTCAGCCCAGTAACATCCCCCAGTCTGTCACCAGAGCCTCAGCCCAGTAACATCCCCCAGTCTGTCACCAGAGCCTCAGCCCAGTAACATCCCCCAGTCTGTCTGTCACCAGAGCCTCAGCCCAGTAACATCCCCCAGTCTGTCTGTCACCAGAGCTTCAGCCCAGTAACATCCCCCAGTCTGTCTGTCACCAGAGCCTCAGCCCAGTAACATCTCCCAGTCTGTCTGTCACCAGAGCCTCAGCCCAGTAACATCTCCCAGTCTGTCTGTCACCAGAGCCTCAGCCCAGTAACATCTCCCAGTCTGTCTGTCACCAGAGCCTCAGCCCAGTAACATCCCCCAGTCTGTCTGTCACCAGAGCCTCAGCCCAGTAACATCCCCCAGTCTGTCTGTCACCAGAGCCTCAGCCCAGTAACATCCCCCAGTCTGTCTGTCACCAGAGCCTCAGCCCAGTAACATCCCACAGTCTGTCTGTCACCAGAGCCTCAGCCCAGTAACATTCCCCAGTCTGTATGTCACCAGAGCCTCAGCCCAGTAACATCCCCCAGTCTGTCTGTCACCAGAGCCTCAGCCCAGTAACATCCCCCAGTCTGTCTGTCACCAGAGCCTCAGCCCAGTAACATCCCCCAGTCTGTCTGTCACCAGAGCCTCAGCCCAGTAACATCCCCCAGTCTGTCTGTCACCAGAGCCTCAGCCCAGTAACATCCCACAGTCTGTCTGTCACCAGAGCCTCAGCCCAGTAACATTCCCCAGTCTGTATGTCACCAGAGCCTCAGCCCAGTAACATCCCCCAGTCTGTCTGTCACCAAAGCCTCAGCCCAGTAACATTCCCCAGTCTGTATGTCACCAGAGCCTCAGCCCAGTAACATCCCCCAGTCTGTCACCAAAGCCTCAGCCCAGTAACATTCCCCAGTCTGTATGTCACCAGAGCCTCAGCCCAGTAACATCCCCCAGTCTGTCTGTCACCAGAGCCTCAGCCCAGTAACATCCCCCAGTCTGTCACCAGAGCCTCAGCCCAGTAACATCCCCCAGTCTGTCTGTCACCAGAGCCTCAGCCCAGTAACATCCTCCAGTCTGTCTGTCACCAGAGGATCTGGCCTTGTGTTAAATGAACATGATTTAGTGTTGTGAATGTCCGCTGAGGCCCAGGGAACCCAAACTCCCCGGCTGCCCCAAAAGGTGATTTAGAGTCTGATAAGCAGGGCTGGAAATTACCAGAGACACAGAATCTCGGCGGGGCCTGAACTAGAGCCGCTGACAGACAGTGGGGCAGATGAGAAATGGCAGCGTGCAGACGTGCAGGCTGTGTTCCAGACATTCTAGTGAGCAACCAACTGCTGAGTGCAAAAATATGCTGGAGACATTTACACAGCAGTTCGGACGTGAGGGGCACATCGATGTGAAATGAAATCGCTATCTGATTCAGAATCTTGCCATAACATGAGCAAATGTCTGTAACTGTTGGTAACAGTGACATTATACAGAGTTGTCTTGGGGACAGAATATCAAGTGTATTGACAGAGGGGGAAGCTTGTGGGTTTACCATGTAATGTACACAGCCTGTCTGTCGGGTCATGTGTCTCTGACCTCATCCCATAAATCCATGATATCCGGGCGGAGCGGGACTCCACGCCGGTTGCGGTGCCATGGTAACCTGAAACCAGTCTGCATTGGTTTCATCCACAAACACTAGGCTAGGCTTCATGCACCATGGGGAAATGGCAGAAATTCACTTGGAACATCCCACTCCCCTCGACTACCAAGCTCAGAGCATACAGCTATACATAGAGGAGAAATGTGTATCATCAGCTGTACTGTTAGTGTAACATCAACTGGGACTTTCATATGAAACTTCCTCTGTCCACAAGCCAGGCATTTCTGTCAACGTATCCAAGATTAGGACATTAAACCACCAACCTACCCCCTCCCTTCACAGAGAATGGACTTGCCCACGTTTCTACTCTAGTGGAAGATTCCAAAACCATAAAATCAAAGTTTGTTACCGTTTAACTTGTTGGTATCAAACATACACTTCAGTTTAATTCTAGTTGGCCAAAATGTTAATAATCTAGTTTAGGAATCTACTTGCTGTCCTTAATCTTCGAAGCTTTCCAATTCCTCAGGGAAGTAAAGGTATCTTCTGGCCAGCAACCAGATAAGCCAGTCTTTACGTTTGCACTTTGAGAACTTGCAAAGTAGCTCAGGAACTTTGTTTACGCTATCTGGCAGTGTGACAGTTTAACTGTACAGATCTGCTCCAAGAGGTCCCTTTACCCTCATCGTAGTAATTACATGGCTGTGTGTTTGACTTTATACACCCGTCAGCAACGGGTGTGGCTGAAACAGCTGAATCCACTAATTTAAAGTATGTCCACATACTTTTGGTATTATATATATATATATAGATAGACGTAGATAGATAGCAGAAGTGGTTATTACTACGATGAGGGTAAAGGGACGTCTTGGAGCAGATCTGTACAGTGCCATGTTTGACACGTTGACAGTTGAACTGTGTCAAACATGGCACTGTACAGATCTGCTCCAAGAGGTCCCTTTACCCTCATCGTAGTAATAACCACTTCTGCTATCTATATACGTTAAAAAAAAGATCAAACACACAGCCATGTAATCTCCATCACAAACATTGGCTTGGCAGAGCTTAGTGACTTTCAACATTGCACCGTCATAGGATATCACCTTTCCAACAAGTCAGTTCGTCAAATTCCTGCCCTGGTAGTGCTGCCCCGGTCAACTGTACGTGCTGTTATTGTGAAGTGGAAACGTCTAGGAGCAACAACGGCTCAGCCGCGAAGTGGGAGGCCACACAAGGTCACAGAATGGGACCACCCAGTGCTGAAGCGTGTAGCACGTAAAAATCGTCTGTCCTCGGTTGCAACACTCACTACCGAGTTACAAACGGCCTCTAGAAGCAACGTCAACACAATAACTGTTCGTTGAGAGCTTTGGTTTCAATGGACGAGCAGCCACACACAAGCCTAAGATCACCATACGCAATGCCAAGCGCTGCCTGGAGTGCTGTAAAGCTTGCCGTCTTTGGACTCTGGAGCTGTGGAAATGCGTTCTCTGGAGTGATGATTCACGCTTCACCATCTGACAGTGCGACGGATGAATCTGAGTTTGGAGGATGCCAGGAGAACGCTGCCCAAAGACATAGTGCCAGCTGTAAAGTTTGGTGGAGGAGGAATAATGGTCTGGGGCTGTTTTTCATGGTTCTGGCTCCTTAGTTCCAGGGAAGGGAAATCTTAACGCCACAGCATACAATGACATTCTAGACGATTCTGTGCCTCCAACTTTGTGGCAGCAGTTTGGGGAAGTCCATTTCCTTTATTGGCATGACTATACCCCCGTGCATAAAGCAAGGTCCATACAAAAATGGTTTGTCGAGATTGATGTGGAAGAATTTGACTGGCCAGCGCAAAGCCCTGACCTCAACCCCATCGAACATCTTTGGGATGAATTGGAACACCGATTGAGAGCCAGGCCTAGTCGTCCAATATCAGTGCCTGACCTCACTAATTCTATTGTGGCTGAATGTAAGCTAGTCCCCGCAGCAATGCACCATCATCTAGTGGAAAGCCTTTCCAGAAGAGTGGAGGCTATTATAGCAGCAAAGGGGGATCAATTCCATTTTAATGCACATCATTTTGGAATATGATGTTCGACGAGCAGGTGTCCACATACTTTTGATGTCATGTAGTGTATATATACTGCATTTATACAATGTATATATACAGTACCAGTCAGAGTTTGGATACACCTACTCATTCAGACATTTTTCTTTATTTTTACTAAAACTATGAAATCACTGCAGTAACCAAAAAGGAACCAAAAAAGTATTAAACAAATCCAAATATATTTTAGATTTTAGATTTTTCAATAGAGCCACCCTTTGCCTTGATGACAGCTTTGCACACTCTTGGCATTCTCTCAACCAGCTTCACCTGTAATGCTTTTCCAACAGTCTTGAAGGAGTTCCCACATATGCTGAGCTTTGGCTGCTTTTCCTTCACTCTGCAGTCCAACTCATCCCAAACCATCTCAGTTGGGTTGAGGTTGGTGGAGGCCAGGTCATCTGATGCAGCACTCCATCACTCTCTTTCTTGGTCAAATAGCCCTTACACAGCCTGGATGTGTGTTGGGTCATTATCCTTTTGAAAAACAAATGATAGTCCCACTAAGCGCAAACCAGATAGGATGGCGTATCACTGCAGAATGCTGTGGTAGCCATGCTGGTTAAGTGTGCCTTGAATTCTAAATGAATCACAGACAGTGTCACCAGAAAAGCACCCCCACACCATCACACCTCCTTCTCCATGCTTCACGGTGGGAACCACACATGCTGAGATCATCCATTCACCTAGTCTGTGTCTCACAAAGACACTGCGGTTGGAACCAAAAATCTCAAATTTGGATTCATCAGACCAAAGGACAGATTTCCACCAGTCTAATGTCCATTGCTCGTGTTTCTTGGCCCAAGCAAGTCTCTTCTTATTATTGGTGTCCTTTAGTAGTGGTTTCTTTGCAGCAATTCGACCATGAAGGCCTGATTCATGCAGTCTCCTCTGAACATCCTCAGATGTTGGGATGTGTCTGTTACTTGAACTCTGAAGCATTTATTTGGGCCACAATCTGAGATGCAATTAACTCTAATGAACTTATTCTCTGCAGCAGAGGTAACTCTGGGTCTTCCTTTCCTGTGACAGTCCTCGTGAGACAGTTTCATCATCGTGCTTGATAGTTTTTGAGACTGCACTTTAAGAAACTTTCAAAGTTTTGAAATTTTCCTTATCGACTGACCTTCATGTCTTAAAGTAATGATGGATTGTTGTTTCTCTTTGCTTATTTGAGCTATTCTTGCCATAATGTGGACTTGGTATTTTGCCAAAAAGTGCTATCTTATGTATACCACCCCCCTACCTTGTCACAACACAACTGATTGGCTCAAACGCATTCAAATGGAAAGAAATTCCACAAATTTGAGATTGTTAATTGCATTCCAGGTGACTCATGAAGTCATCTCATGAAGCTGGTTGAGAGAATGCCAAGAGTGTGCAAAGCTGTCATCAAGGCAAAGGGTGGCTACTTTGAAGAATCTCAAATATAAAATACATTTGATTTGTTTAACACTTTTTTGGTTACTACATGATTCCATATGTGTTATTTCATAGTTTCGATGTCTTCACTATTATTCTAGGATGTAGAAAATAATAAAAATAAAGAAAAACCCTTGAATGAGTAGGTGTGTCCAAACTTTTGACTGGTACTGTATATACTGTACCTCTTATTTTAATTTAATTGTTTTACGAATATAAAAACAAAATACCCACAGCAGTGCATATCATTTGGAACCTTTTTATTATTATTATTTTTCCTTTTTCTGTTTTGTATTTTCTTCTCCCTCTCTCAGTGTGTGGTAAATCTGATAAGCGAGCTCCAGGAGCAGATGTGTAGGTTTCAGGAAGAGATCCACACCCGCATCATGGAGAAACGGACCATGGAGGCCCAGGGGGAGAGTGGTGCCCGCGAGGCCCACGACCAGAGCCCTGACGTGGGCTTGGGTGGCACTGACATGGAGGAGTTTTGCTGTTGCTGTGGAGGACAGAATGTAGGCAGTACCCATGGACACGCTACCCACCCTCTCTCTTAACTACCGTCCTCCCTACCCCTCTAGATTCCTCTACTGGGTCTAGTACTTAACGTTTCTCTTTACAGTGACCGAAGTCTCTATCTCTACTACTACAATGTGTGTGAATCCTGTGGTTTTTAGTGTACTGTTTTCCTCCATATCCGGGTGGTTTTGTTTTTGGGGGGTGCAGATCAGCTTTAATATTGCAGATAGATTGTGGCATCCATCAATGTACTTGTCTGCATCATTTCCAATCCCCCATGTTTTTTTTGTCAATATATATATACATTTATAAAAATATCTGAGTGTTGTCTCAAACTCATTGTAATTGGTGTGGTGTGTTTGCATGACCGTGGTTCACCTTATTAATGCAATCAAGGTTTACTGGACACTGTCCAAATACTGGGCTTGGTTGATGGCTTATGCTCCTACCCTATCTCTAAACATGAGATGAATTCAAATCTATCTACTTTAGTCACTTTTTTAATGTTCAAGTTTTTTATGATTTGATGAAATTGTCCAAGAAACATTATATCCTTGTGCCAGTTTGTTTCAATATTCAGCCTTGACATAACTTTTTCGAAGGGACCTAATGGGTGCTGAAACAAACCGGCAACCAGACTGGCTAACTGACTGGTAATGTCCATGAACATTGTTCCTTTTGAGGAGCCTGAGCCATCACTTCTGAGTACAGTATAGGGCAGGGGTATTCAACTCTTACCCTACGAGGTCCAGAGCCTGCTGGTTTTCTGTCTAATATCTAATAACTAATTGCACCCACCTGGTGTCCCAGGTCTAAATCAGTTCCTGATTAGAGGGGAACAATAAAAAAAGCAGTGCAACTGGCTTCCAGGTCTGGAGTTGAGTTTGACGGGAATAGGGGCTGACTGACTGGTCACATGTTAATAGGGTCATCTGCTGCCTTTCCTGGGATGTGGAGCTTTAAATGTATTAACTGCACAGTGTTCTGGCTGTTAAGGGATCAAATTACGTGGGTCAACATTTGAAAACTTCCCTTCTACTTTTTGGTGTAACATGTTCATTTATAAACTGAGAGAACTATGTTTGTATCCAACATTGGTTTTGAGTGGATACGTTGGTGATTTTGTGCGGAAGGCACAGTGAAGAGCATGGTGTTTAAGGTCTGGAGATTTTGCATCAAAGGGACACAGTTATTTTAAATTAAAATGTTACAACATGTTCTGTTATTCACAGGGCTTACTGCAAGAACTCAGGCTCCTCAAGAGTAAAGTGGATGTGCTGGAGGGGGAGAAATTGCAGTATGAGAGAAAACTAAAGGCCACGAAGGTAAAAAAAAAAATACAAAAAAATGTTTATTCGCATGGCACTTTAAGGTGACACCCATTTTAGTTGGTTTTCTAGGAAATTGATATTCATATTTCATTTGAAAACATAATTGCCTCAATTTCACTTTTTTGCCCTTGGCAACTCCAATTTTGGAGGTAAACTTTGTTCCTATCTTCCAGTTTACTTTCCACCCATTCTGGCTTTCTCTCCCTCTAGCTCTCTATCTCTTACTCTCTCCATGTGTGTTACCAGTCGCTCATGACCAAGCTCTCTAGCCTGAAGGTCACTGTAGAGCACACTCAGGTGGAGAAGCAGCACTGGGAGGAGCGATGGCGGACCGCTCAGGTGCCTCTTCTTCCTCACCCTAATCCCTCTTTCATGCTGACTACTCCTTCTCCTTCCCCCTCTGCTCCTGATGTTCTCTGCCTCTACCTCACTCTGCACTTGTCCCTCTTCCTCCTCCACATCCTCCCCTCCTCTTGTTAACACCATGGTTGTGGAATCTCATTCACCCAATCCCTCACAGGTTCAGGTGGTTCTACTGAGATCCTGTGAGTAGAGTGCACTTGGTGTATTGTCATCTGTATGACTAGACACTGTGCGGAATCCATATGAGGAACACTGGCATTCCTCTGACAATGTTCCTCATATGGATTCCATACCCATTTCTATTTTTAGTTAAATAATGGGGAATTATACTGACCAAAAATATAAACACAACATGCAACAATTGCAACGATTTTACAGTTCAAATAAGGAAATCAGTCAATTTAAATTAATTAATTAGGGCCTAATCTATGGATTTCACATGACTGGGCAGGGGCACAGCCATGGGTGGGCCTGGGAGTGCATAGGCCCACCCACTTGAGAGCCAGGCCCACCCACTGGGTAGGCAAGCCCAGCTAATCAGAAGGAGTTTTTCCCCACAAAAGGGCTTTATTACAGACAGACATACTCCTCAGTTTCATCACATGTCTGGGTGGCTGTTCTCAGAAGATGTGGTGAGGAAGCCGGATGTGGAGGTCCTGGGCTGGCGTGGTTACACGTGGTCTGCAGTTGTGAGACCAGTTTGACGTGCTGCCAAATTCTGATGGCCCATGGTAGAGAAAATAACATTCAATTCTCTTGCAACAGCCCTGGTGGATATTCCTGCAGTCAGCTTGCCAATTGCACACTCCCTTAACTCTGTGGCATTGTGTTGTGTGACAAAACTGCATATTTTAGAATTGCCTTTTATTTTCCCTAGCGCATATATATATATATATATATATATATATATATATATATATATAATATATATATATATATATATATTGTATATATATATATATATATATATATATATGGTCCAATATATATATATATATATATATATATATATATATATATATATATATATATATATATATGGTCCTATATATATATATATATATATATATATATATATATATATATATATATATATATTGGACCATATATATATATATATATATATATATATATATATATATACCATATATATATATATATATATATATATATATATATATATATATATATATATATATATATATATATATATATATATATATATATTGGACCATATATATATATATATATATATACTGCTCACAAAAAATAAAGGGAACACTTAAACAACACAATGTAACTCCAAGTCAATCACACTTCTGTGAAATCAAACTGTCCACATAGGAAGCAACACTGATTGACAATAAATTTCACATGCTGTTGTGCAAATTATAGGCAATTAGCAAGAAACCCCCGATAAAGGAGTGGTTCTGCAGGTGGTGACCACTTCTCAGTTCCTATGCTTCCTGGCTGATGTTTTGGTCCCTTTTGAATGCTGGCGGTACTTTCACTCTAGTGGTAGCATGAGACGGAGTCTACAACCCACACAAGTGGCTCAGGTAATGCAGCTCATCCAGGATGGCACATCAATGCGAGCTGTGGCAAGAAGGTTTGCTGTGTCTGTCAGCGTAGTGTCCAGAGCATGGAGGCGCTACCAGGAGACAGGCCAGTTCATCAGGAGACGTAGGAGGGCAACAACCCAGCAGCAGGACCGCTACCTCCGCCTTTGTGCAAGGAGGAGCAGGAGGAGCACTGCCAGAGCCCTGCAAAATGACCTCCAGCAGGCCACAAATGTGCATGTGTCTGCTCAAATGGTCAGAAACAGACTCCATGAGGGTGGTATGAGGGCCCGACGTCCACAGGTGGGGGTTGTGCTTACAGCCCAACCCCGTCCCGTGCAGTACGTTTGGTATTTGCCAGATGAACACCAAGATTGGCAAATTCGCCACTGGCGCCCTGTGCTCTTCACAGATGAAAGCAGGTTCACACTGAGCACATGTGACAGACGTGACAGAGTCTGGAGACGCCGTGGAGAACGTTCTGCTGCCTGCAACATCCTCCAGCATGACCGGTTTGGCGGTGGGTCAGTCATGGTGTGGGGTGGCATTTCTTTGGGGGCCCTCCATGTGCTCGCCAGAGGTAGCCTGACTGCCATTAGGTACCGAAATGAGATCCTCAGACCCCTTGTGCCTTGTGAGACCATATGCTGGTGCGGTTGGCCCTGGGTTCCTCCTAATGCAAGACAATGCTAGACCTCATGTGGCTGGAGTGTGTCAGCAGTTCCTGCAAGAGGAAGGCATAGATGCTATGGACTGGCCCGCCCGTTCCCCAGACCTGAATCCAATTGAGCACATCTGGGACATCATGTCTCGCTCCATCCACCAACGCCACGTTGCACCACAGACTGTCCAGAAGTTGGCGAATGCTTTAGCCCAGGTCTGGGAGGAGATCCCTCAGGAGACCATCCACCACCTCATCAGGAGCATGCCCAGGCGTTGTAGGGAGATCATACAGGCACGTGGAGGCCACACACACTACTGAGCCTCATTTTGACTTGTTTTAAGGACATTACATCAAAGTTGGATCAGCCTGTAGTGTGGTTTTCCACTTTAATTTTGAGTGTGACTCCAAATCCAGACCTCCATGGGTTGATAAATTTGATTTCCATTGATCATTTTTGTGTGATTTTGTTGTCAGCACATTCAACTATGTAAAGAAAAAAGTATTTAATAAGAATATTTCATTCATTCAGATCTAGGATGTGTTATTTTAGTGTTCCCTTTATTTTTTTGAGCAGTGTAATATATATTCCTTCAAAATAAGGATATGTACATTTGTTTTCTATATCTATGGGGAGAATGAGAAAAAAGATAAAAACAAACAAATAGGGAAAAGGGAAGAGCGAGACCAAGCGAACAATGCTTTTAACATTGACTCGATCTGACAGCTCACTCTTACTCCCCCGTCCTCTCCGACCAAGACCAAGAACTAATAATACAGAACATAGCATGCTCCAATTGCTATCTGTTATTCAATGTACGGGTTCTGCAGAAGTGAGGTTGAGGGGGGCGATACGTACATGTCTCAGGCTGCAGACAGACTGCCATGTTTAGAAGATCTATCTATACGCTGTGCTCATCCAGAGGAGATGGCTCACAAGTGTTTGTTTGTGTGGGTGTGAATGGTAGATGATCGACTCTGAGACTTCCAACCATTGAGTTCACTGACATGACCCTCTATAGGAGTCTCTGTGGTCATTGACTACCATCCACAGGCTTCAGGCAGTTAAGCCAGAATGGTCCTAGGCAGGCAGGCAGGCAAACAATCACCATACTGACCTCCATGCTTACCCATATTTTATTATTGGATTAGTGAGGTTCCCTTTTTAATGTGCATGTGGTCTATTGGGTTTCTACCAGGGGTTGGAACCGGTTCAGGGTACAGAACCAAACAAACTTTTTTGAGGAACAGAATCCGAACCGGGAACAAAAGTGATCTATACTGTTCCAGAACTGTTTTAAAAACATGGGAACTGGATAATTACGTTATTTACGTTCCGTGCATTTTCTTCAGTCTCACAAACTCAAGGTGCCTATGCAAAGCACTCACTCTGTCACTCAGAAACGTATTCCAGTGTCTGAAAATCTTTGCCAGTGTGTGTGCATGTGTAGGCAATCTGCCCCTCCCCTTCCGAAGCTTAGGCTACTGTAGTCTACTGACATTAAGCATGATTCATAAATTAGGGAGAGATTTTTAATTTGAGAAGAATGGATTCCATTTTTCAATGCTAGTTAATTCTGGTGCCGCTCTGCACACACAAGCTTGTTAGCTAGCTCTGGTCCAACTTTAAGCCAGCGCTCGGAAGTTCAAAGACATTCAAAGTTCCTCCATAGAAGCCACTCCTCTGTAGGTATAATTCTGTGGGCCTAATTCAGATCATGTATTTCTTAACAATGCCCAGCGCACCAAGCCCTCTCTCGCTCTCTTCCACCCGCAAAATTTGGCTCCCAGCTCGCAATTAGGAATCGGACCAGAAGTGGCCAGAACTGATTGAATTAGCCCGGAATCGGGTGTCAGACTCGGCCCGAAATCAAAATGAATGACTGCCCAGAATCGCCAACCGGAATTTGCCGGCATCTTACCAGAATCCCGATGCAAATGTAAATAAATATATACAAAATTACCCCGATTTAGTCATTTTAAACATGACTATTATACATTTTATAGATAGAAATCATAACCATTCACACAAAAAAATATATTGTGTCAGAGGAAACACCATACACCTGGTGACCGTGTCAGCGTGCTTGCACCTAGCCCACCACAGGGGTCACTACAGTGCGATAGGACAAGGACATCCCGGCTTGTCAAACCCTCCCAAAACTCAGACAACACTGGGCCAATTGTGCGTCGCCTCATGGGTCTCCCGGTCGTGGCCGGCATGGGTCTCGAACCAGCATCTGTAGAAACTCAGTTTGCACTGCGATGCAGTGTCTTAAACCACTGCATCACTTGCGAGTTTCCATCCACAAAGTTTTTATTGCCTTGCACAGTATCAAAATACTAAAATACTACACAGGACTCTTAAAGAATTTAACTTAAATGTTAATTGTATTTTCTATCACAGAAACAATGAGGAAAATATGGAAAAAATAAATAAATAATGAAAGGTTAATTATATAAAGCAGCCCGTGTAATCATCTGCCAGAGAGTAGCCCCAATCGGCCCTAGCCCCAAGTAATACATTAGGGCCAGATAACTCACACCGGAATCGGCCCAAACTTAATCCCCGCATTCTAGCCATTATTAGTACTGCAGAAGGCGGCCCAGACTCGGGCCATATGTGACTCTACGGCCGAGTGTGACTGTCATCCGAGTGCCCCGACTCTCATCCGTAATCGGCCCAGATTCACTGTGCTAGCTGGGCTGCCTAAGCTGAAACAACTATAGCTTGCCCACGCCATAGCAAGCTGCTCCATCCGCACTGATTGGTGAAGTAATTTAATGTTGAGCTAATGTAAAATAAATATATATGTATTTCAGAGGTTTAGAAAGGAATAATATAAATCTGTTCTTTTTGGGGGGTTCGAACAAGTTCAAAACTTTATTTTGCAGGTCAAAACAGTAAAATGGAACAAAAAATGGTTCTGTTCTACATGATTGAACTAAAATAATTTCAGTTTCAACCGCTGATTTGTACTGCAGTGGTGAAGTGTACTGCTCTCATCCAGCCTCATTCTCCATTTCTGTCTACTACTGTACCTTATTCCAAGCCCCATTGCTCAACCCTTAACCCATTGTGTTACCAGATAAGGATTGCTGCCCATGACTGTGTGGATAGTTACCTAGTGTTTCAAGTTTTTTATTGACTTCATACTGAATTGATCAGTATTTGTTTGTCCTCCCTATGACACTAAGGACCTAATCAGGAATTATGCACCACACCCCTCTCATGATTTTCCTAACTGTCACCTTGAAACTACAGTGGGGTCTGAAATTATTGGCGGCTTTGATAAAGATGAGCAATAATGACTGTATAAAATAAATCATTCAAATTCTGAGCTACACTACATGACCAAAAGTATGTGGACACCTGCTCGTCGAACATCTCATTCCAAAATCATGGGCATTGATATACAGTTTGTCCCCCCTTTGCTGCTATAACAGCCACTCGTCTGGGAAGGCTTTCCACTAGATGTTGAAACATTCCATTCAGCCACAAGAGCATTAACGAGGTCGGGAACTGATGTTGGGCGATTAGGCCTGGTTCGCAGTTGGCATTCCAATTCATCCCAAAGGTTTTCGATGGGGTTAGGGTCAGGGCTCTGTGTTCTTTCACACCGATCTCAACAAACCATTTCTGTATGTACCTGGCTTTGTGCACGGGGGCATTGTCATGCTGAAACAGGAAAGGGCCTTCCCCAAACTGTTGCCACAAAGATGGAAGCACAAACTCGTCTAGAATGTCATTTTTGCTATAGCGTTAAAAACTGGAACTAAGGGGCCTAGCCTAAATGATGAAAAGCAGCCCCAGGCCATTATACCAAACTTTACAGTTGGCACTATGCATTGGGGCAGGTAGCGTTTTCCTGGCATCCGCCAAACCCAGATTCATCCGTCGGGTTGCCAGATGGTGAAGCGTGATTCATCACTCCAGAGAAAGCTTTTCTACTGCTCCAGAGTCCAATATCGGCAAGCTTTACACCACTCCAACCGACACTTGGCATTGCGCATAGTGATCTTAGGCTTGTGTGCTTGTGTGCTCGCCCATGGAAACCCTTTTCATGAAGCTCCCAATAAACAGTTCCTGTGCTGACGTTGCATCCAGAGGCAATTTGGAACTCGGTAGTGAGTGTTGCAACCGAGGACAGACGAATTCCCAAGTCCCATTGCATTTCAGTTCGTTTTGAGTTTGTTTCAGATGATTCTGTGCCAAATAGAAATTAATGGTAAATAATGTCTAATTGTGTAACTTTTTAAAATTTATTTACCTAGGCAACTCAGTTGAGAACAAATTCTTATATACAATGGTGGCCTACCACAGCCAAACTCAGGTCAATTGTGTGCTGCCCTATGGGACTCCCAATCACAGCCAGATGTGATACAGCATGGATATGAACGAGGGACTGTGGTGATACCTCTTGCATTGAGATGCCGTGCCTTAGACCTCTGCGCCACTCAGACGCCCTTTTATTGTAAATAAGAATATAATATTATTTTAAACACTTCTACATTAATGTTGATGCTACCATGATTATGGATACTCCTGAATGAATCGTGAATAATGATGAGTGAGAAAGTTACAAAGTTACAGTGGGTCAGAGATCATACCCACAAGACATGCTAACCTCCCTGTTATTGGTAATGGTGAGAAGTTAGCAATCTCTTTCGCTGAGCGATTGTATTAGTATAAAATAATATACAATGAGTGTACAAAACATTTAAGAACACCTTCCTAATATTGAATTGCATCCCCTTTTGCCCTCAGAACAGCCTCAATTTGTCAGGGCATAGACTCTACAAGGTGTTAAAAAAGTTCCACAGGAATGCTGGCCCATGTTGACTCCAATGCTTCCCACAGTTGTGTCAAGTTGGCTGGAAATCTTTTGGGTGGTGGACAATTCTTGATATACACAGATAACCTGCAGCGTTGCAGCTGTTGACACACTTAAACCGGTGCGGATTTAGATAAGGGATCATAGTTTTCACCTGGTTTCACCTGGTCAATCTAAACTCAGTTAAAAAAGAAACGTCCTCTCACTGTCAACTGCGTTTATTTTCAGCAAACTTAACATGTGTAAATATTTGTATGAACATAAGATTCAACAACGGAGACATAAACTGAACAAGTTCCACAGACATGTGACTAACAGAAATGGAATAATGTGTCTGTGAACAAAGGGGGGTCAAAATCAAAAGTAACAGTCCGTATCTGGTGTGGCCACCAGCTGCATTAAGTACTGCAGTGCATCTCATCCTCATGGACTGCACCGGGTTTGCCAGTTCTTGCTGTGAGATGTTACCCCACTCTTCCACCAAGGCACCTGCAAGTTCCCGGACAATTCCTGGGGAAAGGCCCTAGCCCTCACCCTCTGATCCAACAGGTCCCAGACGTGCTCAATGGGATTGAGATCCGGGCTCTTCGCTGGCCATGGCAGAACACTGACATTCCTGTCTTGCAGGAAATCACACGCAGAATGGGCAGTATGGCGAGTGGCATTGTCATGCTGGAGGGTCATGTCAGGATGAGCCTGCAGGAAGGGTACCACATGAGGGAGGAGGATGTCTTCCCTGTAATGCACAGCGTTGGAATTGCCTGCAATGACAGGCAATTGTCAGTGAAGAGCACTTTTTGCCAGTCCTGTCGAGTCCAGTGTGGGTTTGTGCCCATAGGCGACGTTGTTGCCTGTGATGTCTGGTGAGGACCTGCCTTTCAACAGGCCTACAAGCCCTCTGTCCAGCCTCTTTCGGCCTATTGCTGGCAGTCTGAGCACTGATGAAGGGATTGTGCGTTCCTGGTGTAACTCTGGCAATTGTTGTTGCCATCCTGTACCTGTCCCGCAGGTGTGATGTTCGGACGTAGCGATCCTTTGTAGGTGATGTTACATGTGGTCTGCCACTGCGAGGATGATCAGCTGTACGTCCTGTCTCCTTGTAGCGCTGTCTTAGGAGTCTCAAAGTACGGACATTGCAATTTATTTCCCTGGCCACATCTTCATGCCTCATTGCAGCATGACTAAGGCACATTCACGCAGATGAGCAGGGACCCTGGGCATCTTTATTTTGGTGTTTTTCCAGAGTCAGTAGAAAGGTCTTTTTAGTGTCCTAAGTTTTCATAACTGTGACTTTAATTGTGACCTTAATTGCCTACCGTGTGTAAGCTGTTAGTGTTTTAACGACCGTTCCACAGGTGCATGTTCATGAATTGTTTATGGTACATTGAACGAGCACGGGGAACAGTGTTCAAACCCTTTACAATAAAGATCTGTGAAGTCATTTCGATTTTTAGGAATTATCTTTGACAGACAGGGATCTGAACAAGGGACATTTCTTTTTTTGCTGAGTTTGTCATGGATAGAGCAGATGTTTGTACACTGTAATGTTTGTACACTCAGTGTAATTTCCCCCCAAAAATGTGCCTACAATATAACTCAGTATTTGAATGATTTATTTTATACAGTCATTATTGTTCATCTTTATCAAGGGTGTCAATAATTTCAGGCCCCACTGTATATCTGTAGGAGACTACGGGCTCTATCCAATCCGCATCGCAGAAGTTCAGCTGTACAGCTTGATTTAAATGTAAAGGCAATGTTCCCACTTTAGTGGAGACTTTATTCAGGGTAAACGCTGCTTATGTCATCTCAATCAGAAGTTACCTTTACATTTCTATCACGTAAACTGTAACGCTTCAGCTTTACAGACTGAATAGAGCCTGTAATGTCATTATCAAATCAACGTTTATTGGTTGCGTACACAGATGTGCAGTTGTTATCGCAGGTGCAGCAAAATGCTTATGTTTCTAGCTCCAACAATGCAATGATATCTATAATAAATAATAATAAATAATAATAAACAAAACACACGTAATAAAAATAAAATAAAAACAATTCAAGAATATCGGAACGAGCAACATCTATACACATAGTGGTGTGTATAGACGGTATGGACAGTATATGAATAGAAAAGGTGTGTACAGCAATAGTTATGGGATGAGCCATGACTAGAATACAGTATATACATATAAAGTGGGTAAAATAATATTGAACCTTTTATTAAAGTGACCAGTGTTCTATGACTCTATGTACATAGGGCAGAAGTTTATAAAGCGTAGAGTACCTAGTGGTAGCTGGCTAGTAACACTGACTAAAGTTCAGAGCAGTGTTGACTGTTTAACAGTCTGATGGCCTGGAGATAGAAGCTTTTTATCAGTGTCTCGATCCCAGATTTGATGCACCTGTCAGTTTCCATCATCTAGATGGTAACGTGGTGAACAAAGCCGTGGCTCGGGCGGCTGTGGTTGTAGACATGCAGTATTGACTTGGATCACGCCATTGACCGTGACCCTCTCTCTACAGGTGGAGATAGCAGACTTACAGCAGATACTGGCTTCCAAAGACTCTGAGATCGAGGGCCTTCAGAGCCAGCTGGTCTCCAGAGGCCCAATGACCAATGAGAATCCAGAGAGAGGTAACCTTACCTGTCAAACACACATCATACATCATCAGTAACAAACACCAGGGGACTGACACTTGAATGCATAGGGTCATTAATACAGTGGGTTCACCTCAAACTAAATATCATCCACTAATGCTTATTCTACTGTCAGAGCAGGGGGGGAACTTTGAACATTGACATTTGATAATACGAACTAATGATACCAATTGAACCCAAGTTATGGTTGTTTAGAGATCGAATTTGACATAAAGCTAGTCAACTGCATGTGTGATGTCAGGTATGGTGCCTCGTTCAAATAATACCTAACAAATGCCTTCTCTCTGCCCCCTCCACTGTTGTTTATTTACTCTATGCTGCCCCCTGCTGTAGTGGAGGTCTTTAGGAGACTGCTGACAGACCAATGTAAGGCTCTAGTCTGAATAAGCTTGTGTAATTGTGGTCCTGGTGCAATTCTGCTCTGCCGTCACTGCCTCTCTGTTCTGCTGTCTAATCCACGCTGGCATGCTGTCATGTCTGTCACACCCATTCCATCAGCCCTGGCAGCTACAAAGGAGAGAAGGGGGGGGGGGTAAAGCTCTGACACATACTCCTCATACTCACACTCATGAGAACAGTCACTCCTCTTTCTCATAGGGCTGTTCATTTAGCTCTCGTTTTGTCACCTATGAAGGTAAGGTCACTAGGCCAAACATATGAGCCCTGTTCTCTTTCAGAATTTAAAGGTGCAATCTGCAAGATTTAGGATAAAGCTGGCCAATTGTCATTTCATTTAATGACATACCCATTGAAAAATATAACTTAGAAATGCCTCATGAGCTCATGACTACAACTTGATTCAGGGGTGGACGGGGACCAGGAATCGGCCCTGGCATTTGTTTTCCTTAAAGCCCTTACACCAGCTCTTTGTTTTAGATTATTACTCTCGTGATTCACAAAAATATTTTTTTTTTCATTTTTCAGACCAAGAATTCCAAAGGTTGAAAATGGGGATGGAGTCGTTGTTAGCAGCAAATGATGAGAAAGTATGTTTTAAAAACTCAGTTGAATAGTGTGTATATTGTGTTATTTAGCTGATAATGCCCGATAAGCCGGTGTTTGGAGGATATGTTCGTTGAGGGTGAGCAAACCGTGCCAATATATCCTCCAAACACCGGCTTCGAGGGCATTATCACTTTTAAACAGGTTACCAACATATTCAAATAATGATTGACATATTTTCATTAAAACTGTTATTTTGAATAATTTATTCATACTATTTCATCCTTCCACAAGATATAGTTCCAACACAAATTCTTTCTATTGGTTCAGTTGCCAGAGACACGACCCAGTTGTTCAGTCTTTTTATTCTATATCTATGGACTCGACCCAGTTGTTCAGTCTTTTTATTCTATATCTATGGACTCGACCCAGTTGTTCGTTCTAAATGTTCCAGTGCCACACTGCCTGGCAATGTTCTTATCTCTTGCTAGCTAACCAACTACAGCTAACGTACAGTCACGTCAAACATCAAAAAGAATAACAACAGTAGCTGCATTTGCATTTGTTTAAGCTGTTTTCTAGTGACATTTATTTGGATACATCCATAACAATGAGCTAATGAGGCGCGATTTT
Organism: Oncorhynchus tshawytscha; assembly: GCF_018296145.1. Taxonomy (NCBI): domain Eukaryota; kingdom Metazoa; phylum Chordata; class Actinopteri; order Salmoniformes; family Salmonidae; genus Oncorhynchus; species Oncorhynchus tshawytscha. Next base: position 42,845,016 of record NC_056447.1, on the reverse strand, counting down.
GCGTGGCATAAAAATGTGCTCTCTCGTCAGGACACTGTTGTTCAGAGGAACTAGCCAACAACACAGCTAACACAATCACTGGATTGCGCAGTCAGATGGAACAGAGTAAATAGGAATTTTAACGTCATAAATTTAGCCGGTGGTAACTTGTGGAATAGACACCGGCTGGAATGCGGTTTTAACCAATCAGCATTCAGGATGAGACCCACCATTGAATTAACATATTGTAATTTGTTGACGTTGTACAAAGTGAAGGTATGTTATGGAAGTCCTCTCTCTTTGTGTCAGGACCGTCACATAGAGGAGCTCACTGTTCTCCTGAGACAGTACAGGAAGATGAAGGAGGTGATGGCCCTCGCACAAGGTAATACACACTCACTGCATATACACACTCACTGCATATACACACTCACTGCTTTTATACTGGGCACACTCACTGCTTATACACACACACTCTCAGAGGTAATAAACATTCAAGTATTTTTCAAACAAGCTTTGTAAATAATTCAAAGAATGTTGAAGAGGGTATGCACTGAATGATAATGCTTAGGGGTCATAGCACTGCATTACCTGTGTGTGTGTGTGTGTGTGTGTGTGTGTGTGTGTGTGTGTGTGTGTGTGTGTGTGTGTGTGTGTGTGTGTGTGTGTGTGTGTGTGTGTGTGTGTGTGTGTGTGTGTGTGTGTGTGTGTGTTTTTAGTGACTAGAGAGAAGCTCCTTGTTGGGAGCAGTGAGGAGGAACTGAGTGGGAGTCTGAAGATGAGAGCTCTCACACATAAAGCTCATTCAGACATCATCCGTTCAGAGGTAAGAGACCTCTACGTGCTCCTCCTCTGGGAACCACTAAACACAGTACTACTACAACCTGCATTTCTCAAGTACTCAGTGCTTGTGCCTGCCTACTCTTACATATTTTCATAGAATAGACCTAAAGCACTGAGTAGTAGTACACCCCCATGCCTCTGTGCTCACATACCATGGCAGTGTATTAGCAGACTGTTCAGTGTGCATACCCAGTACCTCTTGGTCTAAAGTGTGTCCTCTGTGTGATCTCTCCCTACTCAGATGTCTTCCAGGTGCTCCTCTCCTCTGTTAAGGTCTTCCTCATCCTTCCAGAAAGAGCTGAACTCTAGGTAAGAAAACAAACAAAAAACACTGACTCAACACACATGGAGGAAGAATTCACCAACAGCTTTGTATTGTTGTTGCTGTTGTTAAAATGACATGTACTTAGGAGAGGGTGACCAAACGTGCATGAAGGGCATATGTAACCCTGGACACCCACACACTTGCAAGCACTTTCTCTCTCTCCCTCTCTCTCTCACACACACACACACACACACACACACACACACACACACACACACACCTTTTGCTCCAGCCGTGCTCCCTCAAGTTTACTGTGTTCTACTGGACCTGTCCCTCTGCCACAGTATCCAGACCTCCCTGGAGACGTCCATGGTGATGGTCTCCCCGAGCGATGCTGGCTGCTTCCACAACGGACAATGGCAAGTAGAACTGAGGCTGCATGGGTGTGACAGCCAGGCTGCTCTTTGTTTTGGTCGTCTTTTAATTAGGGGCCCGCTAAAGTGGCTGTGAGTGACCCTGTCACTGTGATGTCCCCGCCTGGCACAAACAGCCCTCTCAGACCCCTTCTCCTGTAGAGCCCAGCCTGTCACATCACATTACCCACAATCCCTTCTGGGAGGTAGTGCCACAGACCACGAAGAGCACCAACTAAGAGTTTCCAACTCTTAATTCTACTGTACTGAACCCGTAACTCAAGTTAAAATACTTTACTCTTGTAGTGCAAGTTGGGTTTTAATGTTGTTGTTTTTCTCAATAGGTCCCAACCACAGATGCTTTCAAGCAGCCTGGAGGAGTTACAAAGCAGATCGTTACCAAAGGTTTCATGATTTTGCTGTATTTTGATTGAACTTTAAGACTAATATATCCATGTTAGACATGCAGCATGTGCTTCATTTGTATTTGACCAAACACATTAGAAAACGTTATGCGTGTTCTAACAGCAATACATAACCAATACGCTTCTGATGGCTGTTAACCTAACAAAAAGTGATAAACACAGTGCATTCTCACACTTTTGTTGTTTAGTTGATACTGTCAATACATCAGTCTACTAACAGTGTGTGTCTTCTCTTCATGCACGGTCCCCCTCCTGTAGCATGTAGTGGGTCAACCAGTTGAAGCGGTTTCAGAGGTATTTTCCACTGAATGATCTCACCAGAGCTGCTAACCCTTAACCTCTCACAAGCTGACTTTATCCTGGCTGACCTGAACAGAGCCAAGGGTTGACCTGAAACTGTCAAATGTAGTAGCGATCATACTCTCAATGCCTCTAAGGCTTATGAAACTAGCCTTTTGTCTGTTGTTTCTTGGATACTTGTGACTCCAATGGCAATCCAATTGAATTTACAGTGATATTGTCATGAAAGGAAAAAATATCAATCTGATTCTTGTGTTCTGTAATGTACAGTAGTAGCAGTTCAACTGAAATCAAATGTCAACAGATGCCATTTAATTTAATTTTGAATAGACTCGTGACTTGCCTGTATCCATGGTTCCCCCCCACTTACAGAATCGGCACATGGAAATGAACAAATATCAGACCCTACCAGGGAAGCTATCTCGACCTGACATGAATGGGGATCAAGAGCAGTATGCCACACCAGTCCAGCTGTCCCCTGACGATAGCGAGGACAGTGAGTTGAACCTAAGTAAGTTCCATCTTAAAACACTGCTACTTGTGGTTTTTATCAAACATCCTACTAGAATGTTTCAAACAACAAATAGCAAAATCTTCCTAGGGTCTATACTATAAATAATTATAAACGGGTTGGTTCAAGGCCTCAATGCTGATTGGCTGACAATAAAAAAACATTTATTTTGACTGCTCTCGTTACTTAGGTAACCAGTGTAGATAGCAATAAGGCACCTTGGGGGTTTGTGATATATGGCCATTATACCACGGCTAAGGGCTGTGTCCAGGCACTCTGCATAGCGTTGTGCATAAGAACAGCCCTTAGCCGTAGTATATTGGCCATATAGCACACCCCCCCAGACCTTATTGCTTAAATACACTTCTATGGCTTGTTACAACAATGGCACTGTTTCACTATTCTCTCATACTGTGGTTGGTTTGTATTGGGGCAGCTATTCTCTGCATTCTCTCTCACTCTGAACTAATCTTTCACTTGGTTTGCTGCTGTTCTGTTTCTCCTGTCCTCTTTTTTTGCTTTGCGTGGCTTTCTGTTTGTGTTATGGCTGAAGACCGCTGCAGGAGTGCCAGCGCTCCAGCTTTAGGTACCATGCTACTACTCTGGCAGAAGCCCCATGCATGTCAAAGCACCAAGCCTCTGTTTTCACTATGGATTAAAGTTGTGACTAAACTCCAGCCTGTGCTGGAGGGTGTAAGACCCTCAGTGAGTCAGAGAGAGGCGTCTCGGATTATGCCTGACCCTTTATTTCTCACATAAATGAATGGTGTTGCAGTGCACCCCTCCCAAAGCTGACTACCCTCAAAAGCAGGGCTACTTAGGCGATGTCATGTGCAGCGAGGGTTGCTTGCACAGACCTTGTCTGAACTGGCATAACCATCCACTGTAAACAACTATAGATGCAACATGATAACCCATTCACCTCAGGCTGTAATTTAATTTCCCTGTGTGAAATAGTTTTATTGAATATGCAAAAGAGGAATTTGTCTTCACAGATTTGAATTGGCATCCGCTAAGACAGCGTTTAAATTGCATTAAGCACTCTGTATAAACACTTTGTGACATCTGCGGATGTAAAAATGGCTTCATAAATACTGAAAATGTTGGAGCGCACAAACAATGTTAATGCTTTCCTGTTTCACTTCACACTGGGCTAAACTTTGGCATGATCTACTTGAAATGTGTGGGTCCTGCATAGACCTTAAATGTAGGCCCTAAAGAATGAAATAAATACAGTGTCCCTTAACCTTTGCATGACTTACTTTCATGAAGAGAACAGTAGGGAAATGATTGAAACAGTTTGAAATAGTAGTACAGTACTTATTTAACATAATCTCCTGCTCTCATAGGAAAGTCGGAGAGACTGGATGAGTCCACGCAGTCGGACCTGTCCCCCCTGTCGTCTGGAGTGGACTCAGGAAAGCAGTCTCCTGTCTCCCCAGAGAACAAGAAGAACCACCTGGGCATCAAGAAACTCTGGGGGAAGTGAGTACCTGTACAGAAGACACACACATGTACACAGGAAGGGCACACTGCTGAATATCTATTTAGAGATATTAATTCAGATACTAATGATACAACTCCAAATCCGTAAACACGGGCACCCTCATAGATGTCATCCTAAATAACTCACCCTCCAAATACACCTCTGCTGTTTTCAATCAAGATCTCAGCGATCATTGCCTGCATTCGCAATGGGTCAGCGGTCAAACGGCCTCCACTCATCCCTGTCAAACGCTCCTTAAAACACTTCTGCGAACAGGCCTTTCTAATTGACCTGGCCGGGGTAACCTGGAATGACATTGACCTCATCCCGTCAGTAGATGATGCCTGGCTATTCTTTAAAAGTGCCTTCCTCACCATCTTAAATAAGCATGCCCCATTCAAAAAATTTAGGTCTAGGAATAGATATAGTCCTTGGTTCACTCCAGACCTGTCTGCCCTTGATCAGCACAAAAACATACTGTGGCGTTCTGCATTAGCATCGAATAGCCCCCTGATATGCAACTTTTCAGGGAAGTTAGGAACAAATATACACAGGCAGTTAGGAAAGCTAAGGCTAGCTTTTTCAAACAAAAATTTGCATTCTGTAGTACTAACTCTAAAAAGTTCTGGGACACTGTAAAGTCCATGGAGAATAAGAGCACCTCCTCCCAGCTGCCCACTGCTCTGAGGCTAGGAAACACTGTCACCACCGATAAATCCATTATAATTGAGAATTTCAATAAGCATTTCTCTACGGCTGGCCATGCTTTCCAAAATCTGGACCCCTACAAATCAGCCGGGCTAGACAATCTGGACCCTCTCTTACTAAAAGTATCTGCCGAAATTGGTGCAACTCCTATTACTAGCCTGTTCAACCTCTCTTTCGTATCGTCTGAGATTTCCAAAGATTAGAAAGCTGCCGCGGTCATCCCCCTCTTCAAAGGGGGAGACACTCTAGACCCAAACTGCTACAGACCTATATCTATCCTACCCCGTCTTTCTAAGGTCTTCGAAAGCCAAGTTAACAAACAGATTACCGACCATTTCAAATCCCACCGTACCTTCTCCACTATGCAATCTGGTTTCAGAGCTGGTCATGGGTGCACCTCAGCCACCCTCAAGGTCCTAAACGACATCATAACCGCCATCGATAAGAGACATTACTGTGCAGCCGTATTCATCGACCTGGTCAAGGCTTTCGACCCTGTCAATCACCACATTCTTATTGGCAGACTCGACAGCCTTGGTTTCTCAAGTGATTGCCTTGCCTGGTTTACCAACTACTTCTCTGATAGAGTCCAGTATGTCAAATCAGAGGGCCTGTTGTCCGGACCTCTGGCTGTCTCTATGGGGGTCCCACAGGGTTCAATTCTCAGGCCGACTCTCTTTTCTGTATACATCAATGATGTTGCTCTTGCTGCTGGTGATTCTCTGGTACACCTGTACGCAGACGACACCATTCTGTATACTTCTGGCCACTCTTTGGACACTGTGTTAACTAACCTCCAGTAGAGCTTCAATGCCATAAAACTCTCCTTCCGTGGCCTCCAACTGCTCTTAAACGCAGGGGAAACTAAATGCATGCTTTTCAACCGCACCTGCTCGCCTGTCCAGCATCACTACTCTGGACGGCTCTGACTTAGAATACGTGGACAACTACAAATACCTAGGTGTCTAGTTAGACTGTAAACTCTCCTTCCAGACTCATATTAAGCATCTCCAATCCAAAATTCAAACTAGAAAAGGCTTCCAATTTCGCAACAAAGCATCCTTCACTCATGCTGCCTAACATACACTCGTAAAACTGACCATCCTACCGATCCTCGACTTTGGTGATGTCATCTATAAAATAGCCTCCAACACTCTACTCATCAAACTGGATGCAGTCTATCACAGTGCCATCCCTTTTGTCACCAATGCCCCATACACTACCCACCATTGCGACCTGTACGCTCTCGTTGGTTGGCCCTCGCTTTATACGCGTCGCCAAACCCACTGGCTACAGGTTATCTACAAGTCTCTGCTAGGTAAAGCCCCGCCTTATCTCAGCTCACTGGTCACCATAGCAGCACCCACTCGTAGCACGTGCTCCAGCAGGTATATCTCACTGGTCACCCCCAAAGCCAATTCCTCCTTTGGTCGTCTTTCCTTCCAGTTCTCTGTCTTTCCTTCCAGTTCTCTGCTGCCAATGACTGGAACGAACTGCAAAAATCTCTGAAGCTGGAGTCTCATATCTCCCTCACTAGCTTTAAGCACCAGTTGTCAGAGCAGCTCACAGATCACTGCACCTGTACATAGCCCATCTATCTACCTACCTCATCCCCATACAGTATTTATTTATTTATCTTGCTCCTTTGCACCTCAGTATCTCTACTTGCACATTCATCTTCTGCACATCTACCATTCCAGTGTTTAATTGCTATATTGTAATTACTTCACCACCATGGCCTATTTATTGCCTTAACTCCCTTATCTTACCTAATTTGCACTCACTGTATATAGACTTTTTGTTTTCTTTTGTTCTACTATATTATTGGCTGTATGTTTTGTTGATTCCATGTGTAACTCTGTGTTGTTGTATGTGTCGAATTGCTATGCTTTATCTTGGCCAGGTAGCAGTTGCAAATGAGAACTTGTTCTCAACTAGGCTACCTGGTTAAATAAAGGTGAAATAAATAAATAAAATGAAGAAAATGGCAGATATCTGATACAAGTCATTCTGGGTAGAGGAGGTGGCCTTGCAAAGGTACTGTGTAATTCTTAGTAAATGACTAATGATGTATTCTATCTCCTCTACCCTAGGATTCGGAGGACCCAGTCTGGCACCCTGCAGAGAGAGGACCTTGAGCCTGGAGAGTTTAAGAGGGGGGGACTGAGAGCCACCGCCAGCCCTCGTCTTGCCCGGACTGGAGAGACATTGACCTCTGTGTGGTATGGGACAGACAGTATCACAAAATACATGTATACAGTGTATCCTTTTAAACGTGCATGTGACAGAGAATATACAAAAAAGCCAAAGCATTTACATTTAGTCATTTGGCAGACTCTTTTCCAGAGTGACTTACAGTTAGTAAAAATATTCCAGTCTTGATGATCCAATTGTCTCTCCTCTCTTGCAGGGATTTGAAGACACCCTTCTCCAAGTGGACTCCGGAGCAGGTCTGTTGCTGGCTAGAGGAGAGTGGGCTGGACCAGTATGTGATTCTGGCCCAACATTGGGCCAACAGTGGGCAGACCCTCCTCTCCGCCACACCACAGGACTTAGAGAAGGTATAGTCAAAAAAATTACCCAGCTTACATATTTTGGTTTACAGAACATTGTTGGAAAGTTATTTGTCAAGTAAGCAAAGGAGTTCCTTCAGGGAACATCATTGTTTGGACGCAAAGGGGAACATCGTTGTTTGGACGCAAAGGAGATCATTCGGGGAACATCGTTGTTTGGACGCAAAGGAGATCCTTCAGGGAACGTAGTTGTTTGGATGCAAATGAGATCCTTCAGGGAACGTAGTTGTTTGGATGCAAATGAGATCCTTCAAGGAACGTCGTTGTTTTGATGCAAATGAGATCCTCCGGGGAACATCACTGTTTGGACGCGAAGGGGATCCTTCAGGGAACGTAGTTGTTTGGATGCAAATGAGATCCTTCAGGGAACATCATTGTTTGGACACAAAGGAGATCGTTCAGGGAACATCGTTGTTTGGACACAAAGGAGATCGTTCAGGGAACGTCGTTGTTTGGATGCATCATTCTTATCACCATCTAGTTCTATCTGTCTAGTTTTCAAGAAGCCATTTCGTTCCTTCTTTCACGTCCTCATGTTGCTGGACTTTTGTCTTTGTTGGTTTTAGCAAGTTTGGAGCTATATTTCACATGTAACTTCACTCATTGTTTGTATTTTACAGGTTCCCGCACCAAATGTCATACCAATGTACGCAGGACAAACTCTTTTGTTTGGATCTTAATCACAATTGTAAAATAGTGTGCAAAGTGATTCCAAATCTAGTCATTTCCAAACCAGTCATTTCCAGCACTCATCTTGTAGAAAGGGATTGTGTTCATAACCTGGATTAATCTTAATCTTAATCTTGGTATCAGGAAATGGGGATTAAGAATCCACTGCACAGGAAGAAGCTACAGTTGGCCCTCAAGTCCTTCAGCACCAAAACGACTGAGAAATCCTCTGAACTGGACCACATCTGGGTCACACGTATGTATCAGGAGGTCATCAACATATTGACTCAACATTCAGCAAACTTGGTGCTGTATTCTGTATAATCAATCTGGCAAAATTGGTTGTCATGTTGTTTGTCCTCAAAGGTTGGCTTGATGACATTGGTTTACCTCAATACAAGGGTCAGTTTCACGAGGGAAGAGTAGACGGCAGAATGATTCAGTACTTGACAGTGGTAAATACATTCATTGGTTTTCATTGTAGTTTTACTAGTTTTTGTCTCAGTGTCTCAAGGGACCTCCTTTTTAAATACAGCTTAAATAAATAAATACAAATTAAGCAAACGTGAAAGACTTGTTTCCCTCAGAATGACCTCTTGTTCCTGAAAGTGACCAGTCAGCTCCATCATCTCAGTGTGAAGTGTGCTATCCACGTCCTCCACGTCAACAAGTTCAACCCCAACTGCCTGAAGAGAAGACCTGGAGATGAGGTGAGACGTGTGTGCACGTTTATAGGAGGTTTTCTGTTTACACAATATATACAGTTGAAGTCGGAAGTTTACATACACCTTAGCCAAATACATTTAAACTCAGTTTTTCACAATTCCTCACATTTAATCCTAGTAAAAATTCCCTGTCTTAGGTCAGTTACCACTTTATTTTAAGAATGTGAAATGTTAGAATAATAGTAGAGAGAAGGATTTATTTCAGCTTTTATTTATTTAATCACATTCAGAAGATTACATACACTCAATTAGTATTTGGTAGCATTGCCTTTAAATTGTTTAACTTGGGTAAAACATTTCTTGGCCCATTCCTCCTGACAGAGGTGGTGTACCTGAGTCAGGTTTGTCAGCCACCTTGCTAGCACACACTTTTTCAGTTCTGCCCACAAATTTTCAAAAGGATGAGGTCAGGTCTTTGTGATAGTCACTCCAATACCTTGACTTTGTTGTCCTTATGCCATTTTTCTACAATTTTGGAAGTATGCTTGGGGTTATTGTTCATTTGGAAGACCCATTTGCCACCAAGCTTTAACTTCCTGACTGATGTCTTGAGATGTTGAGTCAATATATCCCTATAATTTTCTCCCTCATGATGCCATCTATTTTGTGAAGTGCACCAGTCCCTCCTGCAGCAAAGCACACCCCCACAACATGATGCTGCCACCCCCGTGCATCACGGTTGGGATGGTGTTCTTTGGCTTGCAAGGCTCCCCCTTTTTCTTTCAAACATAACGATGGTCATTATTGCCAAATTGTTTTATTTTTGTTTCATTAGACCAGAGGACATTTCTCAAAAAAGTATGAACTTTGTCCCCATTTACAGTTGTAAACCTTACTTGCTGAGTGGCCTTTCAGGTTATGTCGATATAGGACTCGTTTGACTGTGGATATAGATACTTTTGTACCTGTTTCCTTCAGCATCTTCACAAGGTCCTTTGCTGTTGTTCTGAGATTGATTTGCACTTCTCGTACCAAAGTACATTCATCTCTAGGAGACCGAACGCGTCTCCTTCCTGAGCGGTATGACGGCTGCGTGGTCCCAAGGTGTTTATACTTGCGTACTATTGTTTGTAGAGATGAACGTGGTACCTTCAGGCATTTGGAAATTGCTCCCAAGGATGAACTAGACTTGTGGAGGCCTACAATTTTTCAGTTCTTGGCTGATTTCTTTTCATTTTGCCATGATGTCAAGCAAAGAGGCACTGCGTTTGAAGGTAGGCCTTGAAATACATCCACAGGTGCACCTCCAGTTGACTCAAATGATGTCAATTAGCCTATCAGAAGCTTCTAAAGCCATGACATCATTTTCTGGAATTTTCCAAGCTGTTTAAAGGCACGGTCAACTTAGTGTATGTAAACTTCTGACCCACTGGAATTGTGATACAGTGAGTTATAAGTGAAATAATCTGTCTGTAAACAATTGTTGGAAAAATGACTTGTGTGCACAAGGTAGATGTCCTAACCGACTTGCCAAAACTATAGTAACAAGAAATTTGTGGAGTGGTTGAAAAACGAGTTTTAATGACTCCAACCTAAGTGTATGTAAACTTTCAACTTCAACTGTAGCTGTGACAATATAGGTCAAATGAAGATCCTACATCTTTAGTTGTGTTTTCTCATACATGTTTCATATTTCCTGCTAGAACAAGACTTCTCCCTCGGAGGTGGTTCAGTGGTCGAACCACAGGGTGATGGAGTGGCTTCGCTCAGTGGACCTGGCAGAATACGCACCCAACCTGAGGGGCAGCGGGGTGCACGGGGGCCTCATCGTAAGTAACCTGAGGGGCAGCAGGGTGCACGGGGGCCTCATTGTAAGTAACCTGAGGGGCAGCAGGGTGCACGGGGCCTCATCGTAAGTAACCTGAGGGGCAGCAGGGTGCACGGGGCCTCATCGTAAGTAACCTGAGGGGCAGCAGGGTGCACGGGGGCCTCATCGTAAGTAACCTGAGGGGCAGCAGGGTGCACGGGGGCCTCATCGTAAGTAACCTGAGGGGCAGCAGGGTGCACGGGGCCTCATCGTAAGTAACCTGAGGGGCAGCGGGGTGCACGGGGCCTCATCGTAAGTAACCTGGGGTGCACGGGGCCTCATCATAAGTAACCTGAGGGGCAGCAGGGTGCACGGGGCCTCATCGTAAGTAACCTGAGGGGCAGCAGGGTGCACGGGGGCCTCATCGTAAGTAACCTGAGGGGCAGCAGGGTGCACAGGGCCTCATCGTAAGTAACCTGAGGGGCAGCAGGGTGCACGGGGCCTCATCGTAAGTAACCTGGGGTGCACGGGGCCTCATCATAAGTAACCTGAGGGGCAGCAGGGTGCACGGGGCCTCATCGTAAGTAACCTGAGGGGCAGCAGGGTGCACGGGGCCTCATCGTAAGTAACCTGAGGGGCAACGGGGTGCACGGGGGCCTCATCGTAAGTAACCTGAGGGGCAGCAGGGTGCACGGGGCCTCATCGTAAGTAACCTGGGGTGCACGGGGCCTCATCATAAGTAACCTGAGGGGCGGCAGGGTGCACGGGGGCCTCATCGTAAGTAACCTGAGGGGCAGCAGGGTGCACGGGGGCCTCATCGTAAGTAACCTGAGGGGCAACGGGTGCACGGGGCCTCATCGTAAGTAACCTGAGGGGCAGCAGGGTGCACGGGGGCCTCATCATAAGTAACCTGAGGGGCAACGGGGTGCACGGGGGCCTCATCGTAAATACACACCCCACATGACTGAATCAGCCCCTTCTTATACCTTTCTACTATATATCAGCTCAGGTACATTTGGATACAGTCAGACATACAGTTCAAGACTCCCTTAGCCAAGTTTATTTTTAATTATTATCTTTTACCAATTCATTCCATCTCAGTTTTCTGTGTAATTGTCTGTATGTAGCATGTATCTTCCTCTGAATCTTCTCTAATGACCCCTAGATTCTGGAGCCTCGTTTTAACTCAGATACCCTGGCCATGCTGCTGAACATCCCCCCTCAGAAGACCCTGCTGCGACGTCACCTGGCCACCAACTTCAACATGCTGGTGGGCTCCCAGGCTCAGCAGGAGAAGAGGGAGTTCATGGAGTCTTTAGGCTACGCTCCGCTCAGCACCACAGCCAAAGTCAGGGTAAGAGATGACAGTACTGTACTGTAGTACGCCTAGGGCTGAACCACCACCCTGTTAGGAGCCCTCTTTTTTTCATTCTTTCTCTCACTCTCCTCGTTCCCACTCTCTCTCCCCCTCCTCCCTCTCTCTGCCCCCCACTCTCTCCTCTCTCCTCTCTCCCCTCTCTCTCTCTCTTTCTCTTTCTCTCTCTCTCTCTCTCTTTCTCTCCCTCTCTCTCTCTTCTCTCTCTCTCTCTCTCTCTCTCTCTCTCTCTCTCTCTCTCTCCTCTTTCTCTCTCTCACCGCTTTCTCTCTCTCTTTCCCCCTAACCTCCTCCCCTTCCTCATCTCTTTAGAGAGACAGACAACACCTTAATCCTCAGTGTGATACCTCAGACCTGGCAAGCTCTAAGACCACCTAGCAGCTTTGCGTGCAGCAGGCTTTTGTAGCACCAGCTCATGTCTAAGACTCACCACTTTGTTAAGGCTAGCAGAAAATGTGCTGAGGAAAATTTTTGCGATAGCATAATGTACTTAGTCAGCACAATTAGGCTTAAAGGAACCTTTTATAGCAACACTGCCCATTTTGTACGGTGTTTAGAAATCTATTCACTGATGATGGTTAAAGAGCTAGAATAGAAGTGACACATAGCTTTATCTCAATCTGTTCATAAACCATGTTCTCTCTGTGCTATCTCCTGTTCAGCCAAAAAAGTTGGGCTTCTCAAACTTCGGCCACCTGAGGAAGAAGAGGTGTGACGAGTCAACAGACTACATTTGCCCCCTGGAGGCAGCCCAGGTTCAGGCGGTGCTGAACGGGGCCCACCGGCCCTACTCCGGCTTCAGGGGCCTCAGCCCCATCCTAGACAGAGACCCAGACAGACGGCAGCAGGTGGGGCCAAACAGCTGATGTCAAACTACTGTACCTACCTACCCATCACTACTCAGCTTGCAGCCAATAACCCCACCTCTTCCTGCCATGCCTATCCAACTCACCCCAGCACACTCACCTCCACACCCCTCACGTGCCATCATCTAACAATCAACCCCAGCCTCAGGCATGAGCTGCACTCTGGACACTTAAGAGTGGATGGTGAGTGGGAGAGCTCACCGCTCCTATGTTCTCGGGGGATTCACAAGCCTAGCTGTGATCTATCACCTCACCCCTTTAATGCAGTAGGATAATGCTACTATTGTAAACAATATTGTGCATCATTCTAATGATCATTTTAACACCTGTATTTGAGATTCACATAATGGTGTTCATCCATTGTTTTTAAATATATTCCTAACCAGTAGAAAGTAATGTTGCTGTTTGTCAGACAGTTATGGAATGAACTTGTGCAATATTTGCATATGGAGGAATGCATTTCACATATTTATGTTGGTAAATAAATTGAAAGAAGTACAATGAGATTTTATAGCTGTGCACATTTTGATGGATTCCAGATTGTGATTACGCACTGTTATTTTCATATATGACTGTTATGATATTTTTATAGTTAAAGATAACGCTTCAATCAAAGAATCCCTCGTTGTCATTAATTGTAAATAGCATTATCCAAATCCATCAATAAAAATACAAGTGTGATAAGTGTTTTATTCTTCTTGATAAATTATATTCAATCTTTATACAAAGTATGCTTCTCTCATTAGAGAAGGAGACAGTAGCCTTGTCTCCATTTTATGATGAAATGATGCTCATTTTAAGGAAACTTGAATCAAAGAGACACTTGTAATGAAATACATTGTGCAGTGCAGAGACATCAGCATGCATCATTAATTAACCATTAGCATTCACTAACTGGCTCATCAATTCTTCTGATCATCATGATTGACCCATTATATGCACAATGGAGTAGTGCATATTGGAGCACCTTGAGTGGGGGGCTCAACCATCTTCAGGTACATCTTTATCATAAATCCATAATGGCCACGTTCTAGGCTGACTACACTGCAGACACCTGCCAGATCTCACAACACCTGGATATGTATCTAAATTACATATCAGCTAATCACATCATATAGCAGTCTGATACCCGACTGCACAGTTGATGACATGGCACGTAATCATTGGTTTATGCAATGCAAGGACTGCAATGTAGTTGGCATGGAATGTGACCTATGACTTGAACAGTGGTGCTTGGTCAGCAGCTAGATCCTTCTACCCTGCCACCCGTCATGCATGGGACTAAACAAAGCACTGTGTGTTATGTCATTGATGACCTGGCCTGTCAGTAGTAAAAGTAGCTCTAGGACTAGGGGCTCTATTCAATCCATATCGTGGAATTTAGCATTACTGCATTCACAAGAAATACTGCATATGTCAGCTCAATCAGAAATGAACTTCAATGATACAGTTTGAATGGAGCCCCTAGGTGTTGTGTTTGATGAAAGGCCTGACTTTGCAGATGGCGGTGACAGAGGGGCCCGTGCTGCAGATAGAAGCTCTGTCTGAGGGAATTAACCAACTCACGGTAAGTAGCTCCTCGGTCAGTCTCGTTCAACAAGCTTTTAATATCTGTTTAATTAAATAACCAGATAACAAAGTATTTCCTTTTAAGCTGTTGTGTTTTACTTTTCTCCTCAATGCTGTGGTACTTTGGTGTTATTATATTTGCTGACAGCAGGCGTTGCAACTGAACAAACAGGCTTCAACAAATAGATTTTGAATTGACTTTGTTGGGACATTAGCCTTAAGCCTTTAACTGACAAACATTGCAGCATAACACTCCCTGCTAACCCCAGCCCCTGGCCCTTCTTGCTTTCAGTATTTGCTTAGCCGAGATGAGGTTCTGAAGGAGATGAGACGCCCTCAAACAGCACTAGTCTGAGAGGATGCCACGCTGGCCACGCTAACCAACACAGCCAATCAACCAAGGGAAAGCGCGGCCTCATACCAACCCAAACTCAACGTAGGGTGCTTTACCAGCAACCTCAACTGGCCCTTATCTCATCATAATACAGGACTATAATGAACACTACTTCTGTATTAGTGACAGAAACACAATGAACGTTGAAGCCATTGTCTTACGTGTGTCATTGGAGTGAAGCTCTTTCAAACTTAATAGTGAATAGTATGTACTTTGTCTTTTTGGTGAAAAGTATAGGCCTACCGCAAGCCACTTAAACATGTATTAAAGTGCTCTTTTCCCTACGTAATCTATTTCCCTGTAATATTGACCAAACTCTCTTATTTTGTACAATATATGTACATATCATATTTTACAACTTGTTTGTTACGTATACTGAACAAAAATATAAACACAACATGCAACAATTTCAAAGATTTTACTGAGTTACAGTTCCTATAACATCAGCACACGTGACCTGCGGTTGTTAGGTCGGTTGGATCTACTGCCAAATTCTCTAAAACAACATTGGAGGCGGATTACGGTAGAGAAATGAACATTCAAATTCTCTGGCAACAGCTCTGTGGGACATTCCTGTAGGCAGCATGCCAATTGCATGCTCCCTCAAAACTTGAGACATCTGTGACGTGTTGTGTGACAAAAGTGGCCATATATTGTCCCCAGCACAATGTGCACCTGTGTAATGATCAATCTGTTTAATCAGCTTCTTGATATGCCACACCTGTCAGGTGGATGAATTATCACGACAAAGGAGAAATGCTCACTAACAGGGATGTAAACAAATTTGTGCTCAACATTTGAGAGAAATAAGCTTTTTGTGGCTATGGAACATTTATGGGATCTTTTATTTCTGCTCATGGAACATGGGACCAACACTTTGCATGTTACATTTCTATTTTTGTTCAGTATATGTTTTCAAAGTTACCTGGACATATCCCTGGTTAAAATAAGGCACTAGGTCATACTGGAAACAAACACACCCAACACTTAATACAGCTAATTTGTATTGGAACAATAAGAAACAGGTTTTTCCATGTTTCCACACATAATTGGCATATATTTGCATAGGCAGATGTAGTCTCTGTGGTACGTCCCTATAACAAGTCACCAGACCAGAGGATCCCTTCTGTGAGAGAGCAAACACTAAGGGAAGCCTGCTCTCTAAGAGTTCGGTAACCCAGTGTACTGTCCAAAGCCAAGTATAACCTGTATGAGGATCCTTCTGCTGGTTGTTCATCTGCTTCAATCCAGCACATCCTAATATCTCACTAGGGTTCCAGAGAGGAGAGAGGGGCTGGAGCCGTTCCAAACATCAAAGGCAGACCCATACTGGTGAGTTTTCATTTAATTAATTTTATATGACTTTTTTATCAATCTGGAGCAAACACAGTACAATCCAAATATGTTTGTAGTTTCTAAGTTTCTAAGGTTTGGGTTCCATTAGGGTTATGTACCTTCAACCCCTGTTATTACACAAGTATAATTTTGTAACTTTTATGTAAATGATCATTTCTACAACAATAAACTATACTGTTGTTATCACATGTTCAGGTTATAAGGGAAACCACCCTCTGACCTAGTCCTGTAGACATGGGGAAGATAGAGAGCAAACAACCAGCCCCGGACATTCCCAAGAAAATCTCAACCTGGTGGGAGAGGCTACAGAAGAAGCCACCAGCTCCAAACATGACCATTCCAAACATGAACTTTAACTTCCCAACCCTGTGGGGAAGGAGAGAGAGCAAGCTACCAGACCCAGACATACCCAGTATATTCTCCACTCTGTGGAGAACCCCCAACAACCCCAACGATTTTGTCCCTCTATTCACTGACTGTGTGGGGATAGCTGCAGCTAGGACACAGGAGTACCTCCTGTTCCTGGACCCAGAGGACAAGTTCCAGCCTAGCCCGTCAGCCCTCAATGATATCTTTCTAATGACCTACATCACCCAGAGCAGCCACCTCCACATGACCGACTCCTTCAACTGCACCACCATGACCAAGCAGCAGCGCATCCTCCTTGGTGCTGACTGGGTGTGGGCTGTGCTGGAGAGGCCCACCAAGAACCCCCGCATCCAGATCGCGGTGCAGATCCTGCACCTGCCCGAGAGGGGGGGAGGGCCAGCCGAGGACGTCCCCCCGGAGGTATACACTGAATCCATGCAGATGGCCAAGATGGAGTCTGCTCATAAGAACAAGGCAGAGAGGATGGTAGATTTCTGTGCCTCCATCGGTAATGACTGCTACGCCCTCTTTCTCCTCTTCGGCCGCAAGGGCGACCCGGGCAACATCTACGGAGTGCTGAGCAACAACTTTCACGCTGCTATAGGGAAGACTAAGATCAACCGTGCACTCATTGAGAATTTCTTTAAAGGATCCAGGTACTTACACACACCCACTGGAATGCTACAGGCTATTGTCACCAAGAGAGATTCTGACCCTTTAACTTTGCTCATCAAGTTTACCTGACCAGTGTGATCGATGACAGAGCAGCCATATGGGACCTTTCAGATTACTCTGTTTACTGTAGTGTTTCACATGGGAGGATGGACTGTTGTGATTGGTGGGTTTATGCTTGCCTGGGATTTGGGGACCGAGTGTGCTGAAATTGGCCTGTGTCCATATCTCGTTTGTGGACTACTGACCCATGCCTGCTGACAGCTGCTCACACCCCTGTGGTTAGTATTTCTGTTAGAGCTCTATTCAATCAGATCCGCTTTAGCCGACATCCACATAGTGGTTCTTTTGGCAGTGTCGGAGATTAAACTGCATTAGAGCTGTCAAATCCAAAAGCGGCTCCTGACATTATACCGAAAGCGAACATTGCTATTGGCTGCGCAGAGTCACATTAACAGAAATCCCACGCAGCCTTGTTTACAAGTTGGAACACTGGAATGTGAGACGGAATCTACATCTCCATTAAGATGATAGAAACCCTCATTATTTAGTTGAATGATTTTCAATTTGAGCATCATTATTTCTACATAGCCTACACTTTCTCCTTCTGAACTTCTAACGAAAGTGGGACGGGTGTGGCTTTGTGACAAAGATCAAGAGCAGCTGCTCACCGATTTGACAGCTCCAATGCAGTTACACCTCCGACACAGCCAAAACATCAGCCATTCAGGTGTCGGTTATTGCCAGTTAACACATGATCTGATTGAATCTAGGCCTTAATGGACTTAACACTTCACTGGCATTGCACTAATGTGGAAATTCACACAAACGACCTGTCTGCTGTCACTACTCATTGATATTAAAACCTCTGTACAGCTTATGTTGACATGGAAACTATGATTTGCCACAAAATATGTTTGTATTTTCAAGGATGGACTTTACGACTGAACACATTGTGATAGATTCACCCAAAACCTTATTCTAAGTTCATTTGATTAAGGTGGATTGTTCTCTTAAAGTTGAGTCAAAGTAGAAAATAACAGGATGGGGAGTTCAAAAATAAATTATTATATATTTCTGGATGTCTTGAGTTATCTTGTTTAGAAGAGGATTATTTATGTTGAGGATTATGCTCAGTGGTAAGTAGCATAATGTAAATGAAGGGATTTGTGTTTAAATATGCAGGTTTGCTAAGGCCTCATGTTATATATACACAGTGTGGTGCCGAGAATAATACTACTCTTTCTCCCCAATACCACAAAGACATCTGATTATGTGTAGAGATGGATTTAATGAGTAATGAGATTCAACAAAACATCCAAATGCTTTAGATACAGTACAAAACATCCAAAAGCTTTAGATACAGTACATAATTAGAACAATTGTTACTAAAACAGTTGAAACATACTGAAAGCCAACTAACTTTTCACAGTATCTCACAGAAAAATGTTATTTGAATGTTGCAAATATGCAACATGCAAATATGACAATTGTTATTCAAAACGTTAGAGAATATCCTGTTGGTCTTGAAATGTAGGCTGTTACATTGTGTTCTACATACAGAATTCAATAGAACATATTGTCTTAAATATCCTGGTGCGTTTTAATGTATCTATGCCTAGTTGGAGGCCTGGGAGTTATCAGTATGTGAATGTGTTCTCTGTCTTGTAGCCCAGAACTGAGAGGTTGGGGCGGATGCAGGGTCATGGGGAGTGGGCCACACATGACAATGAGCACATCGTTGGACACCAGGGGAAGGTGCTCTTTCATCTCTTTCATCGTATCAGCGTTCACAAACCCTGAGCTGTACTTCCAGTCTGTAATTAGAGGAAAACAGAAGCTGAATTCAACTGTTTTTAATCAACAGATAAGGATCAGCCCTGCAGGCCAATTAAATGATCACACCCTGTTAGCGAAGATGTGTTTCATTTATGTGGAACTAACGGATGAGTGCCAGGATAGACAATTAGCTGGAGCCTCATTTGCATACTGTACCATATGAGGAAGCTACAGTATAGCTGACGGGTCACATGGCAAAACAGAATCTAAATAGAACGTAGAACCTATGAAGGGTGTTATAATATGGTGACACAGCATGGTAAAAAAAAAAAAATTGCAGTCCAACACGAATGATACAATGGTATTAGCCCATGACAACCCTGTACCTTAATCTTTTTTATCATGGAATAGTATGGTCTTACCCTGTGGAGGTCTGTCAATAGTGAACCACAAATTGAGTTGTTCAGAGTGACTCTTCAGCACCTTCTCTAGTTCCTCCCGCAGTAGAATATCCTTAGTCTGGGGGCAAGAGACCATCATTAGAAGAAGGTTTACAATTGCTAGTGCTTCAACTAATACAGTGTGTCATTGAGTCTTGTTAAACCATACTAAAGGTGAGACATTGATCTTGGTTGTCTATCATCAGATCGTCTGTTGTACCTGTTGTATTTGGCGCATGTGACTAATACAATTTGATTTGATTTTGGATTTGATGATTGTCATTGAAGTTGTATTCATAACAAGCTCTGTGTCCACTTCATTGATAATCCACGGCGACGGTTTAATACTGTGTGGGATGTGACTCTTCCCTGTACGCCGGTGAGACTGACCTGGTTAGCAAATATGAGGGAGCACTTGGTGTCATCTGCAGGGTCTGCTGTAAATACTGTGAATCAGCTGCAGCATGGAGGTAATCCCTGAAAAAGCACCCAGACATTTAAGCCAATTTGCAGTTGATGATGAACTTTCCCCAATTTATAAATAGTCCTACAAGTAAGTGCCAACTGTATTTTTTTAAATGACAATTCCAATGATGTCTGGACAGACTGGAGAGGTCGGTTGGCCTCCGGTCCAGTTCTAAATTGGTTTAGGACCTATTTAACCGGTCAAGAGTTTTTTCTCACCATTGGTGAACATAACTCAGAGAAAATAAATGTCACATATGGCGTTCCACAAGGGTTGATTTTGGGTCCTGTACTGTTCAGTTTATATACAGGGGTATGTTATCAGAAAGCACAACATTGATTTTCATATCACCAGAGGATTTTACCTCCACAGATAAATGATTAGACTGTATTACTGATTTAAATACTTGGATGGCCTACAACGTCCTCCAGCTAAATCAAGTCAAGACCGAGGTAATTATTGTTGGATTCAAAACACAGAGAGAAAATCTAGCTGTAGATTTGAATTCATGGGCAATAAAGACAAAACACTTGTTAAAAAACCTTCGTGTTATTTTAGATTCTTAACTAAATTTCGAATCACACATTAGGAATGTGACCATCTTTTTACCACCTGAGGAACATTGACAAGGTGTAGATGTTTCTCTCTCAGGCTGATGCAGAGAGACTCAACCATGCTTTTATTACAAGCAGGCTTGACTACAGTAATGCTCTCCTGTCTGGTCTACCCATAAAGACATTGGTCAACTGTAAAACATACAGAATACTGCAGCACGTGTACTGACCAAGACCAGACGGAGAGCACAGATTACACAGGTTTCATGGTCTCTGCACTGGCTGCTTGTGAGTTTTAGAATTCATTTTAAGATTCTTCTATTATTTAGTTTTTTATCAATTCATGTCAGACATGCCTTTAAGTTATGTACTATACACAGTAGGTCCCTCAGGTCCTCTGGCACTGGCCTTTTAACTATCCCAAAGCCTGGACCAAGAGGCATGGAGAGGCAGCCTTTAGTTATTATGCCCCCAGCCTCTGGAATAGCCTGCCAGAGAACCTGAGGGTGGCCGAAACTGTAGACATATTTAAAAAAAACATTTTTAGTTTTACTTTTCCTTAGGGTGCTTTTTAGATGTTCAGTTTGTGTCATTCCTTTACATTGTATCTTATGTTTGTTGTGTAGTAAATATTTCAGCTTTTATTTTCATTGTTTTTTAAAGTTTTTTCCTGTAAAGCACATTGTGTTGCATTCCATGTCTGAAATGTGCCGTATTAATAAAGCTTGATTTGATTTGTTAGCAGGTGACCTAAAATCAACTAGCAAGTTAAACGTCAATAAAGGGTATATTCAAGGAACCTTCAAAGAGGCTGAAGAAAAAAGTAATCTCTACAAATAATCTAAAGGACATCTGGAGATTACTATTCAACTACAAAAGACTACTCCTTTTTTTTCTCAAAGTAAGAAAATCTACTCAAGAATTGACTACATTTACAGTATATTTCCCAAAATTCACTACATTTATTGGGTAAAGAAATCCATGACATAGTGATATTGGATCATTCTCCTGTATCATGCTTAATTACACCAACATAAAATATATTTAGTTCATTCTCCATATTCTGTCACCGAGTGCATCGTCAAGAACCAAAATGTATTAAATACATAAACAAACAAAAAAAACTTTACCATTACAAATGAGGACAGAGTAAAGCCTTCCCCTGACATAATTTGGGATGTTAAGGCATATATAAGGGGGATGATAATCTCATTCTCTGCAAAAGATACATCTGAGTTAATAAAAAATGTGTACAAATTCTGAACTTATATTTTAGATTGATATTTTAGATTGAAGAGAGCCAACAGGTTAAACTAAAATTAAACATACTATTTACTGGAAAAACAAACCCAGTAAACACCTTGCATTCCTCACAAATGAATACATGCCAAACCAGTTATAGTTTTAATAGATAAGGATACAAATGCAGCCTTAGACAGCCTTAGACTCAACAACCCTGAAGCAACTATCAGGGAAAAAAATCCCCCCAAATAAATATTAGACAAAACTTTCACGTGACAAAAAGCACCAGGCATGGACAGCTTTCCCATAAAATTTTACTTAACATTCTGGGACAAAGTAGCGCTCCTAATTACTGAAATGACATACAGTGGGGCAAAAAATTATTCAGTCAGCCACCAATTGTGCAAGTTCTCCCACTTAAAAAGATGAGAGAGGCCTGTCATTTTCATCATAGGTACACTTCAACTATGACAGACAAAATGAGAAAAAAATTCCAGAAAATCACATTGTAGGATTTTGAATGAATTTATTTGCAAATTATGGTGGAAAATAAGTATTTGGTCAATAACAAAAGTTTATCTCAATACTTTGTTATATACCCTTTGTTAGCAATGACAGAGGTCAAACGTTTTCTGTAAGTCTTCACAAGGTTTTCACACACTGTTGCTGGTATTTTGGCCCATTCCTCCATGCAGATCTCCTCTAGAGCAGTGATGTTTTGGGGCTGTTGCTGGGCAACGGACTTTCAACTCCCTCCAAAGATTTTCTATGGGGTTGAGATCTGGAGACTGGCTAGGCCACTCCAGGACCTTGAAATGCTTCTTACGAAGCCACTCCCTCGTTGCCTGGGCGGTGTGTTTGGGATCATTGTCATGCTGAAAGACCCAGCCACGTTTCATCTTCAATGCCCTTGCTGATGGAAGTAGGTTTTCACTCAAAATCTCACGATATTTGGCCACATACATTCTTTTCATTACACGGATCAGTCGTCCTGGTCCCTTTGCAGAAAAACAGCCCCAAAGCATGATGTTTCCACCCCCATGCTTCACAGTAGGTATGGTGTTCTTTGGATGCAACTCAGCATTCTTTGTCCTCCAAACACGACGAGTTGAGTTTTTACCAAAAAGTAATATTTTGGTTTCATCTGACCATATGACATTCTCCCAATCTTCTTCTGGATTATCCAAATGCTCTCTAGCAAACTTCAGACGGGCCTGGACATGTACTGGCTTAAGCAGGGGGACACATCTGGCACTGCAGGATATGAGTCCCTGGCGGCGTAGTGTGTTACTGATGGTAGGCTTTGTTACTTTGGTCCCAGCTCTCTGCAGGTCATTCACTAGGTCCCCCGTGTGGTTCTGGGATTTTTGCTCACCGTTCTTGTGATCATTTTGACCTCACGGGGTGAGATCTTGCGTGGAGCCCCAGATCGAGGGAGATTATCAGTGGTCTTGTATGTCTTCCATTTCCTAATAATTGCTCCCACAGTTGATTTCTTCAAACCAAGCTGCTTACCTATTGCAGATTCAGTCTTCCCAGCCTGGTGCAGGTCTACAATTTTGTTTCTGGTGTCCTTTGACAGCTCTATGGTCTTGGCCATATTGGAGATTGGAGTGTGACTGAGGTTGTGGACAGGTGTCTTTTATACTGATAACAAGTTCAAACAGGTGCCATTAATACAGGTAACGAGTGGAGGACAGAGGAGCCTCTTAAAGACGTGGTTACAGGTCTGTGAGAGCCAGAAATCTTGCTTGTTTGTAGGTGACCAAATACTTATTTTCCACCATAATTTGCAAATAAATTCATTAAAAATCCTACAATGTGATTTTCTGGATTTTTTTCTATAGTTTTGTCTGTCATAGTTGAAGTGTACCTATGATGAAAATTACAGGCCTCTTTCATCTTTTTAAGTGGGAGAACTTGCACAATTGGTGGCTGACTAAATACTTTTTTGCCCCACTGTACAGCACTGTGCAAACGTTTTAGGCAGGTGTGAAAAAAATACCGTAAAGTAAGAATGCTTTCAAAAATAGACAGGTTAAAAATTTATATTTATCAATTAACAAAAGTCAGTGAACAGAAGAAAAATCTACATCAAATCAATATTTGGTATGACCACCCTTTGCCTTCAAAAAAGCATTAAATCTTCTAGGTACACTTGCACACAGTTTGAAGGAACTCAGCAGGTAGGTTTGCCCAAACATCCTGGTGAACTAACCACAGTTCTTCTGTGGATTTATGCAGCCTCAGGTGCTTCTCTCTTCATGTAATCCCAAACATATTCCATGATGTTGAGATCAGGGCTCTGTGGGGGCCATACCATGACTTCCAGGAAACCTTGTTCTTCTTTATGCTGAATTTAGTTCTTATTGACTTTCACTTTATGTTTGTGGTCTTTGTTTGCTGCAGAATAAATTTGGAGCCAATCAGATGCCTCCCTGATGGTATTGCATGATGGATAAGTATCTGCCTATACTTCTCAGCATTGAGGAGACCATTCATTCTGACAAAATCCTCAACTCCATTTGCAGAAATGTAGCCCCAAACTTGCAAGGAAAATCCACCACTTTTGCCTGCAGACACTCATTCGTGTACCGCTCCCCAGCCCTTCGGCAAACAAACTGCTTTCTGCTACAGCCAGTAGCAGAGCACCTGCTGCCATTTTTCTGCACCCCAGTGCATAGTTGAGTCGCTTGGCCTAGTTTCCATGTCAGAGGTATGGCTTTTTGGCCACAAGTCTTCCATGAAGGCCACTTCTGACCAGACTTCTCCGGACAGTAGATGGGTGTACCAGGGTCCCACTGTTTTCTGCCAATTCTGAGCTTATGGCACTGCTGGACATCTTCCGATTGTGAAGGGAAGTAAGCATGACGTGTCTCATCTGCTGCAGTAAGTTTCATTGGCCGACCACTGTGTCTACGGTCCTCAACGTTGCCCATGTCTTTGTGCTTCTTCAAAAGAGCTTGGACAGCACATCTGGAAACCCCTGTCTGCCTTGACATGTCTGCCTGGGAGAGACCTTACTGATGCAGTATAACTACCCTGTGTCTTGTTGCTGGGCTCAGTCTTGCTATGGGATATGACTTTTGACAGTAAACTGTCTTCAGCAACCTCACCTTGTTAGCTGAGTTTGGCTGATCCTCACCCAGTTTTATTCCTCCTACACAGCTGTTTCTGTTTGAGTTAATGATTGTGTTTCAACCTACAAATTGATTGATGATCATTAGCACCTGTTTGGTATAATTGTTTAATCATACACCTGACTATATGCCTACAAAATCCCTGACTTTGTGCAAGTGTACCTACAATAATTGATGCTGTTTTGAAGGCAAAGGGTGGTCACACCAAATATGGATTTGATTTAATTTTTCTTCTGTTCACTCACTTTGCATTTAGTTAATTGATAAATATAATTTATTAACATGTCTATTTTTTAAAGCATTCTAACTTTACAGCATTTTTTCACACCTGCCTAAAACCTTTACACTGTACTGTATGTCACTCCATTCAGTGCTTTCTAGCTCCATGTATCAAACAGTCATCTCAGTTATATTAAAAGCAGGACAATCTGGAGAGTCCCCTGCAGATTACAGACCCAGAAATGTAATAAATTGTGACAGAATAATAACAAAACTCAACAGCAACAGAATAGCAAAAGTCTCACCAGAATTGACATATTAATCAAACAGTGTTTATTAAAAATAGACACTTACAAAAAAATACAAGAACATGTTTCAATATGATACAATAAGCTAAAATACAATATGTAGATTTATCAATATTGGCATTGGATGCTGTTAGAAATTTTATGAATAATTACATTTAAATATAACTATAACTAATTAAACTCTACCCAGTTTTACAATATCTGATTAATAATGTTAGTTCATAAGAAAGATGTTATGTAGCGTGGATAAGGGGTAATTGGAAATGATAACCATTGTGGAAGAAGGAATGTATGTGTGTGTGTCTAAAGTAAGCAAAGAGTATCATTAACCTATGTTTGAACTGACTCAGCTATAACTCTGTGGCGATCAAATAAGACAGCGAGAGCCACTCCAGGTTTTCCTTATCTGGAACTGTCTGCTAAGTGGTAATAAACTATGGTGAGACTTCAGGAGTCAATCCAGATATAATGTGTCGGGTATGTGCGCTAGTGAGTTGGAATGAACTTTGGAATCTGCTTTGTCCTGCTCGAGAGGAGGAGATACATTTTATAACCTATGACGTCATATGTGGTATATAAACTGTTATACATGGTTCTATGAGCAGCGCTCTCGAGAATAAATGCTATGCTATTTGAAAGAGTGGTCTCTGTCTATTTTATGCAAATGAGGATCTTACAAATTCTTAGAAACAGACAGTGATTTAATTTGAATTGGTTAATGAATATATACAGGAATTGTTAAATTCCTTTGACAGATGCTGAAAAGGCTTTCTACTGTCTTGAATGACCTTTTCTATTAAAAACTTTGGAAGCCTTCAACTTTCCAGTTTAAATAATACATTTCATAATAATGTTATATAAATATCCTAAGGCAAATATGTACACAAATAATACATTATCTGAATAAATTGCTTTAGAAAGGAGCGCAAGACAGGGATGCCCTCTGTCCGCCCTCCTGTTTGCACTAGCAATTGAACCGCTTGCCGAATTAGGCAGGACCCAAATATAACAGGTATCAGTAAAGGTAAACATGAGTATAAACGAAACTTATTTGCCCGACGATCTCGTGATGTACTGTACCTGACAAATATTGAAAACTCAATGCCCCCACTGTTAAAAATATTTTCAGATTACTCTAAAATCTCAGGATATAAAATACATATGGAAAAAACTAAAATAATGGCAATAGGAAAAATAAAAATAACTGATTTACAGCAATTCTTTAAGTGAAGCACAAAAAAATACTTAGGATGCTTAATAAGTGACAACAAACAAAATATATACACAGTAAAGATAACATTATCCCATTACTCAACAACATGAAAGCAGATCTAATTAAATGGAAAAATCTTCCCATAAATCTTACAGTTAAAGAATAAACCTTTTTAGAATGGCATGGTGTAACAGCTGTTGTCAGGAGAAGAAGGTGAGGACCAAGGTGCAGAGTGGTAAGTGTTCATCATTTTAATAATCTGAACAATAAATACAAAGTAACAAAAGAGAACAACCGAAACAGCTCCGTCAGGTGCAACACACTCTAAACAGAAAATAACGACCCACAAACAAAAGTGGGAAAACAGGCTACGTAAGTATGGTTCTCAATCAGAGACAACAATTGACAGCTGCCTCTGTTTGGGAACCATACCAGGCCAAACACATAGACACCCCAACTCACGCCCTGACCCAACTAAAATAGAGACATAAAAAAGGAACTAAGGTCAGGACGTGACACATGGCTTATAAAGTTTTTACACTGAAGAAAAATAAAACGGAACATGCAGAAATGTAAAAGATTTGACTGAGTTACAGTTCATATCATGAAATCAGTCAATTGAAATAATTCATTTAGGCACTAATCTATGGATTTCACATGACTGGGAATACAGATATGCATCTGATCGTCACATATACCTTAAAAAAGGTAGGGGCCTGGATCAGAAAATCAGTCAGTATCTGGTGTGACCACCATTTGCTTCATGTAGCGTGACACACCTCCTTCGCATAGAGTTGATCAGGCTGTTGATTGTGGCTTGTGAAATGTTATCCTACTCCTCTTTAATGGAATGCTGTCAAACTCCTCTTCAATGGATGTTGTCCTACACCTCTTAAATGGAATGTTGTCCTACTCTTCTTCAATGAAATGTTGTCCTACTCCTCTTCAATGGAATGTTGTCCTACTCCTCTTCAATGGATGTTGTCCTACTCCTCTTCAATGGATGTTGTCCTACTCCTCTTCAATGGATGTTGTCCTACTCCTCTTCAATGGATGTTGTACGAAGTTGCTGGATATTGTCGGAAACTGGAACACGCTGTCATACACGTCAATCCAGAGTATCCCAAACATGCTCAATTGGTGACATGGCAGCGGATGAATGGCACGTCACTGTATCTCTGTGCATTCAAATTGCCATCAATAAAATGCATTTGTGTTCATTGTCTGTAGCTTATGCCTGCTTTCACATCAATGTGCCAGTCTCTTGACACACAAGTGTAGAAATCCGAGCATTAGCATTCTAGAGGGACCAGAGAGTAACTTCTCTGCTGGTTTACTAATCACGGTGCAGCCAGTATCTCATCCAACTCAAACATCTCTCTGGTATGGCCTTATGGCCAACGTGATTTATTTTCGATATCATCACAATCTAGACTGTATCTACTGAATATCCCCTCACACAGACACATTTTTCTTCTGGGAAGCCATACCATAACCCCACCGCCACCATTGGGCACTCTGTTCACAACGTTGACATCAGCAAATTGCTTGTCCACACACAACACCATACACACTGTCTTCCATCTGCCTGGTACAGTTGAAACCGGGATTCATCCGAGAAGAACACACTTTTCCAGCATGCCAGTGGCCATTGAAGGTGAGCATTTTCACACTGAAGTTGGTTACAATGCCGAACTACAATCAGGTCAAGACCCTGGCGAGGACGACAAGCACGCCGATGAGCAACCCTGAGACTGTTTCTGACAGATTGTGCAGATATTCTTCAGTTATGCAAACCCACAGTTTCATCAGCTGTCTGGGTGGCTGGTCTCAGACTATCCCGCAGGTGAAGAAGACAGATGTGGAAGGGCTGGCATGGTTACACGTGGTCTGCGGTTGTGAGGCCGGTTGGACGTACTGCCAAATTCTCTAAAATGACGTTGGAGGCGGCTTATGGTAGAGAAATTAACATTCAATTCTCTGGCAACAGCTCTGGTAGACATTCCTGCAGTCATCATGCCGATTGCTAGCTCCTTAAATACTTGATATATCTGTGGCATTGTGTTTTGTGTGACAAAACTGCACATTTTAGATTGGCCTTATTGTCACCAGCACAAGGTGCACCTTTATAATGATCATGCTGTTTAATCAGCTTCTTGATATGCCACACCTGTCAAGTGGATGAATTATCTTTGGCAAGGGGGAAAAACTCATTAACAGGGATGTAAATACATGTGTGTGCAACATTTAAGAAAAATAAGCTTTTTGTGCATATGGAACATTTCTAGAATCTTTTATTTCTGCTCATGAAACATGGGACCAACACTACACATGTTTGGTATATATTTCTGTTCAGTGTATTTATGAAAAAATGTAGGTTTTGATTGTTGTTTCATTGTTTAGAAGTTGAAGCATTGGTCAGACAACTGTTGAACAGGCATCGGCTCTGACTAGATTTCTTCATCTTTGTTTATAGTTTTAGTTGTTTGTTCAAAAGTTTTACTTTTGGCCCAATAAAACTATCCCTCTGTGGGTTGATTTCATTGAATCCAACAGACCTTGCTCCTACCAGCAGGTGGTGCCACATTATCTGGAGAAGACTGAAGTTTTCATTTCCTCCCGACGACCTGCATGCCAGCTGTATCCAGTCCAGTACGTTTGTTTTTGGTACATTGATAGAGTTTGAGTACTTTCAGCAATCAACACTTCCTGTAACCTTTAGTAATATAGTAACATCTAGACATGGTCTCTACATGAACCTGGATGTAAGGCGGAAGCACTTTACGTCTGGGGTGGAGATCAGAGGGGTATACTGCAAGGTATGATCCATTAGTTAGCTATCTTTGATAAGTAACCAGAAATAACTATTGATTGTATGGTTAATTAAAAAAAAGCAAAACATTGATATTAAATCAATTCGACGATGTCCATTTCAATCTTATCTTTCTACAAAATATAAAAGTTATATCAGAATGTTTAGGCAAGTTAGCTGGCTAACTCCTTGATCCTGCGTTGTAGGATACCCCTCAGGGTTCATCTGTCTGAATGAGTTTGTCCTTTCCGTCAAGTAGATATTGTATCATCTGTCTCAGGGATTCAAACCAATGACCTTTCAGGTACTGGACCAATGCTCTTAACTGCTAGGCTACATGCCACCCCTAGGTGCCTTTGGAGGTTTTTTTTCAGTCGACTTCAGCATCATAGCCTTGAAAACAACTTCTGTTGAGCTGTAACCAAAGATGATTTCGTTACAGGGTTGTCAAACATACGGAGCCAGGCCCTGGAGTCAGACCTTTGCACCATGGCTACCTAGAGGAAGGGGAGTTAATGGAGGGCTGACGGACCAATAGGAGAGAGGAACTCACTATGACGGAGCCATGACAAAGCACAGCTGAGTGAACCAGATGAGGAGGTGAATGATCCAAAATCACTTCAGTGTCAGATCACTCAGGGGTTGAGCACTGGTTTAGCACTGGGAAAGGTTTGTGTGTGTGCGTGTGTGAATGTGTGCACACTGTCTAATTAATTAAAATATCTCCAGGCATGTTGATGACGCTATAATTTAATATTATCACTCCAGTGTCAGATCACTCAGTGGTTGAACACTGGTTTACAAAGAAAATATTTGTGTGTGTACTGTGTGTGTGTGCGTGTGTGTGTGTGTGTGTGTGTGTGTGTGTGTGTGTGTGTGTGTACTGTGATCTAGTCATTCTAGTAAGGTGTGTATCATGCTGTGCTTCATTATGGCATTATCATTGTTTGATCAATAGAGGGCAATGTAATACAATGCATCAAACCTTATTGAAACCAATTTCTCCCAATTTAAAGGCAAATTTGCCATTCAACCTAATAAGTAGTCTGAGGCTAAGGTCCGCAATTAAACATACTGTATGGGAATGATCGCTGGTGGAACAGGTAGGAACTGTATGTGTCAAGTATTTATTTAGAAATACGTGGGTAGCATAAATTCTTTGGGACGCGACATGTCTTCTTCCTCCTAAGGAAAACATAATTTGTGTAACTGTTTCTCTTAGCATAATTAATGTGCTCTGAGTTGAAAAACTGCTTGTGTTTGTGTGTGTACTGTGTGTACTGTGTGTACGTGCGTGCGTGCGTGCGTGCGTGCGTGCGACAGACAGACAGACAGACAGACAGACAGACAGACAGACAGACAGACAGACAGACAGACAGACAGACAGACAGACAGACAGACAGACAGACAGACAGACAGACAGACAGACAGACAGACAGACAGACAGACAGACAGACAGACAGACAGACAGACAGACAGACAGACAGAGACAGACAGACAGACAGACAGACAGACAGACAGACAGACAGACAGACAGACAGACAGACAGACAGACAGACAGACAGACAGACAGACAGACAGACAGACAGACAGACAGACAGACAGACAGACAGACAGACAGACAGACAGACAGACAGACAGACAGACAGACAGACAGACAGACAGACAGACAGACAGACAGACAGACAGACAGACAGACAGACAGACAGACAGACAGACAGACAGACAGACAGACAGACAGACAGTATGACAATTCAATTGTTCCATAGCCCTTCCCAAAAATCCATGGAATTTGTGCTGATTGGATGTTCCCTTTTTCAAATC
This sequence comes from Oncorhynchus tshawytscha, assembly GCF_018296145.1. Taxonomy (NCBI): domain Eukaryota; kingdom Metazoa; phylum Chordata; class Actinopteri; order Salmoniformes; family Salmonidae; genus Oncorhynchus; species Oncorhynchus tshawytscha. The sequence continues at coordinate 42,813,774 of NC_056447.1, read as the reverse complement.
ATGTCTCTGTTAGAACCGCTTTGTCTGCTTAATTTCTGAGCGGTATATGCAAGCAACAAAAAGCAGCTCGACTCCGTAAGAATACCACATGGTCCTCCAGCCTCAAGCTAGGTGGGTCAAGGCTAATAGGATTCTCCAGATGACTCCGCTCCATAGTTATTATCATCATAATCTATGCTGAAGGCCAGCTCCTCCTGCTGCTTCTGGTATGGCAGGGTTCTAGAGGAGTCAGCTGAATCTTCTGTGGACAGAAAGCCGGAGACACAGAGAAACACACTTAAGAAAATACATATGTTACTCTTGAGTAAACTGTAGGAATGTGAAAAGAAATGAATGATTCACACTTTACTTGAGTTAACCCCACAGATATTGTTGCGTTTTTGAGTGTTTCCCATCTCAGGACAATATAAGGCATGAAGAATTGCTTTCAAGACAGCAGAGATTGTGAAGTAGCACCACAGATCCACATGATAAACCTCCCTCACCGTGGAGTTGTTCGTGAATCCAGTCTGTCATCATGGGGACTGAGGTGTAGACTCCTGGCCTCTGGAACTTCCCACAGCCTTCCTTTCGGCTGCTCACTCCCAGGACAAAGTAACCAGAGTCCTTTATCTGACACACCAGTGCTCCCCCAGAATCACCTGGACCCTGAAGGAAGACAGTTTGAAGTTAATGTCTCTGACAAATGAAACTCCTCGAACTGAGATTATACTTTACCGTCTACTATATCATATACAGTGACATGGTTTGGGTGACTGTATTCTATCATCTTGGACTGGTACTGAGTACTTCAAAGTTTAAGAAAAGGCCCTCGTAACGTGCTCTCTGATATGGTTATAAACCATAGTTCCAAACATTGCCACCAGAGGGGGATGTATGATAACACAAATCATTTGAGTCCACTGTTGTTATACTGTAATAGCCACCACCCATCCATCCCGGTGTGTTTACAGTGGTGCTATGAACCCTGTGTGTTCCTCACCGTGCACGTGTCCTGTCCACGATGCTGTGGCGGCCCAGCACACAGCATTCTAGCGGTCAGTCTACCAGTGTTATAACGCTCACAGTCCGCATGACTCACAAGTGGCACCTCTAGCGGCTCAACAGTGCTGTTCCATGGTCCACCTAACAGTCAACATACACCACGGGCTCTGTGTTAGGCTACACTCAGAAAACTACAAACACATACAGTTAACACACATGCTACACCCACCCATACACACAAGTACGCACAATCACTGAAAGACTGACACACACAAAAAACACACAATCACTGAAAGACTGACACACACACATTTTGAATGAGGTAATGTCATGTTTGTACATAGACATAATCCCTGTGCCCACATAAACAAACCTTTTACAATGACACTCATCGTGATACAGTGATCTTTTTGCTTTGTCATCATGGTGTCTTGTTGTGGGTCAAACATAGTTAGGGCTGCAAAATTCCGTTTGCCCTAAACACAGTATGGCATGATACTGTACATACCTGTCTGACTCTCCCACGATGAAAGCATGCAGACCTGGGATTGTGGGACTTCCGGTCCCGAGCAGGGCAGACAGACGGACAAGGCATGCTCAGTGATGAGCAGCGGGGAGTCCAGCTGTAGCAGGGCCACATCATAGTCCTGGGAGGAGGGGTCATACTGAGGGTGCAGCACAAGCCTCCTCACACCACGCCTCTATAGGACCCATATAGACAATAACACAGAGACATAGAGGTGAGAGACACAGACAGACAGACAGAGACACAGACAGACAGAGACACAGACAGACAGAGACACAGACAGACAGAGACACAGACAGACAGACAGACAGACAGACAGACAGACAGACAGACAGACAGACAGACAGACAGACAGACAGACAGACACACAGACAGACAGACAGACAGAGACACAGACAGACAGACAGACAGACAGACAGACAGACAGACAGACAGACAGACAGACAGACAGACAGACAGACACAGACACACAGACAGACAGACAGACAGACAGACAGACAGACAGACAGACAGACAGACAGACAGAGACACAGACAGACAGACAGACAGAGACACAGACAGACAGACAGACAGACAGACAGACAGACAGACAGACAGACAGACAGACAGACAGACAGACAGACAGACAGACAGACAGACAGACAGACACAGACAGACAGACAGACAGACAGACAGACAGACAGACAGACAGACAGACAGACAGACAGACAGACAGACAGACAGACAGACAGACAGACAGACAGACAGACAGAGACACAGACAGACAGACAGACAGACAGACAGACAGACAGACAGACAGACAGACAGACAGACAGACAGACAGACAGACAGACAGACAGACAGACAGACAGAGACACAGACACACAGACAGACAGACAGACAGAGAGACAGACAGACAGACAGACAGACAGAGACACACAGACAGACAGACAGACAGACAGACAGACAGACAGACAGACAGACAGACAGACAGACAGACAGACAGACAGACAGACAGACAGACAGACAGACTGACAGACTGACAGACTGACAGACAGACTGACAGACAGACAGAGACACAGACAGACAGACAGAGATGGGTAGACTGCCTGAGGATGCTTCATCCTACCTGGTTCTTCGGGCCTCCCGTCTCCACCAACAGTGACCTTAATGATTGGTCCTCCCTGTGTTAGTTAGAAAAGAAACAAATTTAAAAAATCGAGGCTGGTGTTATTATGATCTGTTTTTATGAATAACATCTTCATCTATGGAAAAGTATAGCATAAGAGCTTTCAAATAGTTTTCAAACTGTTCAAATACACCATTTATTTTTCACTAAATGTATATTTATTACTATAGGATATGAGTGTGTATGTGCACTGTTATTATTATTTTGATTAAAATGTTCATTGATGAAAAAGTATAGGATATATGTGACACTCACAGGCCTAGAAGGCAGTGTGCAGCAGTGAGGACCCAGGCAGGCTGGATGATGGCCCCATAGCAGATGTTGTTAGTGTCCTTGCTGAGCCGAACGTCCCAAGGCCAGGCGTGTCGCGACTCCCCCGCTCCTTCCAGAGACTCACTGGAGGTCGAGGCAGCACGGACATGAGGCATTCCACACGAGTCTGAGAGGTCTAACACGCACACACACACACACACAGTTACACTCCACTTTGTATTTATTTGAACAGTAAAGTTAAAACTTTAATTTGACTCTCTACTCTAGCATTTTGGATTTGAGGCGACAGTACATAATGCCCCCTTTTATTTGAGGGTATTTTCATACATATCTGTTTTACTGTTTAGAAATGAAAGCACTTTATGTACTGTATCTACAGATGTCCCACCACTTAAAGGTGTCACTTATAGTGTATTAGATGTCAGAGTAGTCAAGTTTAGTATTTGGTCCCATATCCTAGCACACAATGACTACATCAAGAGTAGGACTCTACCAAATTGTTGAATGCATTTGCAGTTTGTTTTGGATTATGTTGTGTCCAATAGAAATTAATGGTAAATAATGTATGAAGGAATCATGAATAATCGTGAATAATGATAAGTGACAATGCTACAGAGGCACAATGATCATACCCCCAAAACATACTCTCACCATTTACCAATAACAGGGGAGGTTAGCCTCTAACTTTCTCACTCATCATTATTCACAGATCATTCACGATTATCTGTAATCATTGTAGCATCCACATTAATGTAGACGTGTTCAGAAAGATATTCTATTCTTATTAACAATAAAAGTTACTCCAAAATGACACAAACAATCTTTAAAAAATACATGATTTACCATTCATGTTGGAGTATCGAGTCAAATTAAACGTTTTAGCTTCACTGTATATACAGAGGGGAGTGTAGTTACAGGTACTTTGCAGACCATGCATGAACACCCATTGGTCTATTATCACTGCTGAGTTGAAAAGCAGTAAGTGAACAGTTGAGACACGCCCACAGCCTGGACTAACCAGAAACTGGGAGAGGACCAACCTACAGCCTGGAGCTTGTGTGCATGAATTCCAACAAGGGTGTTACTCCAAGTAGACTAATGGGTTTCTTAAAGTCAGTTGAGGCTCATCAGAGGAGGAAGGGGAGGACCATCCTACTCAGTGAATTTCAGAAAAATACAAATAGTGAAACATTAAAAAAGTTATAATTTTTAGATAAGACTATGAAGGTATACAGTAGCCTCAACACCAGTCTCTGGGGTAGCACCATGGTTTAGCCGGAAGACATCTATTTTCCATCCTCCTCTGGGTACATTGACTTCAATACAAAACCTAGGAGGCTCATGGTCTCACCCCCTTCCATAGACTTACACAGTAATTCTGAAGACTTCCGGAGGACGTCCTTCAACCTATCAGAGCTTTTGCAGCATGAACTGACATGTTCTCCACCCAATCAAGGGATCAGAGAATGAATATAGTACTGAAAGCATAAGCTACAGCTAGCTAGCACTGCAGTGCATAAAATGTGCTGAGTAGTTGACACAAAGAAAGAGAAAGGCAAAGTTGTACAAATTAATTTCTTAAAAATTTAGGAGAAGCAGCAGAGAGAGAGTTGGCTATATTTAATTTTCTTCTTTTTCACTTTCACTTACTTAGCTAGCTTCTGCAGCTAGCTAATTTAACCCACTCAAACAATCGGCTCAAACAGAGAGGAATGCTATTTATGTTAGCTAGCTGGCTGAGGCTATCCAACACTGGAAGTCTTCCAAGTCAAGGTAATTTATATAATGAATTGCCACCGGTGCGCCAGTGTAACAGCTAAACCGCTTGCTTTACGCTGTAATGCATGATTGTAGCAGGTTCACTAGTGTATTAGTTCCATTAGCTATGTTGACTATGCCGTGTCTTACGCAAACGTCTAGCAACGCAAAGGTTGCAAGTTTGATTCTCATCATAGACAATTTTAGCTAATTAGAAACTTTTCAACTACAGGACTTACTAATTTTTTAAATCTACTTTACAGCTACTTAGCAAGTTAGCTAACCGTAACCCTTTTAACTAACCCTTCCCTTAACCCTTTAACCTAACTCCTAAACTTAACCCTAACGCTAACTCCTAGCCTAGCTAACGTTAGCCAGCTAGCTAGAATTAATAACATATAATACCTTTCGCAAAATCTTACACAGTAATTCTGAAGACTTCCGGAGGACGTCCTTCAACCTATCAGAGCTTTTGCAGCATGAACTGACATGTTCTCCACCCAATCAAGGGATCAGAGAATGAATATAGTACTGAAAGCATAAGCTACAGCTAGCTAGCTAGAATTAATAACGTATAATACCTTTCGCAAAATCATATCATCTAGTACGTTTTGCAACTTCGCAACATGTTGTACCTTCCCAATCTTAAACGGCACTGCCCTCCACTGCTTAAAGGTAATAAACAAACGTTTAGTGTTAATTCTACTAAGCTAACATATGGAATTGTTTTAAGATGGTTATACCAAGGATTATTTAGCTATTTGATTTAGAATATAAAGGCCCCTTTAGGTATGAAAAAAAAGGTGCAGAAGGAAAGCCTGGTCTAAGGACAACGCATAACCAACCTGGCAGTGAGTGTTGAAAGTGAACAGTGCCATCCTCTGACTCCCCGTCCAGCAGGTCTGAGTAAAGAGCCAGATTGTCTGTGATCAGCTAGCATGACAGAACAGCCAAATTTATATAAAGTATTGAAGGATTTATCCTATCATGCAACAGTTATGAAATGTAAAATATTGTTAACGCATGATATGTTATGGAAAGTTTCATGATAACCTGATCTGTGGGCTTCTTATGGTGAGTAATATGAATGTGTGGTTTATGTGTGTCGGTGTCACACTCACCGATCTTACTGATGAATGACACGGTGGCGTGGAAGCCTCGGTAGGTGACTGTGCTATCAGAGGTGAACTGGAGGACCATCACGTTGTCATAGCTCAGGACGGGGGGAGGCACAATCCTACCACACAGCACCGCTTACACAAGGACACAAACATTACCCTACTTGAAATGTTTGTTTGTGTGTGTGTGTGTGTCTCTGTGTGTGTGTCTCTGTGTGTGTGTGTGTGTGTGTGTGTGTGTGTGTGTGTGTGTGTGTGTGTGTGTGTGTGTGTGTGTGTGTGTGTGTGTGTGTGTGTACATGCGTACAAAAGAGATATCTCTTTCAGCTTGAGTTGAGTTTTGTTAATTTATATTTCAGCATCTATTACAATTATTAATGTGCCATACAAGTCAAATCCATTTGGATAGGTTTGTTGGACTATTGATCTTAGGGCCAGATTCTGTACCTATCTCCTCTTTTGTATCCACATCTCCAAGAACAGTCAGCGAGTCATATTCGCAGTCATCCGATTGCTCCAGTTCAAAGTCATCAAAGTCCAGCTGCAAGACAAAAGACAATCAAATAAGATGTAAAAAATGAAGGAAACAGCATCCTTCACTCATCTTAATTTCAACAAAAAATGTGGCAAGTGCATTTACAGCGTTGAAGTCTGTTATTATTGTTATTGTTTAATCAAGGTGAGTATCACATTCTTTCCAGTACATGTAAACTGATCCCATCCACACCAGAGACTGAACGAACTATCACTGTGTAGGCAGAGTGCCACCATGAATGTATTCATGATTCCACTGGGAGAGATCAGTCTCTGGGGTATCCCTTCAGTCACAACGGCCTTGCTACATGAGAGGACACAATTATATATATATAGATATATATTTTTTTACCTTTATTTAACTAGGCAAGTCAGTTTAAGAACAAATTCTTATTTTCAATGACGGCCTAGGAACAGTGGGTTAACTGCCTTGTTCAGGGGCAGATTTTTACCTTGTCAGCTCGGGGATTCGATCTTGCAACCTTTCGGTTACTAGTCCAATGCTCTAATCACTAAGCTACCTGCCACCCTAGGACAGTACACAAACTATTACAACCCTTACTGCATAAGAAGTACAGGTCAACATGTGTCACCTTGACAACGTGACCCTTGGGGGCGTAGATGACCCAGTGGCAGACAGAGTCGTTGCTGTAGGATTGTGGGTAGTTGAGACTGTGTACGGCCGTCTGATCCTGGACCAGAGCCACGGTGCCACATCCCGACGCTGCACAAACACAAAGAACACATTATCAGCCACAAGCCCTGCCCTCTCTGTGGCTCCATACTCACACTGTCACACACTTAACCCTTGACAATACATGTGCATCAGTGCAACACAAACACTGTCCGCCAGGCATCTTGGCTCCTATCTCTGACCCACGTGGTGGTGTAGTTACAGTGCAGGAGTGTGTGTTTTCATCACAGAACCTCTGCACCTCATTACCAGGTCATGGCACTGCCTTGTGCCTTCCTGGCTGCTATGTAACTATGGGAGAGTCAGCCCCATGAGCATGAATGTGTGTGTGTTTTTGTGTGCGTGATAGCGCGTGTGTGTGCATGAGTGTGTGTGTGGGCGTGCGTGCGAGTGAAAGTGCATATGCCTGTGTGTGTCTGACTAGCAGCAGTTGAAGTGTGTGAGGCTCACAGGGTGGAGGGCTGTACTGGGATTGAAAGAGAGAGTAGGGAGCCTCTATCATTTGTCAGGAACTCAGAGCAACTAGACACATCCTGTCAGCAGGCAGGGTGATGAAACATCAGACCCAGCACACAGCTCTGCCCTGAAGGCCCCTGCCAAACAACGTATTCTATCATCAAGTCACAAATGCAATACACAGCTATTTGTAGTACAGACAGAGAACATGAGAATTATTTAACAAAAAACAAATGCTGTGAGGATCCATCTGTTAGTGTCAGACTATGTCTTTATAATCGCAATGCACACACAGTAATGATGACATACTACTCCCTAAACTGGTTTAACCTGAGTTCTGAGTTGTTCTATTCCTGAGCTGGGGGGGTTAGGCTTGGTGAGCCAAGGAAGCGTGGGTTGACGTAACGGTTACTCACCAGGCACAGAATTTCCCTCGACACCTCGGAATCTAACAACAAATCCGCTTCCTGTTCCACTGACATCAGACACAAATTGGAGAGAAGCACTGTGGGAGTCGATGAGCACTGGGGGCGGGGGGGCACTGCCACAGAACCTCCCTAAGAGACAGCCAATGGGAGATCAAAGTCAAACCCCCCGTCAACTGGTGGGAAGGAGAAAACTAGGGAGACATACAGTACCAGTCAAAAGTTTGGACACACCTACTCAATCAAGGGTTTTCTTTATTTTTAGCTATTTTCCACATTGTAAAATAATAGTGAAGACATCAAAACTATGAAATAACACATATAGAATCATGAAATAACCAAAAAAGTATTAAACAAATGAAAATATATTTTATATTTGAGATTCTTCAAAGTAGCCACCCGTTGCCTTGATGACACACCTCCAGGCTTTGTAAGGGCTATTTGACCAAGAAGGAGAGTGATGGAGTGCTGCATCAGACGACCTGGTGACCTCCACAATCACCCGACCTAAAACCAATTGAGATCGTTAGGGATAAGTTAGACCGCAGAGTGATGGAAAAGCAGCCAACAAGTGCTCAGCATATATGGGAGCTCCTTCAAGATTGTTGGGAAAGTATTCCAGGTGAAGCTGGTTGAGAGAATGCCAAGAGTGTGCAAAGTTGTAATCAAGGCAAAGGGTTGCTACTTTGAAGAATCTAAAATCTAAAATATATTTTGATTTGTTTAAACACTTCTTTGGTTACTACATGAGTCCATATGTGTTATTTGATCTTTTTGATGTCTTCACTATTATTCTACAATGTAGAAAATAGTAAAAATAAAGAAAAACCCTTGAATGAGTAGGTGTGTCCAAACGTTTGACTGGTATTGTACAGCAGCCTTATCTCTTACCAATAGGCCTCCCTGAGTCTGCACCCACAGATACCGTGAGTTGGTCACTGTGACAGAGGGTGTCATTCTCCATGTCGAATTCCAAGAATTCCAGCAGAATACTCCTCCCTATAGGAACGCTGATGGACCAGGAACATATCCTACGAGAGAGAGAGAAAGATGTTTACTGTAATGTAATTTAAGCTTTCAACCGATATAAAATATTTGTAGGTACATAAATGTTTAAAATCCATAATTGTTATGATTATTTATTTGAATTGCATGCTCTCCAGATTCACCAGAAGTTGTCCCACTAGCGGGACGCTTAGCCTTAATGGCCTGCATCAAAGTCAGATTAGGATATAAAGTTGAAGTACTACATTTACATACACTTAGATTGGAGTCATTCAAACTCATTTTTCAACCCCTCCACCAATGTCTTGTTAACAAACTATAGTTTTGGCAAGTCGGTTAGGACATCTACTTTGTGCATGACACAAGTAATTTTTCCAACAATTTTTTACAGACAGATTATTTCACTTATAATTCACTATATCACAATTCCAGTGGGTCAGAAGTTTACATACACTAAGTTGACTGTGCCTTTAAACAGCTTGGGAAATTCCAGAGAATTATGCAATGGTTTTAGAAGCTTCCGATAGTCTAATTGACATAATTTGAGTCAATTGGAGGTGTAACTGTGGAGGTGTACCTCAGTGCCTCTTTGCTTGACATCATGGGAAAATCAAAAGAAATCAGCCAAGACCCCCAGAAAAAAAATTGTAGCCCTCCACAAATGTTGGTTCATCCTTGGGAGCAATTTCAAAAGGCCTGAAGGTATCACATTCATCTGTACAAACAATAGTACGCAAGTATAAACACCATGGAACCACGTAGTCGTCATACCGCTCAGGAAGGAGACACGTTCTGTCTCCTAGAGATGAACGTACTTTGGTGCAAAAAGTGCAAATCAATCCCAGAACAACAGCAAAGGACCTTGTGAAGATGCTGGAGAAAACAGGTACAAAATTATCTATATCCACAGTAAAACGAGTCCTATAACGAAATAACTTGAAAGGCCACTCAGCAAGGAAGAAGCCACTGCTCCAAAACCCCCATAAAAAAGCCAGACTATGCAACTGCAACTGCACATGGGGACAAAGATCGTACTTTTTGGAGAAATGTCCTTTGGTCTGATGAAACAAAAATAGAACTGTTTGGCCAAAATGACCATCGTTATGTTTGGAGGGAAAAAGGGGATTGCTTGCAAGCAGAAGACCACCATCCCAACCGTGAAGCACAGGGGTGGAAGTATCATGTTGTGGGGGTACTTTGCTGCAGGAGGGACTGGTGCACTTCACAAAATAGATGGCATCATAAAGCAGGAAAATTAAGTGGATATATTGTAGCAACATCAGTCAGGAAGTTAAAGCTTGGTTGCAAATCGGTCTTCCAAATGGACATTAACCCCAAGCATACTTCCAAAGTTGTGGCAAAATGGCTTAAGGACAACAAAGTCAAGGTATTGGAGTAGCCATCACAAAGCCCTGACCTCATTCCTATAGAACATTTGTGGGCAGAACTGAAAATGTGTGTGCGAGCAAGAAGGCCTACAAACCTGACTCAGTTACACCAGCTCTGTCAGGAGGAATGGGCCGAGATTCACCCAACTTATTGTGGGAAGCTTGTGGAAGACTACCCAAAATGTTTGACCCAAGTTAAACAATGCAAAGGCAATGCTACCAAATACTAATTGAGTGTATGTAAACTTCTGACCCACTGGGAATGTGATGAAAGGAATAAAAGCTGAAAAAAATAATTATCTTTACTATTATTCTGGCATTTCACGTTCTGAAAATAAAGTGGTGATCCTAACTGACCTAAAACAGGGAATTTTTACTCAGATTACATTTCAGGAATTGTGAAAAACTGAGTTTAAATATAGTTGGCTAAGGTGTATGTAAACTTCCGAATTCAACTGTAAGCCAAGGACTAGATAAAGTGTATTTTTACTACTACTTTTTGCTACTACTTTCACCACTTTTAGTCTTGAAAGCTTTGGATGTTTACTACACTGTGGATCCTTAAAGATCTGGGAGGGGCTAAGGCTTAAGAGGGTGTGAACGATGCTGAATGGGTGTAGACAAAGAAGGGCTCTTCAGAAAATGTACCAAAATATTCACGGGCCATTTTCTTAAAAGTGGGGTTATAAGTTTATCAACTTTCAAAGCAGAATTACTTCCCCATTGTTCCTCAACTGCAGTGTATGATATAACATGTTATAGCTCTGAGTCAATTCTTTAATCTAATGTAAAAAACGTCATTTAGAAAATTGGTCTACTCACGAAATTTTCTGTGGCGTCCGAACGGTTTGGCCTACAAACTATTTTTAGCCCCCTATGGAAGGATGAGACTCATGAACACAATGGTTTTGTTAGTTTTTCTCTACGTCCCGCTGAAGTTGGTTTATCTGTCAACTTCTGTCTGTAGCATCAGAACAGTTTGGGCTACATGTGACCCCTCTGATGTACAACAAGCACATGTCAGTTATTTTGCTAAGATGGCCCCAGGCCTCAGAAGACTCGTCTGAAGGTCCCCCGGTACCAGTCCAGAAAATTAATGGAAGTATATATGTAGATAGTTTAGTTCCCGAAAATAAGGGGTTAAATACATGTAAAAAACAAAAACAATAAATGTTTCCTGATCTTTCTTATATCTCTCAGATATAGGGTAGACACTTCGGAACAAAATTCCTTTAGATCTATTTTTGTTGTTCCATGTAGTGAATCTGTTATTTAATGCGTTCGTATGGGCTAATGGCAGTAACATGCTGACCACACCGCTCGCGTCGTGTGCGCGAGCATTGCAAAATAAATGTACAAATACATGTTATTCAATCATTGCACCCACACTGTTCGCGCGCACCAACGAGCGTCTGCATTGCCAAGCTCTAAAATAGAAGTCAGTTCTATTTGTGATGCTGAACACCGTGCAAGTTCTGCCTCTCCCATCTCCTCATTGGTTTATAGAAACATATACCCATGTGCCATCTCCTCATTGGTGATTGAAAGATGAACTGAGGTCAGTCGGTCAGTTATGGTAATACATCTTATTATGAAAGTTAGATGCCAATTGCCATATAAAGTCCAAAGAAGAAAAGGCCTGGAAGGAGGAGAGATGACTAGAAACGATTCGGTTGACTGTTTTATGTGTGGATTAATTGTTGGAGTAGAGGACCTTGTGTATTTCAGGTAAAAAAACAACTCAACGTTTATATCCGAGGACAAATTAGCTAGCAACAGCAAGCTCGCTAAATAGGACAAATTAGCTAGCAAATGCAAGCTAGCTAGCTAAATTACCATAAAGGTTTAATGCTTTTCGACCTGTCCCCAAATTAATATAATTGGTACAGAGATTGGCGGACGCACCTCTGTTTTGGGCATGGAGTAAGGCCAAATACCTTTTCATCAAATCATTTTGTATTAAATGTGTTGATACTTCAAGGGAATACCTTGGTTTAGACAGGGCTTAGACTCTTATGGATTAAAGTTCTCTGAACAATTGGAGAACATAACTTTAAATAGAACCACGAGGAAACCTGCAGAAATTTGGTTGTTGGAGTACTGAAATTCCCGCAGAAGAACGTTGTTTCTTAAACTATTTGAGAACATTCCCAATGTCAAACCATTCTGAGAACTTTCCTAGAACATTACAAAAAAATGACATTAAATGTAACCATGTTTGAACTTTTAGGAAGTATTCTGTTAATGTAATTAAAGGGATACTTCGGGATAATGGCAATGATGCCCTTTATCTACTTCCCCAAAGTCAGATGAATTTTAAGTCTCTGTGTCCAGTATGAAGGAAGTTAGAGGTAGATTTGCGAGCCAATGCTAACTAGCATTGCTAGCAGATAACCATACACTTCCAGTCATTGCGCTAACACTAGTTAGCAATTGCATTACACTAGTGGTAGTTAGCAACTTCCTTCAATCTGCACGCAGAGACATAAAAATGGTATCCACAAGTTCCTGATTCTAGGGAAGTAGATTAAGGGCCTCGTTGCCAAAAACCTGAAGTATCTCTTTAAATAGCAGGACAATTATGTTTTTTGTCAAGTTCCTACAAATGTGCTGAGAATGTTCCAAAGCCAAGAAACTATGCTTCAACATTTCCAGAAAGTTGTGGGAAGGTTGTCTGCAAAATAACCATAGGAAACCCCCTCTCACCAAGCTCTAAGAAACATATGGTTGTTAGAATGTTCTGTGCCAGCCAGGGAGTGGTGAGGGCAAATTGGTCTGAAAATAAATAGTCCTAAAAGCATACTTAATTCAAGGGCATTCAATGAGCGTATTCAGTTCAGCACAGCTCTCCCTCACTCCCCGTCTGCAACGGGCCTGTGCACTGTCACTGGATTACACCCACTCATTGTTGTTGTAGAGATGGCCTGAGAGGCTTGGGTTTCTGATGAGACCCTCACTACCGCTCACAAGCCCATCCCTCACACTGCACAGTCCTGCAGCACAGTACACACACACACACACACACACACACACACACCATCAAATACACTGTCCAAAGAGTGCGATAACATCATACAGTAAAAGGTTAATTGTACAAATTTCATAAATGAGCTATTGTGTAAAAATGTAAGTAGCTATTTAGATGACAAAGAGGACATGGTCGTTCCAAACATGCAAGGAAATGCATTGTGGAATTGATATACAATATGAAGAAACACAACTTACTTGAGTTGGGCCTTTGGTTTGGGTTAGCATCTGCTGCTGAAGCAAACACAACAACAAAATCATTTCTTAGACCATCTGTTATACAATCTGTTATACATATCCAAACTTGATTAAAAAGTGTTAGATAACCTTCTCTGAGTTTCATCTTGATCCAGGGCAGGAGCATCTTGACGTCAGTGAATACCCCCGGGGATCCTCTCTTGGCCGGCGACTTGGCCTTGTTGTTGATCCAGCTACGGCCACAACCTTTCCCCCAGGAGGTGACCCCCACCACGACCCAGTGGCCGTCCTCCCTGGGGCAGATCAGAGGACCCCCAGAGTCCCCCTGGAGATGGGAGAACACAACATTATCTGATAAGGGACCTCTCAAAGGAATGATGAGAAGTCTATGGACAGATATAACCCCATTTGTCCAGAGATCCTCCACCAGAAACTGGACAGAGATCACTGAATCATAATAACACTGTGTTATAGAGTTTAACATACAGAGTCAGACAGCACTGTGATGTAGTCTATCTACTGTACCTGGCAGGCGTCCTTTCCTCCTCTCTCTGGTCCAGCACACAGCACAGTGAGGGCCTGCTGTGTGGGTCTCAGGGTCTGGAGAACATATTTGCACTTAGCTGGCTCCACCAACTCCAGCTGCACCTCTCTTAGAATGGCAGGTAGAAGACCGCCTGAATGTGAATACAGTGGGTTTCCATTAGCCTGATCCCAGATCTGTTTGTGCTGTCTTGCCAATTCCTTATGGTCAAACCATGGTCATAAGACAGCACAAACAGATATGGGATCAGGCTAGGTCTCCATCATCAAAACATCAACATATACAAGTGAAGAGTAAAGTATCCATGTTGATGTGTTAGTTTGAAGTTAATGTCAACCTGAAGGTAAAGTTAATCTGTGGCCTTACGTTCTTTGGTCCGTCCCCATCCACTCACAAGGCAGCTGGTCCTGGGTGGGAAGTTCTCACTGGGCAGAGGCAGGCATATGGGCTGAACACAGGGACCTGCAGAGGATGTAAGCACAGATATTTTAGAAAATATTTCCTACAGTGACAAGAATTATGTCTGGCCAAACTCCGTCAATGACGTAGACATCATAATGTCCATAAAGGGTGGGTTATACAGTGGGGCAAAAAAGTATTTACTCAGCCACCAATTGTGCAAGTTCTCCCACTTAAAAAGACGAGAGGCCTGTAATTTTCATCATAGGTACACTTCAACTATGACAGACAAAATGAGAAAAAAAATCACATTGTAGGATTTTTAATGAATTTATTTGCAAATTATGGTGGAAAATAAGTATTTGGTCACCTACAAACAAGCAAGATTTCTGGCTCTCACAGACCTGTAACTTCTTCTTCTGTCCTCCACTCGTTACCTGTATTAATGGCACCTGTTTGAACTTGTTATCAGTATAAAAGACACCTGTCCACAACCTCAAACAGTCACACTCCAAACTCCACTATTGCCAAGACCAAAGAGCTGTCAAAGGACACCAGAAACAAAATTGTAGACCTGCACCAGGCTGGGAAGACTGAATCTGCAATAGGTAAGCAGCTTGGTTTGAAGAAATCAACTGTGGTAGCAATTATTAGGAAATGGAAGACATACAAGACCACTGATAATCTCCCTCGATCTGGGGCTCCACGCAAGATCTCACCCCGTTGGGTCAAAATGATCACAAGAACGGTGAGCAAAAATCCCAGAACCACACGGGGGGACCTAGTGAATGACCTGCAGAGAGCTGGGACCAAAGTAACAAAGCCTACCATCAGTAACACACTACGCCGCCAGGGACTCAAATCCTGCAGTGCCAGACATGTCCCCCTGTTTAAGCCAGTACATGTCCAGGTCCGTCTGAAGTTTGCTAGAGAGCATTTGGATGATCCAGAAGAAGATTGGGAGAATGTCATATGGTCAGATGAAACCAAAATATAACTTTTTGGTAAAAACTCAACTCGTCGTGTTTGGAGGACAAAGAATGCTGAGTTGCATCCAAAGAACACCATACCTACTGTGAAGCATGGGGGTGGAAACATCATGCTTTGGGGCTGTTTTTCTGCAAAGGGACCAGGACGACTGATCCGTGTAAAGGAAAGAATGAATGGGGCCATGTATCGTGAGATTTTGAGTGAAAACCTCCTTCCATCAGCAAGGGCATTGAAGATGAAACGTGGCTGGGTCTTTCAGCATGACAATGATCCCAAACACACCGCCCGGGCAATGAAGGAGTGGCTTCGTAAGAAGCATTTCAAGGTCCTGGAGTGGCCTAGCCAGTCTCCAGATCTCAACCCCATAGAAAATCTTTGGAGGGAGTTGAAAGTCTGTGTTGCCCAGCAACAGCCCCAAAACATCATTGCTCTAGAGGAGATCTGCATGGAGGAATGGGCCAAAATACCAGCAACAGTGTGTGAAAAACTTGTGAAGACTTACAACAAAGGGTATATAACAAAGTATTGAGATAAACTTTTGTTATTGACCAAATACTTATTTTCCACCATAATTTGCAAATAAATTCATTAAAAATCCTACAATGTGATTTTCTGGATTTTTTTTCTCATTTTGTCTGTCATAGTTGAAGTGTACCTATGATGAAAATTACAGGTCTCTCATATTTTTAAGTGGGAGAACTTGCACAATTGGTGGCTGACTAAATACTTTTTTGCCCCACTGTATCAACCGCCCGTCACTATAACGGAGAGAAAACCTGCCCAATCGGATATGTCCATTGATTTCCAGCAGAGCTATGTCATAGCTCATAGGAGAGGCGTGCTGGTAATTTTCGTGAATTTTGATGGTGTTCACAGTGAAGGTCTGTTCTTCTTCATCAGGAACCCTTTGGTCGTACTCCCCAATCACAACACTAACGTTCCTCAGAAAGTTTCTATGGAAGAAAAAAGCAGGAGACATTAGGGGCATGCTGTTTTGCACCAACGGGGAGGGACTGAAACGGGGAGGGACTACCTGGACTTGAGATGGGATGGAACTTACGTAGAGACGACGGAGAAGCAGTGGGCAGCAGTCAGGATCCAGCGCTCCGTCAGGATAGCCCCTCCACAGAAATGAAAACCCCTGGACCTCAGTGAAACCTTCAAATCATCCCAAATTCCATGTCATTGTGATGTCTTTAAGCCTGTATTTGCGTGGCCTGTGTGGTCCAGCGGTTACAGCCGCTGGACCAGAGCATGGGTTCGAATCTAGCCCTCTGACTCACCCTCCCCTATCTTTTATATTGAGCTATCTCTTCAATAAAGCTAGAAAAAACTCCTGTATTTGTGTTATCCTCATTGCCATATTTCTCAAAAGGGGGTGTCACATGTACAGTAAAAGGAAGTCACTTGCCAACCAGGGGTGGGATCCATATCTTGCCTCCAACCCTCCAACGATTCTCAAAGAGCGGTCAAGGAGGTTCCTGATCTGTGGAAGACCGCACTTTGGACCTGTAGGTGGAAAAAAAGCTTGTTCAACAAAATACACTACATGACCAAAAGTATGTGAACACCTGCTCATTGAACATCTCATTCCAAAATCATGGGCATTAATATGGAGCTGGTCCACCCTTTGCTGCTATAACAGCCTCCACTCATCTAGGAAGGCTTTCCACTAGATGTTGGAACATTGCTGCGGTGACTTGCTTCCATTCAGCCAAAAGACCATTAGTGAAGTTAGGCACTGATGTTGGGTGATTAAGCCTGGCTCGCAGTCGGCATTCCAATTCATCCCAAAGGTGTTCGATGGGTTTGAGGTCAGGGCTCTGTGCAGGCCAGTCAAGTTCTTCTACACCGATCTCGACAAAGCATTTCTGTATGGACCTTGCTTTGTGCACGGGGGCATTGTCATGCTGAAACAGGAAAGGGCCTTCCCGAAAACTTTTGCCACAAATTTGTAAACACAGAATCATCTAGAATGTCATTGTATGCTGTAGGGTTAAGATTTCCATTCACTGGAACTAAGGGGCCTAGCCCGAACCATGAAAAACATCCCCAGACCATTATCCCTTCTCCACCAAACTTTACAGTTGGCACTATGCATTGGGGCAGGTAGCATTCTCCTGGCATCCGCCAAACCCAGATCTGACAGATGGTGAAGATTGACAGATGGTGAAGCGTGATTCATCACTCCAGAGAACACGTTTCCACTGCTCCAGAGTCCAATGGCGGCGAGCTTTCCACCCCTCCAGTTAACGCTTGGCATTGCAAATGGTGATCTTAGGCTTCTGTGCGGCTGACCAGCAATGGAAACCCATTTCATGAAGCTCCCGATGAACAGTTATTGTGCTGATGTTGCTTTCAGAGGCAGTTTGGAACTCGGTGGTAAGTGTTGCAACCGAGGACAGACGATTTTTACATGCTACGTGCTTTAGCACTCGCTGGTCCCGTTCTGTGAACTTGTGTGGCCTACCACTTCGCGGCTGAGCCGTTGTTACTCCTAGACGTTTCCACTTCACAGTAACAGCACTTACAGTTGACCGGGTCAGCTCTAGCAGGGCATACATTTGTTGGCATCCTATGATGGTGCCATGTTAATGGTCACTGAGCTCTTCTTTAAGGCCATTCTACTGCCAATGTTTGTCTATGGAGATTGAATGGCTATGTGCTGGATTTTATACACCTGTCAATAACGGGTGTGTCTGAAAAAGCCCAATCCACTAATTTGAAGGGGTCTCTACATACGTTTATATATATAGTGTACAATTGGTCATTAAAATTTACACAATTCAATCAATGTATCTTTCAATCTGTGTACCCTGCTAACCTATTACTGGTATACATTTGATAACTTACCAGAGAGATCATCTGAAATTCCAGTGTTGATACAGTAACACAGACAGAGTAGAACCCCAATGGTCTTCACCCGTGAACCTCCCATTCTGACTCCTGACTGGGGTCTTGCTGGCTAAGACAAGTGGGTTTATATGGTGGGGGGGTTAACTATGTGGGTAGGGTTACTTGTTAACCAGACTGCAGGCGTCTGTAAAGAACAGAGCTCGGCTAGAGTCATAGTGAGGAAGACAGGAGAGTAACACGTTAGACTCGCATACTGCCTCAGACAACAGCGCTCAGGGTGACTCCACCTCAGAACATGACAACAACTATCTCTGGTGAACCGTCATTTGTGGTGGGAGACCAACACAGCCAGACATTTTCTTTTTTACAACAGAGCACGCATTGAAACTGATCCATGGTATTGTAATCTGATAGTTTCCAACTATTCTGTCAGTGTCTTAAACCTAGGGCAGGATCAGTATAATATAGGCAGTGGCACCACGCTGTCTATGACAAAACAACCCCATAAAATCAACCAAAGAGGAGGGCCAAGACATCCATAAACCACCCTGGACAATGTGGAGAATCCTCAGAGATCCAACCTGTCAAAGGAACCGCAGACATGAGAGGAGTGGCTTAAGGAATAGACAGAAAGAGAACAACGTAAATAGATCTCAAAGATATTAAAGCATTTGATTACTACTACAGTGCTGTTTGGGTTGTTAATCAGATTTGTCCCACCATTCTTGATTTCTTGTCCTTTTTCTTTGAATTGTTTGACATTTTACTGCATTGTTAGGAGCTAGTAACATAAGCATTTCGCTGCACCCGCTATAACACCTGCCAAACTGTGTACGTGACCAAATTTGATTTGATTTAAAGGCTGATTTTCATCTTATCAATCAATGGCCATGGAAACAGTTAGAGGAACAGGGCCACATTCAGAAGGCAGACTTTATCGGACATTGCAGACAGAAATGTAAGGAATAAGGCTGACGTTATTTTATTCTACATGTCAGAGAGGCATGTTGTTCTACATAACATATTTCTATTTGTACATTGTTGTGCCTTGCTGAAGGCGCTCCAGGCTAGTTTACTGCTGCCTGGGTATTCAGCTGACGTACTGTGTGCGGTACAGGGAAGCTGGGCTATCAACAAAGACATCTTCTCATGACGGTCAACTTGACCTTTAAAGCTGAGTTTATGAGACCTGGCACAGGAAATGGGAACAATTCATTTGAATTCTTGAACTCTTCTGTCTTTTTGGATGAATGAGAAATGAATCTTCTTTGATGCTGAGGGGATAGAGAGGTCTTATGGTGGATCTTATGAATCATTTGAATCTAGAAGTTCTTAAGTTTGCTCAATGCCATTTCAGCCACAAAATTTCAAGCATACCAAAACTAAGAACACATGGGACTTGCTTGGCCGGCAGGGATCTGGTACAGTTGAGGAAACATGGCATCAAAACAATACATTTCAAATCAGCATGATTTTCTGTTGATTTTCAGCATGTGTGTTCTGTTGAACACACATCAAGACTGACACATTATTCCACAAACATAGTTAAATCTGATGTGATGTAAATGGGGGTTTACTTACCAGGAGCATTGGAGTAGTCTGGTTGATAGTCAGGACACAAGTGAACATCAGTGACAACAACATCAGTCAGCTGTTGACTGTCATAGGACAAGCAACCTTTGGGAATGTGACAGAATGTCCTGTCCTTTATACAGACGATATTCATACAAACCCGATCTGAACAGCACAAGTGTATCTGCTCTGAACTAATATTGTAACATACTGTAGGCTACCCCTAGAAAGCACAACAGGGAAATCTATGCTGAAAGTGTGTGAGTGAGAGAGTGTATGTGTGTGTGAGAGTGTATGCACGCACAAACACACTCTTTCAGCATAGATTTCCGAAACATTTCCATGTTGTTCATTCTAGGAAACATGCAGGAGTAGCATACAGTATGTTACAATACTAGTTCAAAGCAGATGCAAATTATGAGGGCATCCCACTGTGCCCCTGAGTCTGACTCCCACTGGATCTGACTCCCACTGGTTCTGACTCCCACTGGTTCTGACTCCCACTGGGCACACTCAGTAGTGGCTCAGCCCTCAGCACAGACAACAGTTGCCAGGCTGCAGCTGCAGGTTGTTCCAGCACAGGATTTCCCATCTACCTGATGTGCATATTGATTCAGATAAATAAATGAATAACATGGATTAATTAAACAGTCATTACACTTCTTATCTCAAAATTGTCACAAATCTCACAATTGACTTGATGGAAACTAGCCTGACAGTTGACTTGATGGCAACTAGCCTGGTGTTTCTCATTAAAGAATGAGTTTTAAAGTTTTATTATAATTCTAGCAACTGCGTGTGGCAGAAGATTGCTGAGAAGTTCCACAACAACAAGGATTTGTTTACAAGGATTTGTAAATGATTTGTTTCTAGTCATCCTTCTGGGCATGGGAATACTATGTACTTTTTCAGATGAGTGAATTTGTGTTGCTGGAACATAGGCCTACAGTAGAAATAAATATATGGACTGTGGTTTCACATATTTAGTTTATATTGATTTCTGTATTAAAAAAAGAAGACCATTATTGATGGTTCTCCCCTTAATTTACGTGTCAGGTTATTCAACATTTATAAAGTGTGTTTTATTGTCTATTTTGATTTAATTTCTCTGATTGCAGAATGTGAAACATGGCCGTAACAAAAGCAGGAAGTGTGTTCATGGCTTTTCTCTTCTCTGTGGGAGGTATGATAAATAATAGCACTATATTTCTCAGTTTTATCAGTATCGTTGTGTGACCTACAGACAAATATCATAAAACAATCAGAATAAGATGCTTCTAAATGTTCCTCTAGTGTGCCCAGTGTCACCTACATCGTCCTTCACTCTTCTCTGAGTAATGTTTATCTGTTGTTTCCAACCACACACACCACAGAAAATGTAGTGTCAACATCACATTGGAAGAATTAGGATGTTGTTGTGCTTATAGCATGTGCGTAGGGGTACTGTATACTACAAAGCAGGTTCAATGAGCAAGGCAGCTAACTTTGATAAACAACCAGAAATAACAATGGATTTTCTGGTTCATTAATAAGAAAGCTAAACTTCGATATGTGTTTTTGGTTGAGTCAATTAGACCATGCCTATTTCAAGCTCATCTTAAAAAAATGAAGAAAATAGGCCTTATGATGTGTGATTGTATTGCAGTGAAACTGGCCCACAATGGATGGAGTGTGTCTTACACTCTGAAGCAAATCTGTATCTTGAAAGGTTCATCGGTGGACCTAACCTGCTTTTACACATATCCCAGTGGATATTT
Source organism: Oncorhynchus tshawytscha (assembly GCF_018296145.1). Lineage (NCBI taxonomy): Eukaryota > Metazoa > Chordata > Actinopteri > Salmoniformes > Salmonidae > Oncorhynchus > Oncorhynchus tshawytscha. The sequence continues at coordinate 42,792,102 of NC_056447.1, read as the reverse complement.
AGTCACCTCAACATTCTGGTTTAGTGCCAAACAAAGTGATAGGTGGAGAGAAAATTCAATCCCAGAGGACCTAACAGAAGACCCAGGGTATTCAGGTCGTGTGAAGTACCCTGGAACAGAAAGTGGTCACTCCACTCTGAGAATCACAGACCTGAGAGAGGAAGACTCAGCTGAGTATCGCTTCTCGTTTCACAAACACACTTCAGGGTTGGGTTATAGCTTACCGGGAACAGCTCTTTCCATCACAGGCCTGCAGGTGAAGGTGACAGGAAGTCAGAAACTGACACTGACCTGTAGCACCACCTGCCCTCTGAGTGACAACCCCACCTATATGTGGTACATGAATGGACAATATCTACAAGAAGATATCTTTCCCTGGTACCGATACTTAGTCAGCAGTAAATCTGCAGGCAGCTACTCCTGTGCTGTAAAAGGCCATGAGAATCTCCACTCTCCTGCAGTGTGTGTTCACAGTCACAACTGTCAGAGTGTTACTATTTCAATAGAAATATGTGTGCCTTAAAGGGGACATCAGTGGACATTTCCTGCACTTACACATATCCCAACAACCCCCAGATCAGTAAAGCATTCTGGTCTAATAAATGGGGTACTAGAGGAGAGCCTGAAGATCTGAGCCAGGACCCAAAGTATGTGGGTCGTGTGGAGTACCGTATTCCTGGAAATAAGGAGAATGACTGTACCCTGAGATTCACAGGTCTGAGAATGAGTGACTCAGCTGAGTACAGATTCAGGCTCAGAACCATTTTAGGAGGGAAGTTTGCTGGAACTCCTGTATTGCTGACTGTCACAGATGTCCTATTGGAGTTGGATCCCACATCTGTGTCAGAGGGGGAGAGTGCCATACTGAGATGTAGAACCAAATGTACACTGGGTCCAAACACAGCCTTTATTTGGTATAAGAATGGACAGCCTATACCAAACAACTATCCCTACTCCAACAGACTGTACCAAAACCCAGTCAGCAATGATGATGCAGGCTCCTGTGCTGTAGATGGCCATGATGATCTCCACTCTCCGGAAGTGACTCTCAGAGTCAGATACAAACCAAAGAGCACCTCAGCTTCGGTCAGTCCCTCTGGTAAGATAGTGGAGGGCAGTTCAGTGACTCTGACATGCAACAGTGATGCCAACCCACCAGTGCAGAATTACACCTGGCTGAAGAGAAACGTAACTTCACCAAAAGCTTCAGGGCAGAGTTATACTATCACTAAAATCAGCTCTGAAGACAATGGAGAATACTACTGTGAGGCACGGAACATTTTAGGGGGAGAGAATTCCAGTCTCATTCCTATTTATATTCCTGTTGCTTTTCTTTGGGCTCCTGTAGTGGGGGTAGGGGTGGGAGCTGTTTTGGCTGCTGGAGAACTTGTCTTCACCTACTGCATGCTGAAGAGAAGATTCAGAGGAAGTGATCATTCCATAACGGACACACACAGTGTCCATGTCCATCCTGACCCTAACAGTGACACGTACACAGCTCTGATCAACATCAAGTCCCCTGAAAATGACAAACAGGAAGGTGTAACACACACAGACCTCCAGAGAGAGGATCAAATCCCAGTATATGAAAACATCCCATTGTATGAGACCATCCTGAGAGTAGAACCACCACAGAGCCTGGACTGAAGACATTTGGCAGAGACCCATTGTATCAAAGCAAACCTAGACCTCACATACACATTGATTTCTTTGGGATGAGGTTATTGAGCTTTCATTTATTATTCAAATGATTAAAAGCTGTAAGTGAAATTATGTATTAATAATGGACAACTGTCCCAAGATTATGCTTCTGTACTTTCCCTAAAGGATTTGCTTTTATCGTGTTAGGAGAAGTTATTTATTTGGCTGCTATCAGAGATAAATGTACCTTCCTGAAAAAATATGGAAAATATAAAGTATCATACTATTTATACTTATTTTATTCTCAAATGATTTGTGATAACTGTAGTTGAGTGTAAGTTATGTTGTAAATAAGGCCACATTTTTAAATGAATAAATTGAGTGAGTGTCTGTGTGCATTCTGCTTGCTTGCTTCAAAGTATGAAAGCATCCCACTGTGCAACTGTCTTAAGTCCCTGAGCCGGTTTACCCTGCCGAGGGGTCTTACTCCCACTGGGCAGGCTCAGTAGTGACTCAGCCCTCAGCACGGACCACGGTTCCCAGGCTGCAGCTGCCAGCTGTTCCAGCACAGGCTTTCCCATCTACCTGATATGCATCTTGATTCAGAGAAATAAAATAACATGGATTAATGCAAAACGGTCATTACACTGTTAGGGACTCAATCTGACAATTGTCACAAATCTCTCATCTGACTTGGTGGCAATGAGCCTGGTGTTTCTCATTAAAGATTTGAAAGGAGCATTTTGACCATCATGGGTTTTGAGAATGGATGGCCAGTGATTAACTGAAATCATTTTACAGTAGGGATCCATAAATTATTAATTATTTAATGAATTCATTAATTATTACATTTTTGTCTAGAAATCAACACCACTACATTCATGTCAGCATTTTCTCGGTTAAACCAAGAGATTTAGAGCATATTGGCATGACTCATGTACTGGAGGCACAGCCACAAAGTCATACAATCTGATTTTAAACCGAACCACACTGCTAACTTTATGCATAAACCTAATATTAAATTAAGACAAAAGGCACATTTTTGTTTTCATGAATTTGTTCAATATATAGGCAATTTTTCTTTGCAGCAGGCCCATCTACTGGGAATCGATCAGCTCTGCCTCCGGAACAACATTCCTCCCAATCAACATCAACCTGCAGGGTATTATGACTCATTAATTATTTAGGAGAGGTTGACATTATTTTACTTACTTTATTACATACAGTTCACTGTCAAGGCCAAATGCAGTTCAAAACTGTAGGGGTCGTCTCCACAAAAAGACAACAGTTTAGTTGACGCTGACTACATTAGGAAAGGCTAAATGGTCAATCATACAACACTACATTTTCTGATACCATGATCACACTGAAAAATAGGCAATTTGCCTCAAGAAATAGAATTGAAGTTCAAACACAATATTGCTTTTAAACATATCCCCTGGTATCAAATTATATGAACACATAAGACCTTGGAAGCCTTATTGCTCTAGGGCAAGTATTTAGTTCAGTCAGCTACTGTAGCTATCAAAGAACAGTACATTCGTGACTCATCTCTAGTCCTGTACAGTATCAACGCCTGTGTAGGTAAACAAAACCTCCCTTGTGTAATGATATCCTAGCGGAATCTTTAGGGTCAAGTTTCTTGGCAACAAAGGTAAACCAAGGAATTGGCACAGCCAGGTGATGGGGGATGTCTAGTGACTAGGCCTGATGAAGCTGAAAACATGGTCCATTCAATATTGGGCCACATCCTGGCTGGCAGTATTAAAACGTAATCGAGCATCTGAACAGAATCAGAGGAACACTTGACACAATCGCTGGTATGCTAAATGATGAGGGCGATTTGTTAGACATTAGAAGAGGCTGGTCAGATGTCTATATAAAGCTGCACCAAAAGGACTCACATAGAATAGAGAACCATTTGTACAAACTAGCTGCTTTTTCATCAGCCCCAAACAAAACTAAAGGATGTCCTTATAAATGTACAGTACCAGTCAAAAGTTTGAGAACACCTACTAATTCAAGGGTTTTTCTTTATTTGTACTATATTCTACATTGTAGACATCAAAACTATGAAATAACACATATTTGAATCGTGTAGTAACCAAAGAAGTGTTAAACAAATAGCCACCCTTAAGCTTGATGACAGCTTTGCACACTCTTGGAATTCTCTCAACCAGCGTCAGGAGGTAGTCACCTGGAATTAATTTCAATGAACAGGTGTGCCTTATTAAAAGTTAATTTGTATTTGAGCCAATCTGTTGTGTTGTGAGAAGGTAGCGGTGGTATACAGAGCAAGTCTATATTATGGCAAGAACAGCTCAAATAAGCAAAGAGAAACGACAGCCCATGAATGTCAGTCAATACGGAAGACATGTAGGTCAGTCAATACGGAAAATTTCAATAACTTTGAAAGTTTCTTCAAGCGCAGTCACAAAAACCCTCAAGCGCTATGATGAAACTGGCTCTCATCAGGTCCGCCACAGGAAAGGAAGACCCAGAGTTCATTAGAGTTACCAGCCTCAGAAATTGCAGCCCAAATATAAAGTAAGACACATCTTAACATCAACTGTTCAGAGGTGACTGCATGAATCAGGCCTTCATGGTCAAACTGCTGCAAAGAAACCACTACTAAAGGCCACCAATAAGAAGAAGAGACTTGCATGGGCCAAGAAACACGAGCAATGGACATTAGACTGGTGGAAATCTGTCCTTTGGTCTGATGAGTCCAAATGTAAGATTTTTGGTTCCAAAAATGAACGGATGATCTCCGCATGTGTGGTTCCCACTGTGAAGAACAGAGGAGGTGGGATGGTGCTTTGCTGGTGACAATGTTGGTGATTTATTTAGAATTCAAGGCACACTTAACCAACATGGCTAACACAGCATTCCGCAGCGATACGCCATCCCATGGCGCTGCCTCAGATGACCTGGCCTCCACAATCACCTGACCTCAACCTAATTGAGATGGTTTGGACCCCAGAGTGAAGGAAAAGCAGCCAACAAGTGTGCAAAGCTGTCATCAAGGCAAAGAGTGGCTACTTTATAGAATTTGTTGAACACTTTTTTGGTTATTTTATAGTTTTGATGTCTTCACTATTACTCTACAATGTAGAAAAAGTTTTTTTTTTTTAAATAAAGAAAAACCCTTGAATGAGTAGGTGTGTCAAAACATTTGACTGGTGCTGTATAAGATACTCAAAATTACCTTATTGGGTAAAGGAGAAGATGAAGAATGAAGAATCACTTTCCTTAAATGTATCCATAATTGAAAGAAATGGGCCTTTAATGTATACGCTCCAAATTCATATGATCCTATGTGTTTTTGATTCTCCGAACAGCATACTGTTAGAATGAACTGAATTCCATCTGGTTATTGGGACAGACATGAATGCCATTTTGGACATGCGGGACAAATCGAATAACACCAACTACAATCCACATGCAACCAAGGCTCTCCAGAATATACTCGGATTACAACCTCATTAATGCCTGGCGGGCACATAATCCTGAAGCAAAAGAGTACACTCAAACATGCATAAATCATTCTCACGAATCGATTTCATACTATTACCAACACCTCTATTTTGTTTAATCAAGAAAATAGAAATTTGACATACACTACACGACCAAGTATGTGGACACCCCTTCAAATTAGTTGATTCGGCTATTTCAGCCACACCCGTTGCTGACAGGTGTATAAAATCAAGCACACAGCCATGCAATCTCCATAGACAAAACTTGGCAGTCGATTGGCACGTACTGAAGAGCTCCGTCATAGAATGCCACCATTCCAACAAGTCAGTCGTCAAATTTCTGCCTCGCTAGAGCTGCCCCGGTCAACTGTAAGTGCTGTTATTGTGTAGTGGAAACGTCTAGGAGCAACAACGGCTCAGCCACTAAGAGGAAGGCCACACAAGCTCACAGAATGGGAGTCCTCAGGTGCAACACACACTACTGAGTCCCAAACTGCCTCTGGAAGCAATGTCAGCACAATAACGGTTCGTCGGGAGTTTCATGAAATGGGTTTCCATGGCCGAGCAGCCGCACACAAGCCTAAGATCACCATGCACAATGCCAAGCGTCGGCTGGAGTGGTGTAAAGCTCACCGCCATTGGAGCAGTGGAAACCGTTCTCTGGAGTCAATCACCACGCTACACCATCTGGCAGTCCGACGGACAAATCTGGGTTTGGCTGATGCCAGGTAAAACGCTACCACCAACTGTAAAGTTTGGTGGAGGAGGAATCATGGTATGTGGCTGTTTTTCATGTTTTGGGCTAGGCTCCTTAGTTTCAGTGAAGGGAAATCTTAACTCTACAGCATACAATGACATTCTAGATCCCTCAACTCTGGACCTTGAAGGTGAACAATGTGTGAACAATGAATTGCTCAACGATTGCCGTTGATAATGGCAGACCCTGGCATTGACCCCAGTCTCCGAGGGCATCTCAGGGGGAGATGGGAAATGCAAAAAACACATTTCCAATTCACACACATAAATACACACTTCTGAAATGGGACAAATAAGCACCCACCAAATTAGTAGAATCAGTAGTAGTAGTAGTATTACTGGAATGATAAAGCAGTATTACCAGCTCCTCTCTACAAAAGGGGTGACCACTGGAGTAAGGAAAAGCTTTTAAGACCAAAGCTATGGCGAGTTATTTTTCAACAGCACAACATAAAATATTGAATTTCAAGAAGAAAACTTCCAGCAAACATGATTTAACAGAGTTTATTCCTTCTTTTTGGTTTACAAACAAAAAGGCACCCATTGATTGTTTTAAACATTTACCTTGACTGTGGAAAGAGCTTTTACACCGTCAATGAAATATGCAGAGCGCATACCTGGGAACATTAACTGAGGGTCATGGTAAAGACAACAAATTGGTTATAGGGTACTGATCTTTCTAGGGGACTACATTCTACAATTATACGAGGAAGCAGGACAACAAAACATTTGCAGGCAGTCAAAAGGCAAGAGGAATATATTACATTAAATCTCATTTCTGTCCAGACGGGTATTGGAATATGCTGCTGTAAAACCAGAAAGAATGTAAAAGTTCGATGTGCAATGCTCTTCGAATAGAAGAGCATTAGAATGATCCAGTAATATGAATCCCTAGCAACACAAACGGAAGTAGTAGAAGGGGTCTGCTCCACTCCCTTACTTCACTGGCAAGACAAGTTCCTAAGAAACTCAGAATTGGCAGTTCCATTGCAAGACAAGTTTAACAATACTACATAGCAAGCCACATACCAGAAAAAACACTATTACACACTAAAATCTTCAAATCCAATACAGAAACTGGATTAAAAAAAGCAAGTGAAAGCAAGGATCTCTTTCTAAATGTGGTGCTTAACAGTTATTACAACAGACTTGTCAAGTTATTAATTCATATTAAAATAGAAGCAACTACAGTATTCCCTTAACTTTCAGGAATCTTAGGTGGTTTTTTAGTAAGCTGTGCAAAAAGTCAGGCTGTGTTAACTATTTCATTTTGTGAAAAATGGTACACTTAAAAGAACTGACAATAGAATTGATAAAACAGTTTAAACACGATGCAGTAAATCCCACATGTAAAGTAAAATGGTAACCAGCAGCTGAAGTTGTATCAGGTGAATGGGTTTCCTCAAGCTTTTCGCTTCAGTAAATAAATGGCCATGTAATATTAATTGTTGTTTAATAGCATAAAAATACTTTTTAAGCCAGATCTTGAAGTCTACCTAGAGTTGTACACAAACTGATTAGAACACATAGATCGGAGTGCTCTTTTTAAGTTTCAACTAGATAGTATAGCCACAAAGTCAAAATTGGCAATATCGTAAAAGTTTATCAAAACAAAAATGTGCTTTTGGTCTTCATTTAAGGTTAGGCATAAGGTTGGCAGTGTGTTCAAGGTTAGGTTTAAAATCCCATTTTAAGAGGCAGAATTGTAGAAATAGACTGGGTTTATTACTTTGTGGCAACTAATGACAAACATTAATATTTTGTCATAGACAAGTTCAGGCACAATTCACACAAACCTCCCAGAAAGTGGATCACTTACTAATCTTATTCCCAATGGATCATGTGAGCACAGATCAAGGGCATATTTTATACATCTGGCCAAACATCCATGATACAGTTGAAGTTGGAAGTTTACATACACTTATGTTGGAGTCATTAAAACTTGTTTTTCAACCACGCCACACATTTCTTGTCAACACACTATAGTTTTGGCAAGTCGGTTAGGACATCTACTTGTGCATGACACAAGTCAACAATTGTTTACAGACAGATTATTTCACTTATAATTCACTGTATCACAATTCTAGTGGGTCAGAAGTTTACATACACTAAGTTGACTGTGCCTTTAAACAACTTGCAAAATTCCAGTAAATTATGTAATGGCTTTAGAAGCTTCTGATAGGCTAATTGACATCATTTGAATCAATTGGAGGTGTACCTGTGGATGTATTTCAAGGCCTAACTTCAAACTCTTTGCTTGACATCATTGGAAAAACAAAAGAAATCAGCCCCCAAAAAATCGTAGACCTCCACAAGTCTGGTTCATCCTTGGGAGCAATTTCCAAACGCCTGAAGATACCACGTTCATCTCAACCAACAATAGTACGCAAGTATAAACACCATGGGACCACGCAGCCGTCATATCGCTCAGGAAGGAGACACGTTCTGTCTCCTAGAGATTAATGTACTCTAGGAAAAGTGCAAATCAATCCCAGAACAACAGCAAAGGACCCTGTGAAGACGCTGGGAGGAAACAGGTACAAAAGTATCTATATCCACAATAAAACAAGTCCTATATTGACATAACCGGAATGGCCGCTCAGCAAGGAAGAAGCCACCGCTCCAAAACCGCCATAAAAAAGCCAGACTAAGGTTTGCAACTGCACATGGGGACAAAGATTGTACTTTTTGGAGAAATGTCCTCTGGTCCGATGAAACAAAAATAGAACTGTTTGGCCCTAATGACCATCGTTATGCTTGGAGGAAAAAGGGGGAGGCTTGCTAGCCAAAGAACACCATCCCAACCGTGAAGCACAGGGTTGGCAGCATCATGTTGTGGGGGTGCTCTGCTGCAGGAGGGACTGGTGCACTTCACAAAATAGATGGCATCATGAGGGATCATCAGTCAGGAAGTTAAAGCTTGGACGCAAATGGGTCTTCCAAATGGACAATGACCCCAAGCATACTTCCAAAGTTGTGGCAAAATGGCTTAAGGACAACAAAGTCAAGGTATTGGAGTGGCCATCACAAAGCCCTGACTTCAATCCTATAGAAAATGTATAGGCAGAACTGAAAAAGCGTGTGCGAGCAAGGAGGCCGACAAACCTGACTCAGTTACACCAGCTCTGTCAGGAGGAATGGGCAAAAATTCACCCAACTTATTGTGGGAAGCTTGTGGAAGGCTATCCAAAATGTTTGACCCAAGTTCAACAATTTAAAGGCAATGCTACCAAATACTAATTGAGTGTATGTAAACTTCTGACCCACTGGGAATGTGATGAAAGAAATAAAAGCTGAAATAAATCATCCTCTCTACTATTATTCTGACATTTCACATTCTTAAAACAAAGGTGTGATCCTAACTGACCAAAGACAGGGAATTTTTACTAGGATTAAATGAGTTTAAATGTATTTGGCTAAGGTGTATGTAAACTTCCAACTTCAACTGAAGGTATAAGTGGCTATATGACAACTGGACATTCCGAATGAATGTCATGCAGCATACAACCACAGGAAAGTGCACAGTAAGTCCAACATGTTAAGACAATATGTACAAGACAACATGGAAAAGGGACAAGTAAAAAAAGTAAAAAATGTTACAAGTGCCCAACAACCCAGGCAAACATTGGATAAAGACCACCTTTGAAAGTTATTATAGCATGAGACAGAGGTAAAGGTGTTCGGAAGAGAAGAGGCCTCTCCCCATGCATGGAATATCCCAAACTCGACAACAGGCAAAACATGTGAGATGCATAAGCAGAACACAACGCTCCCATTTCAGACAGTTAAATAAATGACCAACATGGGGAAAGACAGTTACTCATTATTTTAAAATGGACATAGATGCAAATTTCTGATAGCTGTCATCAGTGAAAGCAGTGTAAAGAGCCCTTGGACTACCTACCCAAACTCTCCAAAATCAAGTCCTCTGAGCAGTTGCCTGATCTGAGCTACATGAGCTATGAGGTATTTGGGCCAGAATCATAAGCGGACAGTCCAGTCAGAAATGGTTTGAAAATGGTTTTAAAACAATTAAAAAATACATAGCTCTGCAAGGTCAGCTGATGCAAGATAATCATACCTGTTAGGCACTGTAAAAAGCCTATCTATTACCATCTACCTTGTGCTTGATCATGTCATTGTGTAATAGTCATTGCCACCATCAAGCATAGAGTATATGGGTGCCTTTACCCCTATTCAAGCAGGAAAATGTAAACTGTTAATCAAAACCACCGCCTGACCACCCTGGGGGCTGTCAGCAAAGCAATGCTCCATCTCCATGACAACCAAACTAGGCATCAATAACTCTGTTTGGCTGACTATCAATGTACAAGGTGAGCATCATAAGACCAGGGGTCTGATTAGATTCATGCTTAGTCAAATGCAGTTCTACCCCCCACATCAGGGATCACACTGCAAAGAAAAGGGGACATTTCACATACAGTAGATTAATAGTATGTCAGACACTTAACTCAAAATATTATAGGATTTGCAGAGCCTTGTCGGATACATAGCTATCTGAAGGGGGGCTGGGCAGGAGGGAGAGAAGGCAGACTGGGGCTGCTGGATTGAGGAGAGTGGATGGGGTCAAGGTGAGTACACCACGTGGACTCAGTATTTCATGGTGCTGGATGCTCGGAAATAGGACAGGAACTTAAAGCAGAGGCTGACCACAATGTACCAGATGTTCCTGGCCATCTGGGACCGAGCGATGAACACTCGCCAGATGAACACGACCAGGACCGCGTTGAACGTGTAGCGGATGTTCCTCAACCTGAAACATACAAGAGGATGACAAACTTTTGTTTTATGACCAGAGCCTAGTTGCCATGGAGATCAGTTTGCGGTAAATTAAGAAATACATTGAAGTGTTCTTGGTAGCTTGCATGTAGATGCATTCACCTGCATTCTCAGGAGATTAGCAAATACATCAACTAGCTAGGAAAATGTATCTGCTGCAATACAATTTTGCAGGAATAGGACATTTAAATGGATACTTCGGGATTTTGGCAATGAAGCCCTTTATCTACTTCCCCAGAGAGATGACAAAGTATCCCTTTAAATATAACTTTTCCTGATGACACATGTAATAGACATTTAGCCTTTGAATATTGTGAGCAAAGATGAATGTTAAAGCAGAGGATACCAGGGAAACATTGGGATTTGCTGGTGATCCCAAAAAACTGAAAGAAATGTGTGCATCATAGAACAAAAAAATACAATTTCAAAGTCATGACAATTAATTATTCAAGATCAATTGGTCATTTTTAATAAGAGGATAGTTTTTATTGTGGCACCTAGTGGCTGATATGAGGTGAGTAATGTCAAATATCTTCGCGGAACCTTCCTCAAGGCAGCTTTCGTTCTTCCCTGGGGCACAGGGAACGGTGCACATCCCTGTTCACCCAGTTGGCTGTGTTTGTCAAATTTTTGGGTAAGCAAACTTCTTTCTTTCTCTCAGAATGTTTTACCGCTTACTCACGTAAACAACAGCCAATGATTTTGTCCCTACGTCGGAGGTAATCTGATAGAAAATATCCACAGGGAAGTGTTATCAACTCAACCTTCAGTACGCTGGTCTGTATATCGGTTTATATTTCCGGTTTTTATTTTCAATATGATAAACACTTGCACAATATGGCTGAGCCTAACCGAACCACAGACAGAACGGAAAACACTTTCAGCTGATTGCAAGTAAACTTGCTTCGGTTGACTACGTTTGGTTACATTTGGCTATTGTTTAAATATTGTGCATCACGCGCAATGAGCCAAGAGATTAAAAATACAAGCAACAGAACCTCCCGGAGCCGCAAAAAGTTGGGTAAACAACACTTTCCTGTGGATACCCCATCTCATCTCTTTCCGCCAAAAGGACTCACAGCATGTACAACCAGTAAAATAAGTGTAAATATTGTATTCAACATTCTGGCTTGTAGAGGGACTATTGTGTCTTTTTTAGGGCGACTTCAGTCAGACTGAAAATCTGATGTTTAGGCAAAGTAGGTAGAATGTTATTTTTGTTGGTCTAGTACGCCCTTAGCGAATGAGCTGGTATTCAGGCAAGAGATTCGGGGTTGTCTTGGCCGGCGGACAAAGTCTTTGTATATTTGTCTTATTTTGTCACCACTTCCCCACTTCCTCCAGGGCTGGCTGTCTTTTGGAGGGGCTATTTTGTCACCACTTCCCCACTTCCTCCAGGGCTGGCTGTCTTTTGGAGGGGCTATTTTGTCACCACTTCCCCACTTCCTCCAGGGCTGGCTGTCTTTTGGAGGGGCTATTTTGTCACCACTTCCCCACTTCCTCCAGGGCTGGCTGTCTTTTGGAGGGGCTATTTTGATTAGAGAACAGCGGCAAGTCTTATGAATTCACGTGTGCTTTTGCATGCTAATTATCACAAATGTGTTTCCATCTTTCGAAGCGTGTTTCATCTTGAGTGAGCCATCTTACAAAGCATGTTTAACCATGAGTGTGCCATCTTACAACGTGTGTGAATATACACTTAGTGGCCAATTTATTAGGTACACCCATCTAGTACCGGGTTGGACCCCCCTTTGCCTCCAGAACAGCCTGAATTCTTTGGGGAGTGGAAACGTTACTCGATTGGGTTGCAGACCAAACATTATTTTTACCCTCCTCAGCCCTCGCGCTAGCCACTTTCTCTGAAATATCCCAGTCGAAACCGGATGCAGTTTGATTGCCATCTTAAGTGGACATCCAATTCACTAACGTTGCCCCCTTGGCCCCTCGATTTTGGCACGTGGGAGCAAGTGAAGAACTTTTATCACTTGTGGGGTTAATATGACCCACAATTCAATGCAAACTGTAGTCACGTGTCATACTCCAGTAGATGCGAAGTGTCAAATTGAATCAACATGGCTGCATTTTTTGGCATGTCAGACAAAAGTATGACGCTATAGATGACATTGATTTTAGCGTTAGGCAAATTGGCTTAGTCTCGTTGTAAGGAGTTTATAAAAATGTAGATAGCGTCATAAACATATTTTTGGGAATAAATAACCAAACTATAAAACTAGCTAGCTTGCTACCTGCCAGGAGTACTATTTTTTGTTTGTCGCACCATTCTCGGTAAACCCTAGACACTGTCGTGCGTGAAAAGCCCAGGAGGCTGGTAGTTTGAGATACCGGAACTGGCGCACCTGGCACAGATGATCATACCACGCTCAAAGTTGCTTAGGTCACTCGTTTTGCCCACCCTAACATTCAATCAAACAGTAACTGAATGCCTCGATGCCTGCTTTATATAGCAAGCCATGGCCACGTGACTCATGTCTGTAAGAGCGAAAATAAATGATGAATGGGGTGGTGTACCTAATAAACTGGCCTCAGTGTACATGATCTAAAGTTTGCATGAGATTCTCCTAGAGGTGTTTTACATGCAAGGCTTGAGTCTTAGATACTTAGTATTATTTATTGCCCTGCTACTAATTCATTGTATGTGTCCTCTAAGCCCTAGTCCTAGCCAAGGTGTATCTGGGGTTATGATTTCTATGTATTGTTGGTTGTGTTAATAAACATTGGCACGGTTTAATTCTGTTTTACATCGTTCATTTGAAAGGACCTGTGTTTAGTTTAGTTCCGAGGACCTCCCCTAGCATATAAAAAATGTGGCATAGTCAAGTTAACACGTGTAGATAGAGACATTTCTCTTACTTGTTGAGGTGTTTGCGTGCTGCTGGCAGGCCGGACTCAGCCTCGTTCAGGACATACTTCTTAGTCCCCATGCAGTAGTTCTCCATGTACTCTGCCCAGTTCAGCTGTCGCACGTCAAAGTTGAATGTCTGGACCAAAAAAAACATCAAGAGTATTTCATATTGTAAGGATAGGCATTGAGCAACTATGTAGTAGAGGAAAAATGTCTACAAAAGTACAATATGAAACATTATCACTAGGTTTCTGGACCAACGTATATTCACTGTGCATTTCAGCCAGGCCTCGAAAATCCAACACAATTACTCCATTCAAAACCAAGCTGAATAATTCAATTGTGCTTCGGCTACAATCTCAAACAAACATACTCCATTCGTCTGTCTGCCACTCTACCAGCGTGTGTGTCCTAGAAGTGTGTGTATATGTGGGTCCTACAAGTGTGTGACTGGTGGGTGGGCATAAAGCATACCCTCTTGTCATCAGCACCCATCTGGTTCATGAGCATGGTGACGTTGTCATTTTTCCACACCCACGAATGGCTCGTGAAGTACTCCAGCACCATCATGGCCCTGTGCAGCCTCGTAATGGTCTTCATCATCCTGCCGTGGTAACAGGGAAGAGGCAGGTATTAGGTAGGTATAGCTGGCACTGAGCCATCTTTTCAAGAGTGGTTTTCATTTGTTTTATATACACAGTACTAGTCAAAAGTTTGGACACACCTACAAATTCAGGGGTTTTTCTTTATTTTTACTATTTTATACATTGTAGAATAATAGTTAAGACATCTAAACTATGAAATAACACATATGGAATCATGTAATAACCAAAAAAAGTGTTAAACAAATCTATTTTAGATTCATCAAAGTGGCCACCCTTTGCCTTGATGACAGCTTTGCACACTCTTGGCATTCTCTCAACCTGCTTCATGAGGTAGTCACTTGGAATGCATTTAAATTAACAGGTGTGCCTTGTTGAAAGTTCATTTGTGGAATTTCTTTCCTTCTTAATGCGTTTGAGCCAATCAGTTGTGTTGTGACAAGGTACGGGGGTATACAGAAGATAGCGCTATTTGGTAAAAGACCAAGTCCATTTTATGGAAAGAACAGCTCAAATAAGCAAAGAGAAATGACAGTCCATTATTACTTTAAGACATGGTCAGTCAATCCCGAAGATTTCAATAACTTTGAAAGTTTCTTCAAGTTCAGTCACAAAAGCCATCAAGAGCTATGATGAAACTGGCTCATGAGGACCGCCACAGGAAAGGAAGACCCAGAGTTACCTCTGCTGCAGAGGAAAAGTTCATTAGAGTTACCAGCCTCAGAAATTGCAGCTCAAATAAATGTGTCACAGATTTCAAGTAACAGACACATCACAACATCAACTGTTCAGAGGAGACCGCGTGAATCAGGCCTTCATGGTCGAATTGCTGCAAAGAAACCACTACTAAAGGACACCAATAATAAGAGCCTTGCTTGGGCAAAGAAACACGAGCAATGGACATTAGACCGGTGGAAATCTGTCCTTTGTGAGACGCTGAGTAGGTGAACGGATGATCTCCGCATGTGTGGTTCCCACCGTGAAGCATGGAGGAGGTGGTGTGATGGTGTGGGGGTGCTTTGCTGGTTATACTGTCGGTGATTTATTTAGAATTCAAGGCACATTTAACCAGCATGGCCACCACAGAATTCTGCAGCGATACACCATCCCATCTGGTTTGTGCTTAGTAAGGACTATCATTTGTTTTTCAACCAGACAATGACCCAACACATACCTTCAGGCTGTGTAAGGGCTATTTGACCAAGAAAGAGAGTGATGGAGTGCTGCATCAGATGACCTGCCCTCCATCACCCGTCCTCAACCCAATTGAGATGGTTTTGGATGAGTTGGTTCGCAGAGTAAAGGAAAAGCAGCCAACAAGTGCTAAGCATATGTGGGAACTCCTTCAAAACGGTTGGTTACGACATGATTCCATGTGGTATTTCATAGTTTAGATGTCTTCACTATTATTCTACAATGTAGAACATTGTAAAAATAAAGAAAAACCTCTGAATGAGTAGGTGTCTCCAAAGTACCCCTTTACTTTTTCCACATTTTGTTATGTTACAAATTGGGATTTAAATGGTATTTTGCTAGACAGCCATTTTCAGGTCTTGCCCTAGATCTTTAAGCCGATTTAAGTCAAAACTCTTAACTAGGACACTTGTCGTCTTGGAAAGCAATCCATTGTATATTTAGCCTATTTTATATTTTACGTTATTGTCCTGCTGAAAGGAGAATGTGTCTCCCAGTGTCTGTTGGAAAGCAGACAAGCAGGTTTTTCTATAGGATTTTGCCTGTGCTTAGCTCTATTCAGTTTATTTTTATCCCCCCAAAAATCTCCCTAGTCCTTGCCGATGATGAGCATACCCATAACATGATGCAGTCACCACCATGCTATGAAATTGGAAGAGTGGCACTCAGTGATGTGTTGTGTTTGCCCCAAACATAATTCAGGACAAAAAGTTTTCATTATTACTTTAGTGCCTTATTGCAAACAGCATGCATGTTTTAGTTTTTAAAGTCACCATGGGCCTCATGGTAAAATCTGTGTGCAGTTTCCTTTTTCTCCAGCAACTGAGTTAAGGATGCCTGTATCTTTGTAGTGACTGGGTGTGTTGATACACCATCAAAAGCACAATTAATAACTTCACCCTGCTCAAAGGGGTATTCAGTGTCTGCTTTTATTTGATTTGTTTGATTTTTTATCCATCTACCAATAGGTGCCCTTCTTATCCAGGCATTGGAAAACCTCCCTGTTCTTTGTGGTTGAATCTGTGTTTCAAACGCACTACTCGACTGAGGATAATTGTGTGTGTGGGGTACAGAGTAATGTAAGGTAATCATAAAAAATGTAATGTTATCCACTATTATTGAGTCCATGCAACTTAAGCAAATTATTACTCCAGAGCTTATTTAGGCTTGCCATTAAGGGGTTGAATACTTATTGACATTTCAGTTATTTGTAAAAAATTAAATGTAATACATTTTTAATTTAGGCTGTACCAACAAAATGTGGAAAAAGTAAAGGGATGTGAATCATTTCTGAAGGCATTGTATGAGATTGGAATAATACTGTGAAATGTAATAAATTATGATAACGGCCAGTTTGTGTAGGAGCATTTTTGTAAAGAGCGCCTGAAATGTCTGCTTGTTCTGGTGGGATGGAGTTTTGGCCTGCCTGGTGATGTAAATGAGTTAATAGACCAATAAGAAAGAGTTCCAAACCTCTCTGCCTTAACAGCTAGTTTTCTCCTCCCCACTCTGACCACCCCCAAGCAGTTCTAGCTAAATTCTTGCTTGAGAAATTGCTCTTTGCTAAGGGAGTAAACGTTATTTATAACTATTTATAAAATCGAACCCCTCAAATGAAAATGGATGGCTCTCCCTTCAGTAAAATATATTTGACCAAGAGTAAGGGTGGAAATATCTCCTTTATAGTAAAAGCATTGCATGAATCTATCATCATACTTGTGTTTTATAAACATTACATGCAATTCTATATCAGAATATTTTAAATAGCACACAAATGACTGAAGTTACATGCTAAGAATGGACAGAAAAAGGCCTGTGTGTTCACGTTATCATATTTATACAATGCCATATCAGTGTCTTGTTTGCAAAGAAACTGTCACCGTTTGCAAATAATTCAAATCGAGACGTTATTAGGAATCTGAGCGTGGTACTTTCGAAAGTTAGGCCTACCTTGCCACCCCAGACAGGATATGTCTACTTTAACTGCTGTTCTTCCATGGCTTAACCCAACGAGAGGTCACAAGTGTTTCCCTAAAAGCTGTCTGGTTTTAAACATTTTCTATTGTATAGAAAGTGAATAGCTTAATCAATTGATAGTGACAGAATTAGACTACTTCCCAAGCAAAGTCAGCCTCTGAACGTCAAAGGAAACAATGATATCCCTGTATGCAGAGGGTCACATCTTTCCTATGTATTTTAAAGCTGGTTTATAGCATAAAACATCGACTTCAAGTTTCAGCACCAAAAATGTAAGTTACCTGAATCTGTCTTATTACGAGTTCAGTAACTCTTTATAAATACATAAATGGGCAATAAACATAGCTTGCTACTATAATTGATTTGATGTAAAACTATCAAATTTGACCTCCGGTCTCCCTTCTCATCTTCGCGCTCTCCTTCACAAACTGAGTAGAACATAGGCTAGGCCTAATCATAAATGATTTTCGGAAGTAACTTTTGACTCTCCTCCTGAACTGCCACCGTAGCCCTACACAGCACAGCCATTGGTTAAGCAGTACACAAAAAGGTTTTTGATCAGCAAGAGCAGAGCAGACTGGGGCTCAGGGTTGGAATATCCATTGCAGTGTGTAATACAGTCTAGTTTTATTTACACCTTCCCAGCAGCTATCTTAGAAATATAACTTTGCTCTGTGCTTCTCCGAGCATGCATTTCGTAACCTATAGGCTATGGATCAGTTGATTGAGGCAACACTAAATAGCCTATTGGCGCAAATGAAATTGCGCATCCAGTGGAGAATCAGAGATCGGCATCGGGCACACATCGATATAGCCTCAAACTACCAATTCTAAAACATTGAGAAATATTGAAATTTCATAACTTACATGACCCTCCCCTGGACGAGATTATTATTAAAAAAATACTAAATCCTCCCCTTGACTGAAATTGAAACTAACTCCATCTAACTGTTAAGCAGACAATGTCCGAAATGGAACAAGGGATGAAAATTACTTATTGATCTTTTTGTACAAGGTAAAGGTGACCTTGAGCCAATTTGTACAAATCAATAACAGAATAAAACTGAAGGGTATGTCATTGCTTCAGATCTTCAAACATCTGACCCCTGAACATTTTCACAGCTTTAAAGCTGCAATATGCATCTTTTTGGGTAAATTCACATAGAAATTTGGGTTATAGAGCCGTCATTTCCATTGAAAGCAAGTCTAAGAAGCTTTAGTTCTGTTTTATGTGCACTATTTCTATGCTTCCTGTGCTTAAGTTTAATTTTTGCACGTTACTTTCGGTTTTGTACACCAGCTTCAAACAGCTGAAAATACAATATTTTTGGTTATGGAAAATATATTTCACAGCGGTTTAGATGGTACAATGATTCTCTACTCTATACTTGCTTGTTTTGTTACAAACTGAAATAAGGCAAACTATTGTTAGCAACCAGCGGAGTGATTTCTGCATAGTGCATCTTTAAATAAAGAACGGCATGAATCCAGCACAATCTATAATATATTACTGATAAGAGTCTAAGCATACTAGTATTATAGGCAAATTTCAACTAATGCCTACCAGTCTCAATTGGGATGAGTATTGTTGGCTTGATACATGTTAAATACAGGACAGTAAGAATGGAGGGCTTGTCCAGTCCTGGAAGGTATCTGAGCATGTCTGACTGACAGAAGCTTAACTTGATTGCACGAATTACATTGTCGTCATTAAGAAAGCATCTACTAATTGAAGTTTGAAGTTCCATGAACAAACTTGCTTCAGAGGATTCATGGCCATGCCAAATTGCATCAAAAGCCAACATGCTTGTAGTCAGAGCTCCTCCACGATACATTGTGAACAAAGAGGAAGGTGACAACATACATGGTAAACCATTTAAAAAGTAAAACTTTCATGTATTACCTTTTCCAGTAAGGTAACACCACCCTTAGAATGTGTAGTATACTAAACCAAATGAATTTCAGACAGACAAATTGTCAAATAAATTTCTAATTGAGAAGTGTTACCAAATGTTTATCATTGCTGAAATGTTTCTGGTTTACGATCAACTTATGGGGATCAATACTGTAAGTGTCAGGTACCAAACACTTGGTTAGACTGAACCATGGCCTTGGCGCTAAATGAAACAATAGGTGGGGATTGTGAGTAAGTCTATCCAATGACTCACTGATAAATTGACAGTGTTTCCATTGGCTTGTGAGATCGTACATTACTGCCAGCGCATTACATTTGTCCCACAATGTGCTTCATTAAGCCCAGGAATAGGGCTACCAAGAATAGAAGGGTTGATGGGCCAATGAATAAAGGACAGGTGTTTGGTACCTGGTATTAATCAAAACTAGTTCCCTGGTGCCTCTCAAATGTAGAGATAAGTTTGGAGAGTTGAGGAGGATGAGCAGATCACTCCCAGGTTACTTCAGAAGACTTAATGGCACGGCTCAGAAAAACAAAAAGGTCACAACAAAAGGGGTGGGGGGTTAATTCCACAAAGCAAAAGCGACTGGATAAACTCCACATCTGAGCAGAGCCATATGGTTCAACTGAATTAAAAAATCACAAATGCAGTACCAGGCAAAAAGGGTAAAACAAAATCGGACAAAAATAAATGACAAAAATAAAACATTCCTGATGCATGCTTTAGACAGGAACCCATGCTTGTCATGATGACACGGTAGCCTGTCAGCAGCCAGCCAAGTCCGATGACAAAGTTGAGCAAACATTCGGGCGTTGCTTCTGCCCCACGACCAGCACCCAGTGGTGGAGGGGAGAGAGGGGTTGAGAGGGCACTGTAGTAGACCTTACCGGGGATTCTGACCCGTGGCCCTGAGCTACCCATCATACAACAGGGCGGGAAGAGTGTGACTCACTGTGGTCCAGTACTGATTGGTTAAGAGGTTGGACCGCAGGTTAACATTTGGGCACCTGAAAGCCTGCTCTAAGGGGTTGGTCTTGAAGGTCATGTTTATACAGTACTCTGCAGAGAGAATACGACATCACAGGAGGAAGGAAATTCAATGCCAGGACACATTGAGGTAACACAGAGGGCTAAGAGTGCAGAACCCAGCCCTAAAAAGGTATATGGATGGCTTATGCACCCTTACCCCACCCCCAAGACATTGGACAGAAGCATGACATTGCTGGAACAGGTTCAGTACATTGGGCTACACTGAGCGAGAATGCAGAGGGAGATGGAGTGTGACCGAGCGGGGTGTCATTTACCTGGGCTCTCTTCCCGTCATCCTGAGGCAGAGATCATAAAGGAAGGCTGGTGCCTTGTGGCTTACAGCGATCCAGTACTGATTGATAAGGTGATTGGTTGTGAGATTTACATTGGGCCGTCTGAAGGCCTGCTCGAGGGGGTTCCTCTTGAAAGTGGATATAACATGGTACTCTAAGAGACAAAAGGTAGGGGGTTCAACAGGGGTAATGTTGGCACAACCACTAATTTCTACCAAAGTGGAAAGAAAGAGTTAAGCAGCAAGCGTACGACAAGCGGCAACAGATTTAGACAAAATACCTTTGAGGTGCTTTTAACAATTATTATTTTTAACCGTACAAGTTATTGAAGGAGACTAGGGGTATTACAAAACAACGGAGCAAATATAGACTTCAAAGTAAGCCTATTGAATGCAGAAATGCAATGTTTACAACAAAGTGATTTCACCTGAAATATTTTAAAAGCACAAAAAATCTATGGCAAATGAGTAACAAATATATTGACATTTACTACAACAAACCCAACAGCTTAAAGGGAACTATACAACTGCCACTATGAAAATGTCATCCATCTTTAATGCACAAAACAAATATTGTACTAAGACTGGAACAGTTTTTCATTTTCATTCAAGAATACCAGTCATGTTATATAGTTTACCTATCGCCTTTAAGCCTGCCACAATGTTGATATTTCTCAGATGGCTAGCATTCAGAGACTATGTACACAGGATCCCATGTGGCTCAGTTGGTAGAACATGGCTTGAAACACCAGGGTTGTGGGTTCGATTACTATGTGGGACCAGTATGAAAATGTATGCACTCACTACTACTGTAAGTTGCTCTGGATAAGAGTGTGTGCTAAATGACTAAACTGGACACAAATCCAGGAGAGGTCATTTACAGGGAGGTGACTAACACTCCAATGAGGGTATAAGTAAACCAAAACCTTCTCACATTCACAACAGAGACGAGTATGACTGATAATCATTATTTATCATTCTGCTTTGTTGGAGCATCCGAAAACAAGTCAGAGTGTATTTGGATAAGATATGAGCAACGTTTCATACCAACTTCACCCCAGTGGAACGGGTTGATGCTGCCAGTCGTGCAATTGTACACCAATATGCTCTTAGGCCTGCGGGGATAAAGGGGAACAAAATAGAATGCCTGCCATAGAAACCTGAAATAATATTTGCATTTCACAATCACATTATTCATTTAGCTCTACAGATGACAGCTGCAGTGTGTGAGAGACTGACCTGGTGTGTCTCTGGGAGCCTGAGTACCAGGCAGCTGCCAGTGTGTGTGAGACTGACCTGGTGTGTCTCTGGGAGCTTGAGTACCAGGCAGCAGCCAGTGTGTGAGAGACTGACCTGGTGTGTCTCTGGGAGCTTGAGTACCAGGCAGCAGCCAGTGTGTGAGAGACTGACCTGGTGTGTCTCTAGGAGCCTGAGTACCAGGCAGCTGCAGTGTGTGAGAGACTGACCTGGTGTGTCTCTGGGAGCCTGAGTACCAGGCAGCAGCCAGTGTGTGTGAGACTGACCTGGTGTGTCTCTGGGAGCTTGAGTACCAGGCAGCAGCCAGTGTGTGTGAGACTGACCTGGTGTGTCTCTGGGAGCTTGAGTACCAGGCAGCAGCCAGTGTGTGTGAGACTGACCTGGTATGTCTCTGGGAGCCTGAGTACCAGGCAGCAGCCAGTGTGTGTGAGACTGACCTGGTGTGTCTCTGGGAGCCTGAGTACCAGGCAGCAGCCAGTGTGTGTGAGACTGACCTGGTGTGTCTCTGGGAGCCTGAGTACCAGGCAGCTGCAGTGTGTGTGAGACTGACCTGGTGTGTCTCTGGGAGCCTGAGTACCAGGCAGCTGCATTGTGTGTGAGACTGACCTGGTGTGTCTCTGGGAGCCTGAGTACCAGGCAGCAGCCAGTGTGGTATTGATGACCGCGTCCACAGGCACCAGGTCAGCCACCGCGTTGTTGGACGCTCTCATGGTGCGCAGGATCCCCTTTCCTGCCTATACAGGGCAGAGAAGTGCTAGGTTCATTACCAGGTGATGGAAATGTGGTTTCTGAGGTTATAAATCAGCAGCCACACCTTTGAAATGGTCATGATCGCATTATTGCGATCTGAGCGTTTTACATATTGCACACCAGTATCTCTACTTGCACATTCATCTTCTGCACATCTACCATTCCAGTGTTTAATTGCTATATTGTAATTACTTCGCCACTATGGCCTATTTATTGCCTTTACCTCCCTTATCCTACCTCATTTGCACGCACTGTATATAGACTTTTTCTACTGTATTATTGACTGTATGTTTGTTTATTCCATGTGTAACTCTGTGTTGTTGTATGTGTCGAACTGCTTTGCTTTATCTTGGCCAGGTCGCAGTTGTAAATGAGAACTTGTTCTCAACTAGCCTACTCGGTTAAATAAAAAAAATATTGAGAACATATTTTTAAGGTACTTACTGCAATGAATATTCCACTAGGTCCATTGAAATTATCAATCCAGCCCTAAGAGTGAAAAAACATGTTATGAACAGTATACAGAATTGACCATGGTCAGCTACAGTATAGCTACAGCTTAGAAGACAGCCGGCTCAGTACATGGGAAGACTCACTGGGAACGGCTCTTTCCAACTGGCCCCTACTATAGAAGGCCTGATTATAGCCACGTTGAGGTTTCCACACTCCTGCTGGACCAGGTACTCAGCTATGGCCTTGGTGTAGGTGTACGTGTTGGGCCTTTTTCCTATCAGCCCTGGGGTCATCGCCGAGACCAGCTTCTCATCCATCCATCTAGCCAACATGAAAACACATTGAAGACAGAGCCACAATAAAAAGGTAAATTTTCTGCCATATTGCTCAAATACAAAATACACTGCTCAAAAAAATAAAGGGAACACTAAAATAACACATCCTAGATCTGAATTAATGAAATATTCTTATTAAATACTTTTTTTCTTTACATAGTTGAATGTGCTGATAACAAAATCACACAAAAATGATCAATGGAAATCAAATTTATCAACCCATGGAGGTCTGGATTTGGAGTCACACTCAAAATTAAAGTGGAAAACCACACTACAGGCTGATCCAACTGTAATGTCCTTAAAACAAGCCAAAATGAGGCTCAGTAGTGTGTGTGGCCTCCACGTGCCTGTATGACCTCCCTACCACGCCTGGACATGCTCCTGATGAGGTGGCGGATGGTCCCCTGAGGGATCTCCTCCCAGACCTGGACTAAAGCATCCGCCAAGTCCTAGACAGTCTGTGGTGCAACGTGGCGTTGGTGGATGGAGTGAGACATGATATCCCAGATGTGCTCAATTGGATTCAGGTCTGGGGAACGGGCAGGCCAGTCCATAGCATCAATGCCTTCCTCTTGCAGGAACTGCTGACACACTCCAGCCACATGAGGTCTAGGATTGTCTTGCATTAGGAGGAACCCAGGGCCAACCGCACCAGCATATGGTCTCACAAGGGGTCTGAGGATCTCATCTCGGTACCTAATGGCAGTCAGGCTACCTCTGGCGAGCACATGGAGGGCTGTGCGGCCCCCCAAAGAAATGCCACCGCACACCATGCCTGACCCACCGCCAAACCGGTCATGCTGGAGGATGTTGCAGGCAGCAGAACGTTCTCCACGGCATCTCCAGACTCTGTCACGTGTGCTCAGTGTGAACCTGCTTTCATCTGTAAAGAGCACAGGGCGCCAGTGGCAAATTTGCCAATCTTGGTGTTCTCTGGCAAATGCCAAACGTCCTGCACGGTGTTGAGCTGTAAGCACAACCCCCACCTGTGGATGTCGGGCCCTCATACCACCCTCATGGAGTCCGTTTCTGACCGTTTGAGCAGACACATGCACATTTGTGGCCTGCTGGATGTCATTTTGCAGGGCTCTGGCAGTGCTCCTCCTACTCCTCCTTGCACAAAGGCGGAGGTAGCGGTCCTGCTGCTGGGTTGTTGCCCTCCTACGGCCTCCTCCACGTCTCCTGATGTACTGGCCTGTCTCCTGGTAGCGCCTCCATGCTCTGGACACTACGCTGACAGACAGAGCAAACCTTCTTGCCACAGCTCGCATTGATGTGCCATCCTGGATGAGATGCACTACCTATGTGGGTTGTAGACTCCGTCTCATGCTACCACTAGAGTGAAAGCACCGCCAGCATTCAAAAGTGACCAAAACATCAGTCAGTTCATAGGAACTGAGAAGTGGTCTGTGGTCACCACCTCTAGAACCACTCCTTTATTGGGGGTGTCTTGCTAATTGCCTATAATTTCCACTTGTTCTCTATTCCATTTGCACAACAGCATGTGAAATGTATTGTCAATCAGTGTTGCTTCCTAAGTGGACAGTTTGATTTCACAGAAGTGTGATTGACTTGGAGTTACATTGTGTTGTTTAAGTGTACCCTTTATTTTTTTGAGCAGTGTATATATTCCCAAGACCACAAACCAAATAAGTCTCTGAAATTCCCTTTCCCCACACACATACATGTATGTCTCTGAAGAAATGAGCAAATGCCTACTGTAATACTTAGGGATGGAAACATTCCTACATGAACAGAACACTGACTTTCACACAACTGGTGACCATGTTGTGCATGTGTGTCCTGTTGCACCCCCTGCAAGAGCAGTCAGAGGCCCCACCTAACATTTAGAGTAAAGCAAATGTCCTTTTAACAGTTCAAATTGCCCTACTACAAATGAGTGAGTGCCACCCAATCAGTAACCAAACTCCATGAAGTTTAAATCAGAGACCGTCCCTGTTTGGCAGTTTCAGTCCATGCAGTGAGATATTGAGAGACCCTCAAGGGATAGCTACCAAGCTTATGCATTAGCCACTACAAACTAATCCACAGGATGCAAAGAATCTACTTATCTATCTCAGTCAAACATGCCAAGCTGTAGATTACGATAATCTCTTGGCTTCCGTTTCTAACAATCGGCAAAGAACTTTACTCACTCTAGGCTGTCGATGAGCTTCTTGTAGTCAACAGGAGGTGGGTAAACCACTTCCTCAATGAGTGTCCGGTCACAGTTGGCGTAGGCTGTGGACACGTGGAGGAACACCTCCAAGTGCTTCATTTTGTGGGCAAGAGCCACCATCTTCTGGGTGGCTAGAACATTCAGTAGCATAGCATCTCTGAAAGGAGAACAAAAAAAATGTCACAAAACATCATTACAGAAATGCTACTAATATATACAGTCAAAAGTTGACACAACTACTCATTCCAGGGTTTCTTTAATTTGACTATTTTCTACATTGTAGAATAATAGTAGAATAATAGTGAAGATATCAAAACTATGAAATAACTATGACATTTTTATTTTTGTATTTTATTTTTGTATTTTATTTAACTAGGCAAGTCAGTTAAGAACAAATTCTTATATACAATGACAGTCTACAGGGGAACAGTGGGTTAACTGCCTGGGATTCGATCCAGCAACCTTTTGGTTACTGGCCCAACGCTCTAACCACTAGGCTACCTGCCACCCCAATCATGTAGTCACCAAAAAAGTGTGAAACAAATCAAAATATATGTTATATTTGAGATTCTTCAAAGTAGCCACCCTTTGCCTTGACAGCTTTGCACACTCTTGGCATTCTCTCAACCAGCTTCACCTGGAATGCTTTTCCAACAGTCTTGATGGTTCCCATATATGCTGATCCCTTGTTGGCTGCTTTTCCTTCACTCTGCAGTCCAACTCATCCCAAACCATCTCAATTGGGTTGAGGTCGGGTGATTGCGGAGGCCAGGTTATCTGATGCAGCACTCATCACTCTCCTTCTTGGTCATATAGCCCTTACACAGCCTGGAGGTGTGTGTTTGGTCATTGTCCTGTTGAAATACAAACGACAGTCCCACTAAGTGCAAACCAGATGGGATGGCGTATAGCTGCAGAATGCTGTGGTAGCCTTGCTGGTTAAGTGTACCTTGAATTCTAAATAAATCACTGACAGTGTCACCAGCAAAGCACCTCCACATGCTTCACGGTGGGAACCCCACCTAATCTGCGTCTCACAAAGGCACCAATAAGAAGAGACTTGCTTGGGCCAAGAAACACGAGCAATGGACATTTAGACCAGTGTAAATCTGTCCTTTGGTCTGATGAGTCCAAATTCACCAAAAATCTCAAATTTGGAGCTGCTGATGTTGAAATGTGTCTGTTACTTGAACTCTGTGAAGCAGTTATTTGGGCTGCAATCTGAGGTGTAGTTAACTCGAATTAACTTATCCTCTGCAGCAGAGGTAACTCTGGGTTTTCCTTTCCTGTGGCGGTCCTCATGAGAGGTAGTTTCATCATAGCGGTTGATGGTTTTTGCGACTGCACTTGAATAAACTTTAAAAGTTCTTGACATTTTCCATATTGACTGACCTTCATGTCTTCAAGTAATGGACAGTCATTTCTCTTTGCTTATTTGAGCTGTTCTTGCCATAATATATAGTGTTCATTTGGAAAGTATTCAGATCCCTTGACTCATTCCACATTTTGCTATGTTACAGCCTTATTCCAAAAGTGATTAAATTGTTTTTTCCCTTCATCAATCTACACACAATACCCCATAATGAAAAAGCAAAAACAGTTTTGTAGAAATGTTAGCAAATAAACTGAAATATGACATTTACATTAGTATTCAGAGCTCAGTACTTTGTTGAAGCCCCTTTGGCAGCGATTACAGCCTTCAGTCTTCTTGGGTATGATGCTACAAGCTTGGCACACCTGTATTTGGGGAGTTTCTCCCATTCTTCTCTGTAGATTCTCTCAAGCTCTGGCAGTGTTGCTGCACAGCTTTTTTCAGATCTCTCCAGAGATGTTAGATTGGGTTCAAGTCCCCGCACACTGACTCTGTATCGGTGCCCCCTGTATAAAGCCTCGTTATTGTTATTTTTTATTTTAGTCTACTTGATAAATATATTCTTAACTCTTCTTGAACTGCACTGTTGGTTAAGGACTTGTAAGTAAGCATTTCGCGGTAAAGACTACACTTGTTGTATTCGGTGCATGTGACAAATAAAGTTTGATTTGAAGTCCGTGCTCTGGCTGGGTAACTCAAGGACATTCAGAGACTTGTACCGAAGCCACTCCTGTGTTGTCTTGGCTGTGTGCTTAGTGTCGTTGTCCTGTTGGAAGGTGAACCTTCACCCCAGTCTGAGGTCCTGCGTGCTCTGGAGCAGGTTTTCATCAACGATCTCTGTACTTTGCTCCATTCATCTGTCCCTCGATCCTGACAAGTCTCCCAGTCCCTGTCACTGAAAAGCATCCCTACAGCATGATGCTGCCACCACCATGCTGCACTGTAGGGATGGTACCAGGTTTCCTCCAGATGTGACACTTGGCATTCAGGCCAAAGAGTTCAATGTTCGTTTTATCATACCAGAGAATCTTGTTTTCACAGGTCTGAGAGTCTTTTGGTGCCTTTTGGCAAACTCCAAGCGGGCTGTCATGTGCCTTTTACTGAGTGGGTTCCATCTGGCCACTCTACCATAAAGGCCTGATTGGTGGAGTACTGCAGAGATGGTTGTCCTTTGGAATCTTTTCCCATCTCCACAGAGGAACTCAGGAGCTCTGTCAGAGTGACCATCGGGTTCTTGTTCACTTCCCTGACCAATGCCCTTCTCCCACAATTGCTCAGTTTGGCCGGACGGCCAGCTCTAGGAAGAGTTTTGGTGGTTCCAAACTTATTCCATTTAAGAATGATGGACACCACTGTGTTTTCGAGGATCTTCAATGCTGCAGAAATGTTTTGGTACCCTTCCCCAGATCTGTGCTTCGAGACAATCCTGTCTCAGATCTCTGCGGACAATTCCTTTGATCTTATGGCTTGGTTGTTGCACTGACAACTGTGGGAGCTTATATTGACAGGTGTATGCCTTTCCAAATCATGCCCAATCAATTGAATTTACCACAGGTGGACTCCAATCAAGTTATAGAAACATCTCAAGGATGACCAATGGAAACAGGATGCACCTGAGCTCAACTTCCAGTCTCATAGCAAAAGGACTGAATACTTATGTAAATTAGGTTTAAAAAAATGTTTTTTGCAATTACAGGGTATTGTGTGTAGATTGATGAGAAATACAGTGAATTTAATCCATTTTAGTTAATCCAGTCTAAAGTAACAAAATGTGGGAAAAGTCAAGGGGTCAATACTTTCTGAATGCACTGTGTGTGTGTATGTGTGTATACAGTTGAAGTCAGAAGTTTACATACACCTTAGCCAAATACATTTAAAATCAGTTTTTCACAATTCCTGACATTTAATCCTAGTTACAATTCCCTGTCTTAGGTCAGTTAGGACCACCATTTTATTTTAAGAATGTGAAAAGTCAGAATAATAGTATAGAGAATTATTTATTTCACCTTTTATTTCTTTCATCACATTCCCAGTGGGTCAGAAGTTTACATAAATTCATATAGTATTTGGTAGCATTGCTTTTAAATTGTTTAACATGGGTCAAACGTTTCGGGTAGCCTTCCACAAGCTTCCCACAATAAGTTGGTGAATTTTGGCCCGTTCCTTCTGACAGAGCTGGTGGAACTGAGTCAGGTTTGAAGGCCTCCTTGCTTGCACACGCCTTTTCAGTTCTGCCTACACATTTTCTATAGGATTGAGGTCAGGGCTTTGTGATGGCCACTCCAATACCTTGACTTTGTTGTCCTTAAGCCATTTTGCAACAACTTTGGAAGTATGCTTGGGGTCATTGTCCATTTGGAAGACCCATTTGCAACCAAGCTTTAACTTCCTGACTGATGTCTTGAGATGTTGCTTCAATATATCCACTTAATTTCCCTCCCGCATGATGCCATCTATTTTGTGAAGTGCACCAGTCCCTCCTGCAGCAAAGCACACCCACAACATCATGCTGCCATCCCCGTGCTTCACGGTTGGGATGGTGTTCTTCTGCTTGCAAGCAATCCCCTTTTTCCCTCCAAACATAACGATGGTCATTTTGGCCAAACAGTTCTATTTTTGTTTCATCAGACCAGAGGACATTTCTCCAAAAAGCACAATCTTTGTCCCCATGTGCAGTTGCAAACCGTAGTCTGGCTTTTTTTATGGTGGCTTTGGAGCAGTGGCTTCTTCCTTGCTGAGCAGCCATTCAGCTTATGTTGATATAGGACTTGTTTTACTGTGGATATTGATACTTTTGTACCTATTTTCTCCAGCATTTTCACAAGGTCCTTTGCTGTTGTTCTGGGATTGATTTTCACTTTTTGTACCAAAGTACGTTAATCTCTAGGAGACAGAATGCTTCTCCTTCCTGAGCAGTATGACAGCTGCGTGGTCTCATGGTGTTTATACTTGCGTACTATTGTTTGTACAGATGAACGTGATACCTTCAGGCATTTGGAAATTGCTCCCAAGGATGAACCAGACTTGCGGAGGTCTACAATTATTTTTCTGCAGTCTTGGCTGCATTCATTTGATTTTCCCATGATGGCAAGCAAAGAGGCACTGAGCTTGAAATACATCCACAGGTAATCCTCCAATTGACTCAAACAATGTCATTTAGCCTGTCAGAAGCTTCTAAAGTCATGACATAATTTTCTGGAATTTTCCAAGCTGTTTAAAGGCACAGTCAACTTAGAGTATGTAAACTTCTGACCCACTGGAATTGTGATACAGTGAATCATAAGTGAAATAATCTGTCTGTAAACAATTGTTGGAAAAATGAATTGTGTCATGCACAAAGTAGATGTCCTAACCAACTTGCCAAAACTATAGTTTCTTAACAAGAAATGTGTGGAGTGGTTGAAAAACTCCAACCTAGGTGTATGTAAACTTCCAACTTCAACACATATGTATATATATATATATATATATTTTTTTAAAGCCTAAGCAATAGATAGGTACGTCCGGAGGGTTAGTAAAACTGTGAGAGTAATTTCTCTGCAGGAGAGGCAAGTGTGAGAGAAGAGCCAAGATCACTGTAGATAAATCTGAAATTGCAGCACTGTCCAGCAAGGTTCTGGGAGCAGAAGTGAAACAACGTTCTGGGGAGCAGTATCAGGAAGGAAACAATGGCTCACTTTAGAGGCTCATTGAATCGGATGGTTGCAGCACAGTGGAAGACTATGTTGATGCAGTCAGCAAGCGTTTCCTGGTCCACTTTGCTCAGGTCCAGTTCTGGCAGGGTGAGGTCACTGTTCACAGCCACTATCTTCTCAGCAAAGTCTGGCTGCTCATCTCGTAACCTGTCAAAAAGCTGAAAAACAAATACAGTTGTACTACAGTTGTAATACTCCTTCATGACACTTTCACAGCCAATAAGCTAAAATGAGCCTACAAGTTTTTTTGTTTTATGTAATCAATGTGTAGGTGGAGGGAAGCACTCCCAAGAAAGCAATTCCATTAGTAAGACATAGGCTTGCCTACATCGTGTCAAGAACTTATGACAGTCAAGAACTTATGACACATCACCCCACACAGCCTACAGAGTTTTGGCTAACCCCCTTGAACATTCCTCTTTGGCTACCCCATTAGACCTTTCCCCTTCTCCAGCTCTTCTCACCTTGCAGTTGATCATGTCTGCGATGCGGGCCAGGGGAGCGTGGCCCGCTTTGTGCCGGACAAGGACGTACACAGCCTTGACTCCAGGGCAGGACCGCATCAGCTTCTCCAGCAGGACTTTTCCCATAAAGCCTGTGGCCCCTGTGATCAGCACATTCTTCCCCTCGTAGTACTCAGGAATGGTCACCATTTTGTCTGTGTGCTCCAACCTTCCTCAACGACGCCACCTGTGGAAGGATTACATCATCGTTAGCCTAGTCACTGAAGATCCTTACTAGCGTGATGGAATTTCAGCAATTACTAGGGCTGTGACCATATCAGTTATTCAATATTTTTCCATGGCAAAAATGAAAACACGACACAGACCTAACTCTTCAGTCCTTTAAAAACCTGTTGTAAGTAAGATAGTGGTCTATAGCTTGGAAAATAAATAATGTGACTGGAGGACAACATAATGATGTTTGTTTCCTAAAGAAGTTAAATCCGCTTTGTTTCCTTGCCACGATACTAACGAGTTTCGCAATACTCATATCGTGACTAGCAGTTACACGGTCAAAACCACCCCAGTTTGTAGAGGCAAAAACCTCCCTTACCATCTACAACAGTTAACTTCCTAAGCCCATAGCTATCACTTACAGAAGATAACACATCTTAGGAATTCAGCCACTCCAATGTTGTAAGCTAGTTAAAACTTCCGGCGCCGACAGAAATGGCCGCCTCGCTTCGTTCCTAGGAAACTATGCAGTTTTTTGTTTTTTTACGTGTTATTTCTTACACTAGTACCCCAGGTCATCTTAGGTTTCTTTACATACAGCCGACAAGAACTACTGAATATAAGATCAGCGTCAACTCACCATCAGTACGACCAAGAATATGTTTTTCGCGATGCGGATCCTGAGTTCTGCCTTAC
The DNA here is from genome assembly GCF_018296145.1 of Oncorhynchus tshawytscha. NCBI lineage: Eukaryota > Metazoa > Chordata > Actinopteri > Salmoniformes > Salmonidae > Oncorhynchus > Oncorhynchus tshawytscha. The sequence continues at coordinate 42,760,142 of NC_056447.1, read as the reverse complement.
AACCAGTGTAACCGAGTGGATCACATGCAGCGACCAAAAAAAAAAACGACTCAGAAAAAGAGGGAAACGAAGCGGTCTTCTGGTCAGACTCCGGAGACGGGCACATCGTGCACCACTCCCCAGCATTCTTCTTGCCAATGTCCAGTCTCTTGACAACAAGGTTGATGAAATCCGAGCAAGGGTAGCATTCCAGAGGGACATCAGAGACTGTAACGTTCTCTGCTTCACGGAAACATGGCTAACTGGAGAGACGCAATCCGAGGTGCAGCCAGCGGGTTTCTCCACGCATCGCGCCGACAGAAACAAACATCTCTCTGGTAAGAAGACGGGCGGGGGCGTATGCCTTATGGCCAACGTGACATGGTGTGATGAAGGAAACATACAGGAACTCAAATCCTTCTGTTCACCTGATTTAGAATTCCTCACAATCAAATGTAGACCGCATTATCTACCAAGAGAATTCTCTTCGATTATAATCACAGCCGTATATATCCCCCAAGCAGACACATCGATGGCTCTGAACGAACTTTATTTAACTCTCTGCAAACTGGAAACGATTTATCCGGAGGCTGCATTCATTGTAGCTGGGGATTTTAACAAGGCTAATCTGAAAACAAGACTCCCTAAATTTTATCAGCATATTGATTGCGCAACCAGGGGTGGAAAGACCCTGGATCATTGTTACTCTAACTTCCGCGACGCATATAAGGCCCTGCCCCGCCCCCTTTCGGAAAAGCTGACCACGACTCCATTTTGTTGATCCCTGCCTACAGACAGAAACTAAAACAAGAAGCTCCCACGCTGAGGTCTGTCCAACGCTGGTCCGACCAAGCTGACTCCACACTCCAAGACTGCTTCCATCACGTGGACTGGGAGATGTTTCGTATTGCGTCAGACAACAACATTGACGAATACGCTGATACGGTGTGCGAGTTCATTAGAACGTGCGTTGAAGATGTCGTTCCCATAGCAACGATTAAAACATTCCCTAACCAGAAACCGTGGATTGATGGCAGCATTCGTGTGAAACTGAAGGCACGAACCACTGCTTTTAATCAGGGCAAGGTGTCTGGTAACATGACTGAATACAAACAGTGCAGCTATTCCCTCCGCAAGGCTATCAAACAAGCTAAGCGCCAGTACAGAGACAAAGTAGAATCTCAATTCAACGGCTCAGACACAAGAGGTATGTGGCAGGGTCTACAATCAATCACGGACTACAGGAAGAAACCCAGCCCAGTCACGGACCAGGATGTCTTGCTCCCAGGCAGACTAAATAACTTTTTGCCCGCTTTGAGGACAATACAGTGCCACTGACACGGCCTGCAACGGAATCATGCGGTCTCTCCTTCACTGCAGCCGAAGTGAGTAAGACATTTAAACGTGTTAACCCTCGCAAGGCTGCAGGCCCAGACGGCATCCCCAGCCGCGCCCTCAGAGCATGCGCAGACCAGCTGGCCGGTGTGTTTACGGACATATTCAACCAATCCCTATACCAGTCTGCTGTTCCCACATGCTTCAAGAGGGCCACCATTGTTCCTGTTCCCAAGAAAGCTAAGGTAACTGAGCTAAACGACTACCGCCCCGTAGCACTCACATCCGTCATCATGAAGTGCTTTGAGAGACTAGTCAAGGACCATATCACCTCCACCCTACCTGACACCCTTGACCCACTCCAATTTGCTTACCGCCCAAATAGGTCCACAGACGATGCAATCTCAACCACACTGCACACTGCCCTAACCCATCTGGACAAGAGGAATACCTATGTGAGAATGCTGTTCATCGACTACAGCTCGGCATTCAACACCATAGTACCCTCCAAGCTCGTCATCAAGCTCGAGACCCTGGGTCTCGACCCCGCCCTGTGCAACTGGGTACTGGACTTCCTGACGGGCCGCCCCCAGGTGGTGAGGGTAGGCAACAACATCTCCTCCCCGCTGATCCTCAACACTGGGGCCCCACAAGGGTGCGTTCTGAGCCCCCTCCTGTACTCCCTGTTCACCCACGACTGCGTGGCCATGCACGCCTCCAACTCAATCATCAAGTTTGCGGACGACACAACAGTGGTAGGCTTGATTACCAACAACGACGAGACGGCCTACAGGGAGGAGGTGAGGGCCCTCGGAGTGTGGTGTCAGGAAAATAACCTCACACTCAACGTCAACAAAACTAAGGAGATGATTGTGGACTTCAGGAAACAGCAGAGGGAACACCCCCATCCACATCGATGGAACAGTAGTGGAGAGGGTAGCAAGTTTTAAGTTCCTCGGCATACACATCACAGACAAACTGAATTGGTCCACTCACACAGACAGCATCGTGAGGAAGGCGCAGCAGCGCCTCTTCAACCTCAGGAGGCTGAGGAAATTCGGCTTGTCACCAAAAGCACTCACAAACTTCTACAGATGCACAATCGAGAGCATCCTGGCGGGCTGTATCACCGCCTGGTATGGCAACTGCACCGCCCTCAACCGTAAGGCTCTCAGGGTAGTGAGGTCTGCACAACGCATCACCGGGGGCAAACTACCTGCCCTCCAGGACACCTACACCACCCGATGCTACAGGAAGGCCATAAAGATCATCAAGGACATCAACCACCCGAGCCACTGCCTGTTCACCCCGCTGTCATCCAGAAGGCGAGGTCAGTACAGGTGCATCAAAGCTGGGACCGAGAGACTGAAAAACAGCTTCTATCTCAAGGCCATCAGACTGTTAAACAGCCACCACTAACATTGAGTGGCTACTGCCAACACACTGTCAATGACACTGACTCTACTCCAGCCACTTTAATCATGGGAATTGATGGGAAATTATGTAAATATATCACTAGCCACTTTAAACAATGCTACCTTATATAATGTTACTTACCCTACATTGTTCATCTCATATGCATACGTTGATACTGTACTCTATATCATCGACTGCATCCTTATGTAATACATGTATCACTAGCCACTTTAACTATGCCACTTGGTTTACATACTTATCTCATATGTATATACTGTACTCGATATCATCTACTGTATCTTGCCTATGCTGCTCTGTACCATCACTCATTCATATATCCTTATGTACATATTCTTTATCCCCTTACACTGTGTATAAGACAGTAGTTTTTTTTTTTTTTTTTTTTTTGAATTGTTAGTTAGATTACTTGCTCGTTATTACTGCATTGTCGGAACTAGAAGCACAAGCATTTCGCTACACTCGCATTAACATCTGCTAACCATGTGTATGTGACAAATAAAATTTGATTTGATTTGATTTGATAGTTTTATCCTGTCTCATCCACACACTGCCATTAAGATGGCTGCCGAGCTCAAAAGCTTTACTTAAACCTTGCTGAGACGGGTTTCTCATTGGCACAATCTACTACAAGAGGTCTATAGAGCAGAGTTGAGCACTCTGCAAAGATCCAGTAAAGACAATTGAAACAGCCTAGAGTAGTAGAAAGAAGACTGCTCTACACAACATCACATTTAAATCACTTATACCCAGTTTACCTTGTTGCAACACAAGAGTTAACAAGCCTGTGTTATTTTTTTAACAAGTCTAGTCTTAACTCTAGTCGTCGGGTGGATGATACGCTGCTGTTGATACAGAACACTACTCCGACAGATAGTGCCTCCAGAAAGTAATCACACCCCTTGACTTTTTCCGCATTTTGTTGTTACAGCCTACACACAATACCCCCTAATGTCAAAGTAGAATGTTTACAAATAAATGTGAAATTTAAATCTGAAATGTCTTGAGTCAATAAGTATTCAACCCCTTTGATATGGAAAACATAAATAAGTTCAGGAGTAAACATTTGCTTAACAAGTCACATAATAAGTTGCATGTGTGCAATAATAGTGTTTGACATGACTTTTGAATGACTACCTCATCTCTGTAACCCACACATACAGATAATTGTAAGGTCCCCAGTCGAGCAGTAAATTTCAAACACAAAGACCAGGGAGGTTTTCCAATGCCTCGCAAAGAGCACCTTTTACTTACTTTAGTTAACCCTTATTTTACCAGGTAAATTGACTGAGAACACATTCTCATTTACAGCAACGATCTGGGGAATAGTTAGTGGGAAAAGAATGGGTCAAAAAAAATTATAAAGCAGACAATGACTATCCCTTTGAGCATGATGAAGTTATGAATTAATTACACTTTGGATGGAGTATCAATACACCCTGTAACTACAAAGATACAGGCGTCCTTCCTAACTCAGTTGCCGGAGAGGAAGGAAACCGCTCAGGGATTTCATCATGAGGCCAATGATGACCTTAACAGTTACAGAGGTTAAAGGCTGTGATAGGAGAAAACTGAGGATGGAACCACAACATTGTAGTTATCAAATCTAATGGTATTAGTCACATAAACATATTTAGCAGATGTCATTGCGGGTGTAGCGAAATGCTTGTGTTCCTAGCTCCAACAGTACAGTAATATCTAACAATTCACAACAATACACACATCTAAAAGTTAAATAATAAAATTAAGAAATATTGCTCTGGCAAGACTTGAGAATGGCTGTCTAGCCATGATCAACAACCAACATGACAGAGCATTTAGAATTTAAAAAAAGAATACTTGTGCAAATATTGTACAATCCATGTGCACAAAGCTCTTAGGTCATGTCTACACTTGCCACTTACATGCAACTTCTGCTATCAGAACACGAAGATCGAATTGAAAAGACGGATCTAGACACACAAAAGTCGCTTTGTGGTCTGATTGTGTTCAGATCTGGCTGACCACTTCAGGAGGTGGTCAGGGACATATTTTGTGCAGATTTCTCCTCAGTCTGAACTAGAGGTCGACCGATTAATCGGAATGGTCGATTAATTAGGGCCGATTTCAAGTTTTCATAACAATCGGAAATCGGTATTTTTGGACACCGATTTGGCCATTTTTTTTTTTTTACACCTTTATTTATCCTTTATTTAACTGGGCAAGTCAGTTAAGAACACATTCTTATTTTCAATGACGGTGGGTAAACTGCCTTGTTCAGGGGCAGAAAGACAGATTTGTACATTGTCAGCTCGGGCATTCAATCTTGCAACCTTACAGCTAACTAGTCCAACACTCTAACCACCTGCCTCATGAGGAGCCTGCCTGTAACGCGGATGCAGTAAGCCAAGGTAAGTTGCTAGCTAGCAGTAATCTCATCTTATGAAAAACAATCAATCACAATCACTAGTTAACTACACATGGTTGATGATATTACTAGTTTATTTATCTAGCGTGTCCTGCGTTGCATATAATCGATGCGGTGCGTATTCACGGAAAACGGACCGTCGTTGCTCCAATGTGTACCTAACCATAAACACCAATGCCTTTCTTAAAATCAATACACAGAAGTATATATTTTTAAACCTGCATATTTAGCTAAAAGAAAGGTTAGCAGGCAATATTAACCAGGTGAAATTGTGTCACTTCTCTTGCGTTCATTGCACGCAGAGTCAGGGTATATGCAACAGTTTGGGCCGCCTAATTTGGCAGAATTGTACGTAATTATGACATAACATTGAAGATTGTGCAATGTAACAGGAATATTTAGACTTATGGATGCCACCCGTTAGATAGAATATGGAACGTTTCCGTATTTCACTGAAAGAATAAACGTCTTGTTTTCGAGATGATAGTTTCAGGATTTGACCATATTAATGATCTATGGCTCGTATTTCTGTGTGTTATTATGTTATAATTAAGTCTATGATTTGATAGAACAGTCTGACTGAGCGATGGTAGGCACCAGCAGGCTCGTAAACATTCATTGAAACAGCACTTTCGTGCATTTTGCCAGCAGCTCTTCGCAATGCTTCAAGCATTGCACTGTTTATGACTTCAGGCCTACTGGTTGTACGAATTTTGGGATCTATCGTCCCACAACTGTCACAGAATCTTGGGCTATTTCTTTCTTGACAATCTGAGTAGTGTGTGACCCTAAGGTGGCAACACATACATTCAAAGTAATTTCAATGAGTCTTTCTCCATTCTGATTGCTTTATATTGTTCAATATCAACTTCAACCACAAAAAAAGTCATAATTGTCATCAATTTCTGCATTTGAGATCATTTCCACACTGACACATAGGGCTGCACGATATGGGCAAGCAATCTGGGCCTCATTTTTAACCAAATGTTGCAATTTGACATGCGATTTTGAGCAAAACACTTGGGTTAACTGTTAAAATCATGGCAATAGAAGGTCTATTCTAATTATATAGTTAGAATATAATAGTAGGCACTTTTAATACAGTGTTGTTTGACATGACGGCTGGCCCTCGTCGGCTGGCCCTCGTTACATATTCGTTGCCAGACCCACTGGCTCCAGGTCATCTACAAGTCCATGTTAGGTAAAGCTCCGCCTTATCTCAGTTCACTGGTCACGATGGCAACACCCACCCGTAGCACACGCTCCAGCAGGTGTATCTCACTGATCATCCCTAAAGCCAACACCTCATTTGGCCGCCTTTCGTTCCAGTACTCTGCTGCCTGTGACTGGAACGAATTGCAAAAATTGCTTAAGTTGGAGACTTTTATCTCCCTCACCAACTTCAAACATCAGCTATCTGAGCAGCTAACCGATCGCTGCAGCTGTACATAGTCTATTGGTAAATAGCCCACCCATTTTCACCTACCTCATCCCCATACTGTTTTTATTTATTTACTTTTCTGCTCTTTTGCACACCAATATCTCTACCTGTACATGACCATCTGATCATTTATCACTCCAGTGTTAATCTGCAAAATTGTAATTATTCGCCTACCTCCTCATGCCTTTTGCACACATTGTATATAGACTCCCCCCTTTGTTTTCTACTGTGTTATTGACTTGTTAATTGTTTATTCCATGTGTAACTCTGTGTTGTCTGCTCACACTGCTATGCTTTATCTTGGCCAGGTCGCAGTTGCAAATGAGAACTTGTTCTCAACTAGCCTACCTGGTTAAATAAAGGTGAAATAAAATTTATTTATTTAAAAAAAAAATGACAACGAATGAAAATTCCAGGGAGGAGTTATTGTGAAAGTGTAGGAACTAAAGTGTTGATAGGTGTTTCCTAGGGAACCCTATTGTAACGGCGTTCGTCTGTTGAAGGAGAGTCGGACCAAAATGCAGCGTGGTGGTTACTCATGTTCTTTAATGAAAAAATAGCGATACATGAAATAACTAAATAAATACAAAAACAACAAACGAAACGAGAAAACCTAATTACAGCCTATCTGGTGAACACTACACAGAGACAGGAACAATCACCCACAAAATACACAGTGAAACCCAGGCTACCTAAATATGGTTCCCAATCAGAGACAACGAGAATCACCTGACTCTGATTGAGAACCGCCTCAGGCAGCCAAGCCTATGCTAGACACACCCCTAATCAGCCACAATCCCAATGCCTACAAAAACCCCAATACGACAACACAATAAACCCATGTCACACCCTGGCCTGAACGAATAATTAAAGAAAACACAAAATACTAAGACCAAGGCGTGACACCTATAATCTTTGGCTACATTGAATGTTTTCTATTAGCTACTTCATGTAGCTATGATATTCTTGCTTTGCGTATTCCTTTTTAATTTAGAAGATACTGTTGCACAAACAACATGCTGATTTAGGGCTACACCATCACTGGTATTATCAGGCTCTATGGCTAATTACGCTTGCTCTTATTCAGTACATTTAGTAGATAGCCGCTAATGCTAATCTCTAGCTAACAAGATTTAGGAATAACTTGCTAAGAAAAGACAAACTAGCGGTTTGCAGATGTAAGAAGAAACACAAGCTAATAGTGTAATTATGGAATGCTAGTAGATTTATATTAAGAAGCAAAGTGACAAATCCATCGTTGTCAACAACATTGTTGCATATGATGTATTGACCATGCAGACTAAAAGCAAGTGTCTCGTGGTCGAGGAACAACAAATGCACTCCTTAAGTGACAGGAGCCAGGACTAAAGCGAACCAAGGCATTTTCACGTAAATGCATTCATGATTTCTTACTCCAAGTGGGCGGCGGTTCGTGTGGAAAGTATAAGTGAGTAGTTTCTAAATGTACCAACGTTAAGTGTGTCTGTCCTTCTCTCTCACTATGTCTTTTGTAACAAGCAGCCATATTGTTGTCAGTCCGCTAGGGACCTGTTTCTAATGTATTAAACATATCCCAGTTTGTCACCTAACAGTACGAACTCTGAAGATCGATGGGGGGCAATCAATTCACATATGGTGTCCAGGGCACAGCTGGGGGCTGAGGGGGGTCTATAACAAGCGGCAACGATGACACTTATTTCTGGAAAGGAGGATTTTTAAAAGTAGAAGTTTGAATGGTTTGGGCACAGACCTGAACAGTATGACAGAATTTGACTTCAAGTCGGAATGGCATTCATAAAGCCTACGGATTGATTAGAATATAATAACTTTATTGTGCCAAAGATGCAAGTCCTATATACACATGTACTGTAGTTATTACCACACATGAGATCCCCACAATGTAGCCTGTACATGGAATATAGTCACTGATCATGTTCTCTTCCATGGTAAATAAAGGTGCGGTTCAGGTATGAATCTGAGACATTCTTTTTTAGTTATATCCAATACCAGGTGTATCAAACTCTATTCTTTGAATGATGCTGTGTCTGCATTACAGGTTGACCGATTATGGTTTATCAACGCCTATACCGATTATTGGAGGACCAAAAAAGCAGATACCGATTAAGCAGACTATTTTTTTCATTTGTAATAATGACAATAACAATACTGAATTAACACTTATTTTAACTTAATATAAAACATCAATAAAATCAATTTAGCCTCAAATAAATAATGAAACATGGTCAATTTGGTTTAAATAATGCAAAAACAAAGTGTTGGAGAAGAAAGTAATATGTGCCATGTAAAAATGTGTGACATGTAAAAAAGCTAACGTTTAAGTTCCTTGCTCAGAACATGAGAACATGTGAAGGTTGGTGGTTCCTTTTAACATGAGACTTCAATATTCCAAGGTAAGAGGTTTTAGGTTGTAGTTAATATAGTATTTATAGGACTATTTCTCTCTATACCATTTGTATTTCATATACCTTTGACTATTGGATGTTCTTATAGGCACTTTAGTATTGCCAGTGTAACAGTATAGCTTCCGTCCCTCTCCTCACCCCTACCTGGGCTCGAACCAGGAACACATCGACAACAGCCACACTCTTAGCATCGTTACCCATCGCTCCGCAAAAGCCTTGCAGCGCAAGGGGAATAACTACACCAAATCTAAAAGCGAGTGGCGTTTGAAACAGTATTAGTGCACACCCAGCTAACTAGCTAGCCATTTCACATCGGTTACACCAGCCATTAGGCTGATACGCTTGAAGTCATAAACAGTGCTGTGCTTGCGAAGAGCTGCTGACAAAACGCACAAAAGTTCTGTTTGAATGAATGATTACGGGCCTGCTGCTGCTGTCAGACTGCTCTATCAAATCAGACTTAATTATAACACAGAAATACGAGCCTTTGGTCATTAATATGATCGAATCCGGAAACTATCATTTCGAAAACAAAACGTTTATTTCAGTAAAATACAGAACCGTTCTGTATTTTATCTAACGGGTGGCATCCCTAAGTCTAAATATTCTTGTTACAACCTTCAATGTATGTCATAATTACGTAAAATTCTGGCAAATTAGTTCGCAATGAGTCAGGCAGCCCAAACTGTTGCATATACCCCGACTCTGCGTGCAATGAACGCAAGAGAAATGACACAATTTCACCTGGTTAATATTGCCTGCTAAACTGGATTAGTAGTTATAACTAGTGATTATGATTGATTGTTTTTTTATAAGATAAGTTTAATGCAAGCTAGCAATTTACCTTGGCTTCTACTGCATTAGCGTAACAGGCAGGCTACTCGTGGAGTGCAATGGTTAGAGCGTTGGACTAGTTAACTGTGCGGTTGCAAGATTGGAACCCCTGAGCTGACACGGTGAAAATCTGTTGTTCTGCCTGTGAGCAAGGCAGTTAACCCACAGTTCCTAGGCAGTCATTGAAAATAAGAATGTGTTCTTAACTGACTTGCCTAGATAAATAAAAGGTATAAAAAAAAAAGTTTTTTAAAATAATCAGAAATCGGCGCCCAAAAACTTGAAAATCGGCCCTTCCGATTAATCGGTCGACTTCAAGTCTGCACGAATGGATTACAATTATACACTTCCACAGTGTTTACCACTCCTGCTCCTGGGACATCAATGATTATTGCCGTTACAATGTGTAGACTAAAAACATGATTTAAGTAAAGGCTGATTTGTAATTCATATATACACCTATGCATATCTAACTCCCTTCATCTGCATTAATCTGAGGACACGGGAAAGGTGTATTATTCCAATGAGATAATTTCAACCAGTGGAGAATGTGGAACACTTTATTGAAAGTTCATTATCCAGGTATTATAAATACATGCATTATAAATAGTATAATTGTAATATGTATTTATAATATTACAATTATACTATTTATAATGTTCGATCTGTACTTTAATGCACATATGGTGTGCATTATAAAAAAAAGAGGAAGAAAGAGGTGGGAGGAGAGGTGTAGAATAAAGAAAGGGAAAGAGGTAGGGGAGCAGGGAAGACAGGATATAATTAATGAATTACAGTGCTACCCTAATATTCTCTCACTTCATCACAATTACATAGTGTCTCTAGCGGTGTCTCCTAACCAGCCTTAGGCTCCCAGTCGGCCCTAAGGTTATCTTAAAAGCAGGTGAGGTGGCGATGACGTGACTGGCTTCCTCTCTCACATCAAAACATACCTGCAGACGAGAGACAGATGGATAGAGAGAGAATAAAAAAACAGCTTAATCATGCTAACACGGTCAGTCATCATAATCATCAGGAGGTGAAATGCAAAACTGACCTTGGATCATTAACTCTGGGACTACTACATCTATCTGTATGTCAATGTAAAGCATCGCTTTAATAATACTTCCTGTATAATAATATCACTTATAACAAATGATAACATTGGATAGATAGATACATGTGTAGCATGTGACAATAGCAGGATGATATAAAAGATAGTGTCACAAATGAATACATAAATACCACTTGAAGCTTGATGATGACTTGATCATTTGAATCAACTGTGTAGTGCTAAGGCAAAAACCTGCTCTATCCAGAATGGCCTACTCTCCTACTTTGACAGCTGGGGCTGTTATCCATTCACCCTCCTCCAAAAATACAAATGTTTGCCATTATCAAGAGTGGCACTGGGGCTAAAACAATATCCTACATAGTGGTGGAGGACAGGACCTAAAAAGGCTGGAGACTCATACATGCATGCTCTTCGATTAGTTATATGTCCTGACCAAACGATGAGGAGTCAGTGGTAGAGTTCACTTGACGTTGCAGCACAGCAAGATTCTCAGTAGGCAGGGGGCATGGGATGTCAGGAACAATGACCCCATTGTCAGTGTTACCAGATTATCCCCCTGATAAAGCAGGTCCCCCACCTGCTGAATTTGGAATGCTCAAAAGAACCAATCTGCATTAGTGATGATATATTTGGCAGCAACAGGGGCTTGATAGTTCAGTGAAAATGGCTAAGAGTTTATGTGGTGTACATCTTAAAATTAGCAGCTGACATCTTAAGGGTTTTTTAATTAATGCAAGTGAGACAGGTTCCATGAAAAACAAGACAAACAGACAGGAAGAGAGAAAAAGAACACAGAACAGTTTAATTACCTCTGGTTATGGACACTTTTGCCAGCAATAAACGCTTCCACAGCCTGTTCCTCGGACAGCGAACATACAGTCATGGTCAAAAGTTGAGAATGACACAAATATACATTATCAAAGTCTGCTGCTTCAGTGTATTTAGATATTTTTGTCAGATGTTACAATGGAATACGGAAGTATAATTACAAGCATTTCATAAGTGTCAAAGGCTTTTTTATTGACAATTACATGAAGTTGATGCAAAGAGTCAATATTTGCAGGGTTAACCCTTCTTTTTCAAGACCTCTGCAATCCACCCTGGCATGCTGTCAATTAACTTCTGGGCCACATCCTGACTGATGGCAGTCCATTCTTGCATAATCAATGCTTGGAGTTTGTCAGAATTTGTGGGTTTTTGTTTGTCCACGACCTTGAGAATTGACCACAAGTTCTCAATGAGATTAAGGTCTGGGGAGATTCCTGGCCATGGACACAAAATATTGATGTTTTGTTCCCCGAGACACTTAGTTATCACTTTTGTCTTACGGCATGGTTCTCCATCATGCTGGAAAAGGCATTATGCGTCACCAAACTGTACCTGGATAGTTGGAAGAAGTTGCTCTCGAAGGATGTGTTGGTACCATTCTTTATTCATGGCTGTGTTTTTAGGCAAAATGGTGAGTGAGGGGCCTCCCGGGTGGCACAGTGGTCCAGTGCACTGCTAGCTGTGCCACCAGAGACTCTGGGTTCAAGCCCAGGCTCTGTCACAGCCGCCAGCCACCGGGAGGTCCATGGGGCGATGCACAATTGGCCCTAGCGTCGCCCAGGTTAGGGAGGGTTTGGCCGGTAGGGATATCCTTGTCTCATTGTGCACTAGCGACTCTTGTGGCGGTCCGGGCGCAGTGCACGCTAACCAGTTCGCCAGGTGCACAGTGTTTCCTCTGACACATTGGTGTGGCTGGTGTCCAGGTTGGATGCGCGCTGTGTTAAGAAGTAGTGCAGCTTGTTTGGGTTGTGTTTCAAAGGATGCATGGCTTTCGACCTTCGTCTCTCCCAAGCTTTTTTCGGGATGCCCTAAACAATCGGAAAGGGAATTCAGAGAAAATGACTTTACCCCAATCCTCAGTAGTCTGTACCTTTAGCAGAATATCAGTCTGTTCCTGATGTTTTTCCTGGAGAGAAGTGGCTTCTTTGCTGCCCTTCTTGACACCAGGCCGAAGATCTTCGCCTAACTGTGCCTGCTGCCATTCCTGAGCAAGCTCTGTACTGGTGGTGCCCCGATCCCGCAACTGAATCAACGACGGTCCTGGCTTGCTAGACTTTCTTGGGCGCCCTGAAGCCTTCACAGCAATTGAACCACTCTTCTTGAAGTTCTTGATGATCCGATAAATGGTTGATTTAGGTGCAATCTTACTGGCAGCAATATCCTTGCCTGTGAAGCCCTTTTTGTGCAAAGCAATGATGATGGCACTTGTTCCCTTGCAGGTAGCCATGCTTGACAGAGGAAGAACAATGATTCCAAGCACCAGCCTCCCTTTGAAGCTTCAGTCTGTCATTCGAACTCAAATCAGCATGAGAGTGATCTCCAGCCTTGTCCTCGTCAATACTCACGCCTGTGTTAACGAGAGAATCACTGACATGTCAGCTGGTCCTTTTGTGGCAGGGCTGAAATGCAGTGGAAATGTTTTTGTGGGATTCAGTTCATTTGCATGGCAAAGAGGGACTTTGCAATTAATTGCAATTCATCTGATCACTCTTCATAACATTCTGGAGTATATGCAAATTGCCATCATACAAACTGAGGCAGCAGACTTTGTGAAAATTAATATTTGTGTTATTCTCAAAACTTTTGGCCAACTGTACAACTGTACATCTCACACCCTGAAAGTAAATAATATAGCTTATTTTTTGTAAATATGAAAATAACTGAGATATGACCGTTCAATCTAAAGCAGCAGATGTCATTTTCAGGATACGTCAATACAGCACAGAAAACACTAGACTGGTGTTGTGGTTGTTCATTAGGTGATGGGAAATATGCAATATGTATGCAAAATAATATACTTACCTTCCTTGAAAATCCATCTACACCACCAAAGATGAAAATGTTGTATCTTGAAAAAAAGCATTGGAATTAAAAGTGAAATGTTTAACCTATTAACCTGCTTCATTATTGCTGTATTACCAGTTGATGAAGAACTCCAATTTCATATATCATTGAAAATGTGTCTACGAATAAGTAAGAATAAAGTTTAAATAACTTCTTAGATTTGATGGAGACATTATAAATCTTAGTACCTTATCAATTTATGATTTGTATCAATGTGGACTAGAGACAGGGGGGAGCAGGAACAGAGTATTTTTGCCGAGCAATGCAACGAAGCTGGATCATTCTGGCAATGATACCTGCACCGTCTACACACTGCAAAGACTCCCTAACTCTTGGCCATTGTACACGATGACCCATTGGTCAACGGAGGTCTCAGAGCATTCTAAAGCCCACATGGGGCATCCTTGTATTAATGGCGTTGACTTTCTGGTCTAACTCTTCATCTGACATATCAGAATAGCATTCCCTGACAGACATATTGTGTTCTTTCATCCTTCTGTAAAAAAAGCTAACCGTTACACCGTCATGAAATATGATTATATATCGACGATGAAACAAATAGGACATGGCCTGCTTATGAGTTGCCATGAAAGAAAGTAGCGAAAACAGGCTAAACGTAGCATAAATGTTTTTGGATAGCTTGAGAAAAATAATTGCATGATTTATCATTCTACGGTATGCATGTAATATAGTAGAATGTTATGAACAAACACTGAATCGTAGGAGCTAACTGCTAGCTATGTAACGTTAGAAGTTGGACAGAAGAACGCCCAGTGCTGCTTACCGGAGATGCCATCATCACACAGTCCTTCGTAGGTGTCCACTGACTTCCTTTGTGTTGGAAAGAAAGGCTGAACAGTATTGGTTGTAGCCAAACTGACACTCAAAACATGGACAAAATGGAGGGTGGTTGACAGATGAATTAAATTGGAGTTGTGTTTTCGAATACATTTTTTGTTCTTGAAATATTTTTGGGGAATAAAATGCAGTTTTGCACCCTATTAGAAAATATATGATCGCACTTTTCTTTAAACTTTGAAACCTCGATTTTGCTTTCAGAACAATTATTTTGGATTGAAAAAATTATTTTGATCTCGACAAAAAGACATCTATTTGTTGCAAGTTGGAGGGGGCTAATAGCTGAACAATAGACTATTCTTTAGTAAAGGTTGAATAGTCGAACAGCCGAGGTAGGTGTGAAAACCCCCCCTTCCCATCACAGACCAGATTTGCCCTAACGAGCGAGTGGTTAGGAGTTAGAGCACTGATTATGATTGTGGGTCCCAATGGACTATTGTGTCTAACTGACAATGAGTGGGCAATATAAACCGAATAATAAACTGATAATTGTGCACGACTTCAAATGAAACAAGCAGGGAGCAGGTTACGAACCCTCAACCTTCTTGCCCGAAGTCCAGCGCGCTATCGACTGTGCACCAAAAGCATGCTCAAGCCGCAGAGTCAATAGTAGCAAGCTACCGAGAGGACGCGCTCTCAATGTAATAAAAGTAATGACTTTTCAAATAAGTTACCTTATACGTTATATTGACTGACAATTTGTTAGCTACGCTGTCCTTACGAACCACATAAGCATATCACTACAGCAGTATGTACCGGTATATTAGCTATCTACCTAACGTTAGTAGTTATACATCAAACATAACAGTATATTAACTATAGGCTAACTACCCAACATTTATTGACTTGAATATTCCCATCATTCTTAGCTTAGCTAAATGGGATAGTCGTTGTGCATTCAATGGACATTCAGGTGCCTTCGTAAATTAGCTCTGACTACCTACTCTGATTTCAGAACTCTCGTCTAAGTGTACCAGAGCGCAGAATAATGAATTTACGAGCGCTCAACACCCGTTGAATATGGCCTGTGTCAGTAAACGTAGGCAAAAAAAGCATAATGAAATTGTTTGCAGCAGCACAGTTACAATCACCAATGCTCTGGTTAACACGAAAACTGCCTAACCAGCTCTGCTAGGGCAAGTAAAATGGTCCGAGTGGTCTCATTTATGTCTGGAAGTAGCTAGCAAGCTAGCCAATGTTAGCTTGGGTGCTTAACTGCTGTTGTAAGGACAGAACGCTCAAATCAACCCTACTCCTCAGCCTCAACGTCCAGTGTGTGCTCCGAGAGCGAAACGGTCTGAATTTACCCAGAGGGTTTTTCACGGAATAGAAACACCATAATATTAATCAAATGAATTACGCAAGCACCAGTTAAAGGTTTGGACACACCTAATTCCAGGCTTTTTCTAGATTTTTACTATTTTCTACATTGTAGAATAATAGTGAAGACATCTCAACTATGAAATAACACATATGGAATCAGTTAAAAACAAATTCTTATTTACAAGGACAGCCTAGTCCTTCCTCCCGGTCGGGGAATTGAACCCCGATCTCCCGCGTGCCTGCAATATGGAAGACTATCGAATGCTTCTCAAAGATGCCCTCTGGTGGTCAAACTAGCACTAACTCGCAACAGAAAAAACATGGCTGACAATTAAATGAACTGCTACAGAATGCTGCGGCAGCCCGCAAGTTGTGCCGCAGTATGACGTAACTTTTAATTGAGGAACCACTGTACCCGATTCGGGAAACTCGAGAGCCCATAATATTTTATACAATGTTGCAAGTTTGCTCATGCTAGCATCAGCCGGACCCAAGTTAATAGGTTTCAAGTTTGTTGCAGACAGGCCATGGTAGCCAATGTGATTTATAGGATATTTATTTTTAAATCATGATAGTTTCTACCTGTATGTAGGCTGCAATGTTTTTATGTAGGCTATTTTTACATAGTTGACAAATGACAATAGAAGTTACTGTTTAGGTTTGTATCATTTTCATTTAGGTTAATTTTGATTAACCACATGACAATGATTGAGACACAAAGACATTATTATAAATTAAATGGAAATGTGCATATGAAAACAACAACTGGCACGCAGGCCGGGAGAAATTATAAGATAAATTGGCATTCCACATGAAAAAAGGTTGCCGACTCCTCGTGTAACCTATTACTGGCAACTTAAGGAGAGTAATCGCAGAAAGCCAGTAGGAGGGGAGGAGGATAGGTCGGGTAAGGTTACGTTTTGTTTCTGGTTATCTTGTTCTCTGGCTCCCTCTTGAGTCATGTGTCTTATTTCATTAAACAGTGCACTTCAAGCTCAATGCATATATAGATTTTATTAAAACATATAGGGTGCGTCTATATGGAAAAATACACCTTTAAAAATTTCAACCAATCAATTGGTCAAAAGAACAGAAAAATTTCAGTCAACCAAGATATGTTTTAGATGAGGACAGCCCTATTAGGAATAGTAGGCTATCTTACATAAGTCTGCAAATGCTATGATGCATGGAATGCATTACTATAAAGGTACATCTTTAATGGTGAAAATTTGCTCCCCAAACTTCACTCATGCACCTATGCATAAGCTAGTGATTTTGCTGTTCATTATTAGTCTTGTTGACTGAGGAAAATGTAAATGTGGACAGTTATTCTAACATGTTCAAAGTGCACAGTAAGGACACACATCATTGCATCCTCAATTTGCATGTTCAGTTGAGATTCATTACCGTAACCTAAATGTGATTTTTGTCATTCTGAGCACCATAGGTGGACACCCTAATCAAGTTCCCCAATGCATGTGGGTCCAGTAATTTTCTCAAATGTCCAGTAAATTAAAATGCTACCAGTCAAATGTCCAGTGGCTCATTTTTCATAACTGAAACCCTGCCTGGCCTATTGTGCCATTTACCTCAGGTATGGAACAATGGGAAGTTGGGAACCCAGAAACATACACTGTGTTACTGCGTAGTGCCAGATGCATCCCTTGAGCTAATCTGCACACTGTTAAACCAGGTTTGCATATACTGTAGGTCCACTGTTCCTGTACAGCACTGATCAGATGTGCCATGACATTTGTTTCATGTGCAGGACTGGTTCCCCCTGGACAAAGCAACAGAGCAGACAGTCTATTATTTACTCTATCAAACCAGTGACAAGTCTGACAGCTGCAAGCTTGTCAAACAGAAGCATTGTCTCCAGCCAAGAGGCAAGGCAGTTGTGGTACCAGTGGAATCTTGTCCTCACATTATATATAGGCCTACTGTAGGTGTGTACTTATTATAAACCAAATAAACAATTTGATAAACAGGTGGCACAAGGAGAAACTTCAACTGTAGAGTAAGGACATAAAAAGCCATCAAGAAATCCCTGGTGACTGGTGAGCAACATGTGTAGGCTATTCACTAAAGCACTACCGTGAAAAAAGGTGGGTATGAGAGAACAGTGTCTGGATCAAAAAAAAAAAAAAACTCCCCAAAAGCCATTGAGACATTCTGCTATGGCTACATTTACAATGACGGCCTATACCGGCCAAACCCGGACGACGCTGGGCCAATTGTACGTCGCCTTAATAGTTAAGTGAAATGACAACAAACCTCAAAAGCAATGTGTTACTAAAAGTAAGACCACCACAGTTTAGAGAAATCTGATGACAAGTCCACCTCAGCAGCTGTGAGTAATTTTGGCTTACTTACAGCAATTACATACAAATGTCAAATGGAAAGGGCTTGCCGTGAGTCATAGGACCAGGCTGGATATCTTGTGACCCTGATTAAAAAGTCAGACAACTTGCCAGTTACAGAACACACGCTTTAAAATGGCTTACCTCAAATAAGTGTGTCATTCCAGATGAACTTAGACAACAAAGCAATCTATGAATGTTGTACAGAATTATAACGGGTGAACAGCGACTTGGGGCTGTGCCACCCCACACACAAGAGCCCAAGCTAGATAGCTAGCCAGCCACTAGCTAGCCTTCCAACTTCTCTAGTGTTGTGAGAAATTCCCACTAATTCATAGCTGGCTGCAAAACCAGCACCACTAAAGTAAGAAGAATGTAAAAACTTTCTGAAAAGTATAGACATAATGAGTGTTAACAAAGCTACAATACTTTCTGGAAATAGTTTTTCTAGCTAACGTTACCACCCCCTTTGCGCATCTTTTCCGTGGCATGCTGTCTGTCGCACGTACTATAGTTAGCTAAAGCTAGCCATTTGCAGTGATCTTTGAACATTTAAAAATGTTACATTTAGCTAATGTAGTAGATTCTAGTGCACAACAAAACCAAATCAGAGAAAATAGCATGTGAAATACAGATATACCTGCAATTTCGAGGGGGCTGAGTTTTCCTGCGTTAAATCAGAAGTATCTGCCGGTTGTAAGTGCCGCAACAGCTCAATTTTTGCGGGATGAGAGAACGGGCGTATTCATTAGGGAAACGGTTTATGATTTAAGAAGCAAACAAAGCAAAACGAGAGTTTCAATTGGACACATTCAGGTAAATCCCTCCCCGTTTCGTTCCATTAGCTTACGTTTAAGAAACGTTTTGTAACAGAATTGCCTTAATGAATAGGCCCCAGGAAATGTGACGGGTTGCTGGTTGCCAGAGATGTGACGTCAGCATCCACCAAACGAGTCCACATTGTTGTATTTCACTGTTAGCAACTGCTTTATGGAAATTCATTTTCTTTGACATAAAAAAATAAAAATAAAGTATAGTTTAATTCTAATGATAAAAAAAGCATAGGCCTATCATGATCCAAAATACGTCTGAGGTTTCATTCCCATATCAGTCAATTCAATCAAAAATATTTTACTTGATACCAACAGAGAAAGCATTTACATTGCAGCACAAAATTAGAGCATAAGCCTGTAATAGAATGGACGTGACCGTAATAAGTATTGCAATTAACTGAGCACTTAGCCTATATCAACACAGGCAGCCCGATTCTGGGGTGCGTTCAGTTTGATTGAACGTTTGCTACTTTGCGTAACGGTTAGTACTGAACGACACGTTTCCCAAAAACGTTACTGAACAGACTGAGTGAGGTACGTCTACTCCGTTTGGTGGGTGTGGCTTGAAGCAATGAGTGATCCATTTGAAAGGGGAGCAGTGCATTTAACTGGTCGTTCAGAACAGCACCGTTGTTTTTGGTTGTTGAGTCAATTAGAACATGCCCATTTCAAGCTTATCCTTCTAAAAAATAAGAAGTTATTTCAGGAAATATTAAGGCAAGTTAGCTGGCTAACTGTATGATCCTGCTCTGTAGTAAACCCATTAGAATTGAGCTGCCTGTGTAAACACAGCCTTAGAAAATCCAGGTCGAGAGCCACGCAGAATGGCCTGGGATTTTACCATTTGGTCCACATGCAGTTTGTCCTGATGTGGTAAAAGGTTGATTTTTCTTGATGTCCCACAACTGTGTGTAATCTGTCTATAATCTGTTATGCAGTGAAAAAGCCAAGTTTTGCCATGACTTCACCCACCCCAGGTTTTAGGCTCACTAACCCACTGGAGCCCACTAGAACATCACAAGGCAAAAAAAGACTGCAGTAGATTCCAAAAATGTATATATATTTTTTAAACTAGGCAAGTCCGTTATGAACAAATTCTTATTTTACAATGATGGCGTACCAGGGAACTGTCGGTTAACTGCCTTGTTCAGAACAACAGATTTTTACCTTGTCAGCATGGGGATTCAATCCAGCAACCTTTCGATAACTAGCCCAACATTCTAACCACCAGACTACCTGCAAAGACTGTAGCAGAGTGTTTTTGGGATGATTTTTAAATCACATAACACATAACTTAGTCACATTACATTGATAAACAGGATCTGTTACTCATTTTAGGTTTGTACAAATATTTGTCACAGATATGAAGGCCTATTTTTTTTTAACTTAAAAAAAAATTGCACTGAACAAAAATATAAAAAAGATTTTGCATATTTTTTCACTTTGATTTGAACCAGCAACCTTGCGTTTCCTTGCCCAACACGCAAAACCAATAAGCTACCTGAGTTGCAATTCATATAAAGAAATCAGTCAATTGAAATACATTTATTAGGCCCAAATCTATGGATTTCACAATTGGGCACACATACCTTTAAAAAAAAAAGTAGGGGCGTGGATCAGAAAATCAGTCAGTATCTGGTGTGACCCCCATTTGCCTCATGCAGTGCGACATCTCCTTTGCATATAGTTGATCAGGCTGTCGATTGTGAACTTTGGAATGTTGTCACAGTCCTCTTCAAATTGCTGTGCTGGATATTGGTGGGAACTGGAGCACGCTGTTGTGCACGTCAATCCAGAGCATCTCAAACATGCTCAATGGGTGACATGTCAGGTGAGTGTGCAGGCCATAGAACTACACAATTCCAGGAATTCTGTACAGATCCTTTCGACATGGGGCCGTGCATAATCATGCTGAAACATGAGATGATGGTGGTGGTTGAATGGCACGACAATGGGCCTCAGGAGCTCGTCACGGTATCTCTGTGCATTCACGACGCCATCCACGCTGTCTGCCACCTGCCCGGTACAATTGAAACCGGGATTTATCCATGAAGAGCAAAATTCTTCAGCATGCCAGTGGCAAAGGTGAGCATTTGGCCACTGTAGTCAGTTACGATGCCTTACTGCAGTCAGGTCAAGACCCTGGTGAGGATGAGCACGCAGATAAGCTTCGCTGATGTTTTCTGACAGTTTGTGCAGACATTCTTTGGTTGTTTCATCAGCAGTCCGGGTGGCTGGTCTCAGACGATCCCTCAGGTGAATGAGCCGGATCATGGCTGGCGTGGTTACACATGGTCTACGGTTGGGATACAGGTTGGACATACTGCCAAATTGTCTAAAACGACGTTGGAGGCTGCTTATGGTAGAAAAATGTACATCCAATTATCAGGCAACAGCTCTGGTGGACATTCCTGAAGTCAGCATGCCAATTGCACCTTCACTCAAAACCTGAGACGTTGCAAAGGAGAAACGCTCCCTAACAGGGATGTAAACAACTTGACTGTCCTTCCTGTGTTAAAGTAATGGTAATGATTTTGCTTTGCTTATTTGAGCGGTTCTTGCCATAATATGTACTTGGTCTTTTACCAAATAGGGCTCTCTTCTGTATACCACCCCAACCTTGTCACAACACCATTGTCTCAAACACATTGAGAAGGAAAGAAATTCCACAAATTAACTTAAGGCACACCTGTTAATTTAAATGCATTCCATGTGACCATATCATGAAGCTGGTTGAAAGAATGCTCAAAGGGTGCAAAGCTGTCAAGGCAAAGGGTGGCTACTTTGAAGAATCTCAAATATATTTTGATTTGTATAACACTTTTGGTTGCTACATGAGTCCATGTGTTATGTCATAGTTTTGATCTATTCACTCTTATTCTACAATGTAGAAAATAGTAAGAAGGAAAAACCCTTGACTGAGTAGGTGTCCTAACATTTGACTGGTACTGTATATTCCAGCCCTGATCATACTGGAAACTGAAATTGGGTAGAAGTTTCTATTAGCACCAGAATGTGACCCTTCCCAATGTGTCCTGTGACGTGCATGTATGTGTGCAATGCAACTGTTAAACCAGATTAACCTACATACAGAGTCAACAGAATGTTGTATTTCTACCTCAAGCATCACTGTCTGAGTCACAACTAAAGAACAGAGAGGATTCAACATAAAACAGGACATCAGATGCATGTATAATGCTGCCATCTAGTGTGTGTACATACACACACACACACACACATATATATAAATAATAGCATAGCCCTGTAATATCAATAGTAATAGCTGGAGAGTAAATACAAGAAAAATGTTTATTTATTCAAATTACATTATGAGTGCTTTGCTTGGTTAGTTGATGTGGTTGAGAACACATCTGTCAGCCCCATTTTCATCTGGTCCGGCCATTGTCTGTCTAACAATGCCAGACCGATACTAGAGCCCAGTCAGAAGTTTCCAGAAAACACACAACCATGTCTCATCTGAAGGAATTAGTCCTCTTCACTGTATCTGATGGTCACCTAGTTCACACACAGGGATCCGCGTCTGAAAAAAATAAATAATAAGTTAGTAAAACCCATAGACATTTCAATATGGCTCCCGAGTGGCACAGCGGTCTAAGGCACTGCATCTCAGTGCAAGAGGCATTACTACAGTTCCTGGTTCCATTCCAGGCTGTATCACATTCGGGCATGATTGGGAGTACCATAGGGCGGCACACAATTGGCCCAGTGTCGTCTGGGTTTGGCCGGGGTAGGCTGTCATTGTAAATAAGAAAATAAGAATTTAAATAAGAATTTGTTCTTAACCAACTTGCCTAGTTTGATAAAACAAGTCACATAAATACATTTGCTGAAATTCATGTAATGCCTTACAATATTAAATTGTAAAATGGATGGCTATGACATTAGTCAAAGTTGATTCTAATTTTTTATGTATTGATCAATGGAGAAATGTTTTTGGGCCATCAAGCCAAAACTTTGGCAGTGATAATTTGATCTGTCATAGTGAGTAAAACAACAAAAAAACATTTTATTTCACCAAATTAAAATAGCAAGTTCAACTTCATAAAACATTTTTTCTCCCCATCTCAAGTTGTAAAACAAAAACTATTGCCTCCAGCTTAATTAAATAAAGAAAACAAATTGCCTGAGATCACTAGGCTGTTTTTATTATTATTTAACTTTTAATCGATATATTTTTGTATTTTACCCCACTTTTTCAATCTTGTCTCATAACTGCAAATCCCTAAAGGGCTCGGGAGAGGCGAAAATTGAGTTATGCGTCCTCCTAAACATGACCCACCTAACCGCACTCCTAAACAAGGTAGCCAGCCGCACCAATGTGTTGGAGAAAACACTGTTCAACTGGCAGTCGAGGTCAGCCACAAGGAGTTGCTAGGGCACGATGAGTAAAGTAAAGCTAAGTAAAGCTCCCCAGCCAAACTCTCCCCTAACCCGGACGACGCTGGGCCAATTGTGTGACACAGCCCGGGAATGAACCCGGGTCTGTAGTAACGCCTCTGGCACTGCGATGCAGTGCCTTAGTGGCCTCCCGAGTGGTGCAGCGGTCTATTTAAACAACAATATAGTACCAGTCAAAAGTTGACACACCTACTCATTCAAGGATTTTTCCTTTATTTTTACTATTTTCTATTTTCTTCATTGTAGAATAATAGTGAAGATATCAAAACCATTCAAATAAACAGATATGGAATCATGTCGTAACAAGAAAAAAAAAGTTAAACAAATCAATAAGTTTTATATTTGAGATTCTTCAAAGCAACCACCCTTTGCCTTGACAGCTTTGCAAACTTATGGATTGTGGAGGCCAGGTCATCTGATGCAGCTCTCCATCCTTCTTGGTCAAGTAGCCCTGACACAGCCTGGAGGTGCGTGTTGGGTCATTGTCCGGTTGTAAAACAAATGATAGTGGGACTAAGCGCAAACCAGATGGGATGGCGTGTCGCTGCAGAATGCTGGGGTAGCCATGCTGGTTAAGTGTGTCTTGAATTCTAAATAAATCACTGACAGTGTCAGCAGCAAAGCACCTCCACACCTTCATGCTTCATAGTGGGAACCACACATGCGAAGATCATCCTTTCACCTACTCAGTGTCTAGCAAAGACACAGCGGTTGGAACCAAAAATCTCAAATTTGGACTCAGACGAAAGGACAGATTTCCACTGGTTGAATGTTCATTTCTTGCGTTTCTTGGCCCAAGCAAGTCGCTTATTTTTGATCCTTTAGTAGTGGTTTCTTTGTAGCAATTTGACCATGGAAGGCCGGATTTACGCAGTCTCCTCTGAACAGCTGATGTTGAGATGTGTCTGTTACTTGAACTCTGAAGCATTTATTTTGGCTGCAATCGGATGTGCAGTGAACTCTAATGAACTTATCCTCTGCAGCAGAGCTAACTCTGGGTCTTCCTTTCCTGTGGCGGTCCTCATGAGAGCCAGTTTCTTCATAGTGCTTTCAAAGTTCTTTGAAATTTTCCACATTGACTGACCTTCATGTCTTAAAGTACAAGGCACACCTGTTAATTGAAACGCATTCCAGGTGACTACCTCATGAAGCTGGTTGAGAGAATGCCTAGAGTGTACAAAGCTGTCATCAAAGCAAAGGGTGGCTACTTGAAGAATCTGAAATCTATTTTGATTTGTTTAACACTTTTTTGGTTACTACATGATTCCATATGTGTTATTTCATTGTGTTGATGTATTCACTATTCTACAATGTAGAAAATAGTAAAAATAAGAGAACTCCTGGAATGAGTAGGTGTGTCCAAACTTTTGACTGGTACTGTATATCGATAACTACATGTGAAAATATTTTAAAATGCATTCAAATAAATTTCCGAAACATTTAACATATTTTGTGATATGTTTTACATATGTTGGAATGTATTTAAAATGTTTTAAATATATAACATGCATCCTAAATAATGTGGTAAAAATATATTGCAATTGTTATTCTTTTTTTTATGTATGGGAAAATCTGACAGACCCATCTGCAACAATCACAGCTGTTTTATGAAGATTAGAGATGCTCTCACCCATGGGGTTGGCAGTGGAGTCCACCAGCACAGAGGCAGTATTCCCTCGGTCCCTCCACGTCCCAGGACAGCATGTCCATCAGCAAGTTAGGGTGGCTGTTGCACGCTTCACCCTTATCCGGCCTGGGCTGGCACACTGGGAAGAGCAGCTCTGCAATCACCATGAGAAGGACAGAGAGAGAGAGAGAGGTGGGGAAGCAGAGGAGATGAGGATTGTAAGAGGGGGACAAGGGTTGAAGAAAGCATAATAGACAAGGAGGGGGAATGCATGAACCTCATAGGAAAGAATGAAGTGTGTACAGGCTGGGCTCTAATTTGCAACAGTATTGGTCACATATGCTCCTAAATATTTGGCTGTGCTGTGCAGTGCACCTGGAATGCTGATTTGGTAGCCTAGAAAAATATTCATCCAGATAATATATTAAATGACAAAATGTGTCGTTGGAAGCAAGCAAAGTTGTTACATTTGTGTTTCATGTCTGTCTCATACAAATAAGCGACATAAGAGGCCGCTTAGGGTCCCGTGGCCACTAGGGGACCCCCTCCCAATTTTTTTTTTTTTTTACAAATATGTTCGTGCATCAGCAGTTTTACTTGTGTTATGTCAGTCACTCAGTTAGCCCATGTCAGCTAAATTGTTTAGATTGCTAGGTCTAACCAGCTATCTAAAAATATTAGCTGACATGGGCTAATTAACAACCAGGCACCCAGGGCACTTGCACAGGTAGTCTGACCTGCAGGGGGCCCCCATTCAGTTTGTTAGTCACCCAGATATATGAACATGGCATTAAGTCAAGGCAAAAGGTGTGGAACTGCAGGAAAATATATTTTCTCCACTGCCAGGACAACTCATCACAAGAAAAAAAATGGCTACCTCTCTGTTTAGCGCAAAAATCACACAGAGCCAACAGCTGACCACTTACGCAATGTGGACGTTTACGCGCATTCTTCAAAATAAAGGCCTGAAACTATGTCTAAAGACTGTAGACACCTTAGGGAAGCCACAGAAAAAAGGAATCTGGTTGATATCCCTTTCAATGGGCAATAAGGATGCATAGAAAGATAGGGGTTTCAAAATAAGAGTCACTTCCTGATTAGACTTTTCTCAGGATTTCACCTGCAATATCAGTTCTGTTATACTCAGACAATATTTTTACAGTTTTGGAAACTTTAGTGTTTTCTATCCTAAGCTGTCAATTATATGCATATTCTAGCATCTGGTCCTGAGAAATAGGCTGTTTACTTTGGGAACGTTATTTTTCCAAACATAAAAATAGTGCCCCCTAGCTTCAAGAGGTTTAGAATCATGGGTTCAGGAGAGAAAGAGGACCAGTAAGTAACAAAATACTTTAACACAAACAATACCTTGAACAGTTAATTCAATAGATATATGGTCAAACACAAACCTACCTTTGAGAACGGCACAGCAGTGTTTTGGCTTACAGTCACTCTGGTACTGACAGATGCTGCCTGCATTGCCCTTGGTGGCATTCTTAGTGCACTGTCCCCACACACACATCTGGTCTGAACAACACTCTTCATCCTTTGTGCAGGTCTAAAAAAAACACATTAGTAATGGTCATAGTTTTTGTGATTGGAACAAGCTGGGAATCAGAGACATAATCTAGACCAGGGATGGCCCGCAGACCAATTGGAGTGTATTGATGTGGGTACGCAGACCCACAAGCCACTGCTGATCCTCATTAGTAGTTCTGATTTTTTGTGGCCCCCACCCCCATCAAAGATGCCCATCCCTGATCTAGAACTTCACAAGATCTGGAAAATCATCAGAAGTACACAACTAACTTGGGTTCATTGCATTTGTTTACATCCCTTTTGTTTCCATTTCTCAACTCAACGTAAGGCTGAATTTTGACTCAGGATTGGGATGAAAATAAGATGTTAATCCCAAATAAAGACTCACCATATCAACATCTTTGCAGGGGAGGCACTTGGAGCTTACTATCTCATATAGGCAGTAACTGTTCTTACCACAATCTTCATCAAGCATGCATTCCTGGTAAGAGAAATCACATTCAGACAGGACCAACCAGCATCCACATAACACACCATCCAACCCCCCTCCCACACAGGTACACCTATATTCCCTGTTTTATTAACCTGTCCAATTTCCACAACATTTGTTTTCACACAAATGCTTTGCTCATTAAGGGATGTGCATATACCTTTACATTGAGTACAGAAGGATTGGATGGCTAAAAATCAAGAAATTTCAGTTAAATGGTGTTCTTGTTAGACTGAACACTGGCCCTCCATCGGCCTGAGGAAACAGCTTCTGCCAAAAATCAGTCAGCTAAACCTCGTGATTAACTTTATCTCTTCATGCTATGTGGAGTCGGAGAAACTCAGCAGGCTTACAAAAACAACATACTTTGTCAGAGAGCTCCCAAAGTCTGTCAGCCTTGAGCACTTGGCTACTGAGAATGGAGACCTGACGGGTCTGTGGATATGCCTAACACGGTCTTCTCCCACACCTAGCAACATGAGAATACAGCATTTCACTACACAAACAGTACCCGATTCACTTGCCATGAATAAACCTGAACCCTTTATTGTTTCATAACATTGGCTGTGTGTGGTGTGCGCCATCATGACCTAATTATTTCCATTGTGGGAAGTCAAGATGTGAGCATGATGTGTTTTTGTTTCAACCTCTTTTACACTCCATTGAACCACAAAGACATGTACTGTATCAAATAACAGGCAGGATCAAACACACATCCCCGTCTTCCATCTCCATGGCAGCCTGGACTAGTCTAGACAGATGTGGGTTGTGTCACTAACAGCAGTCTGGCAACCATCAACCGTAAGAATTTCCTTCACCCGCGTACCACTCAAATCCATCTCAGCCAACCCCTTAGCTCACATGAAGTAACAATACATATCTAGGATATAGCTTCTTGCTTTATAATGTTCTTATTTCTTGTGTGTTTTTGTTCTACCTTCTGTAATTATTTTGTGATTATTACTGCATAGTTGAGTTTGGAGTTTGCAATGAAGGCATTTCACTGTACTTGTGCACGTGACATTAAAACATAAGAAATATCTCTGCAAAAGCTTCAGTAAAAAATATGCTTCCCAGTTCACCAGACTGGATAACTCAGTGTTGGGGGACTGGAGGAGACACTGGGGAAGACATGCTGCTCACCAACCCTAATACCCTGTAATTCTGTTGATAAAGCACAGCTGTTTAGGCATCATACTGTGCATAGGGCTGCTCTTCATTTTTCCCAAAGCAGAACATTTTCCCTCACTAAATATTTAACCAAACGCATCTCTGTGGAGCAGCCCACACAGCAGCAAAATTAAGTAGACAAGTTTCAAAAAAAGTAAAATGACCCAAGTGCAAGTCATTTGAGGTTTCCAACAGGCTGTTTCCATGCATTTTTTAATGTCTATTAATTCAACCACATTCTGTAATGATGCCAGGAAAGGCAAAAGATCAAAACACTGCCATAAAATCTCCAATGGTGAAACAGCCTGTGGAATAATGGCTTAATACTGGTGTACTCATGTTTTTTAAAAGTGTAAAGTAAATGGCCACCTCTTTAAAATACACTATGATCTCATTCATTATAAAAGACAGACAGACAATCTATTCACAAAGTTGTAAAGTGTTCCTGCAGTAGCTGAGAAATGACTTGGAAAAGAACACTGGTTTGAAACTGGGGCAACAGGATACATTGTTTCAGTCTCAAAACAAACTGTACCCAGTTCCCTCCTTCCTTGCATAATGAGCTGTTCAATGAGGAAAAGGTTAAATAACAAAAGAGCAGAGAAAATAGGCAATGGTAGAACAGCTGGGTTTAAGTTATTCAACAGGCTTCACCTTGGATATAAAGGCGTCTCTAGGCTCTCTAGTACTCATTTGTTTTAGAGGAATAGCAATTGACTTAATTATTGTCTTGATGCTCCACCTCAATAAACTCACTTAGCTATATCACATAGTATCCAAACAATACATATCATCAGGTTTGGGATCAATTGCACTTCAATTCCAGCATATTCAGGAGATAAAACTTTGATAACTTTGACCTAAAAATTCCCTGAGATAATATTGAAACATCTAAGGTTTTAATTAACATACACGTCCTCTAGCGTGGGGACGAGGTTATGGAGTGTGAGACAGAGAGATCACATCTGTGTAGTCATCAGTGACTAACTCGGTTTCTTCAACTGTCATACCCTGCTATGGTCTCACCTCATTCCATCTGGCTATTATTCAACATATACAAACATCCTTGTCTGAATAGAATAACTGTCATGGGATTGTTCTGATGATCAGTACCCAGCTGTTTGCAGACTTGGAAGCTGAAACACCTCTTACCTCAAACTGGTTTGCATTAAACTCCTTGCGATCCTTTTTTCAGCACCTAACAAATCAAAAAATATATATAATACAAACTCACATGATCAACTTTGTTCCATTGGCCATTGATCTCGATATGGGTCTGGAAGTGAGTCCCCCCTGTTCTGTTGTCCATTTCCTAGAAGAGAAACCAGATACTTTCCTTGTCAGAAAACCTAAACATTTAATGGCAAAATAACCAACCAGTGTTGTCTGATCTCCCTCTAGAACATAAAACATCCAGAGAAAATGTACATGTTGATGACTTGGGACATGCATCCACACAATCTTGCATCATTACCTCACCCTGTTTGTAGTGCACCTACCTTGTCAATCCTCTCCGCCATGTAAACAGTGTGGTTCCTGTTGTCCCTATATGTACTGGTCTCATTGTGGTAGTTTGGAAGCAAATCCTGTATATTAAGCAATGATTTGGCACTCTCATTGACCATCTATGAGAAAAAGTGATAAACATTCAAATTGTGAGCGCATCTTGTTTGTTCCACAGTTCATATCTCTGGTTCTATGATAGACCATGCAACATACAATTTAAATCCTTTCATTTATTAAATAACACTTAAAGTACAATACAGACATACAGTACATTAATATTTACCAACAACTGATGTGTGTGGGGGGGAACAGTAGACTACAAGGAAAGCAGGCTACAGGCTATTAATCAGGTATAATAAAAACACACAGCATGGCTCTATCCATGGCCACAACGTCAAACGTTTCCCTGGAATTAAAAACGTATTGTAAATAGTCTGCTATTAAAAATAATTAAAGGATAGTTATAAATAGTCTATTGAATTACAGTTTATTATTACATATAGCTGAATGGAACATTTACCTGATCCACAGCCTCCTCCAGTACGTGCTGCGTGTCCTCCATCAACATCTCCACCTCTCGGAACATTTCGTTTAGAGTCGCATGACCTCCATTCAAATGGTCCTCGAAACTAACACCAGTTATCGAGATGTCCGGGATGGTCTTCGGGCTCGAGATTCCATTCACTAAACACAAACAAAAAGTAAGCGCTGCAACCTGCATCATCCTCGTGGTGGGACCAGACATACTTGTACCAACAGCATGCAAAGACGCTGACTCACACAAAGCACAGCTGTTTTATTTGGAAACTCAAAAGGGAAAAAAGAAACCGGAAAAAGAATCATGGTATTTTTAACGGGATCTATGGTAAGTATAAAGCCAAAGTTTTGGGATCCAGAATGTATTGTATTATCTAAATGGTTATTGGGATTCTGAGGATTCTGATTCTATTGTTGCTGCTGCTTCTATTGATGGTGATGATAATTAAAAATGTCCCTTAATCAGCACATTTTGTTACCTTAAGTATATTGTCTTTGGATGTTACATGTTTTAACACTAGAATTGACCTATTATTTTGTTCACACTATCACCATACATTCATTATAGGCCCTAGGACAACTATTATGGATTTATATGCTTAAAACACAATAGCATATCACTGGCTAAGTAAATATACATTTTGGAATAAGCACATTTCTCATATTTAAAAAAAAAACTTTCTTTTTGTGGCATGAAATGCATAGCGTGAAGTTGACAGAGTTGTCTAATGCTGTGCCGGAAGCGTGACCATATATAGAAAGTATATATGGCGGATTTGCAATAGCACTGTTTGTCCTGTAGATGGGTATGTAGGTCTAATCCTTTTTTCAGACGCATGTAGTCCAGGGACATACGATCAGTCTATGATTCCGTGGGAAAATTCAACAAAAACAACACTTTTTTACACAATCAAATGATCTTTGATAGTTATTTGATTATTTATTTTTACAATATTTTTCCATATTTCAAATGTATGGGATCCATAACTCACATAACTCACAGAGGCCCCTGGGGCCATTGGCCCCCTCTTGAAATGGGCTTATCATACATAGCTCATTGATCATATCTAGATTCACTTTGCTGTGTGGCTGCTTTGTCAAACAGAAGCTTTAATATGTTACTCCTCGAACACACTGACAGTGTCATTCCATTTTGGTACACCAGAAGTACATTCATTTCCAATGGAACGCTACATTTACCTTGCACCATTGCGTTGCAGAGGCAGTTGTAGTGAGTTGCAGTGTGGTGCATGTGTTGGATTTATCGAACGTATTCATCAAACTGTATGTGTAGATAGCTTGACAGAAATGGTAGCAGAAGATGAATGTTAAACTTTTGTTGCACACATATCCAGATGGTGCTGCGTGCCATTTTGTGCAATGACGCTGTAGGTGTGATCAAGACATTTACAAAATAGCCTCCAACACTCTACTCAGCAAACTGGATGTAGTCTATCACAGTGCCATCCGTTTTATCACCTACGCCCCATATACTACCCATGATTGTGTGAGAAGGAGAAGTTGATATGTCTCTGGAACTCAAGCCCCCCAAGTGGACAGCTGTCACTGGGCAATAAAACATCATGCAATGTGGAGGAGTGCCCAGCCCTCTTTGAGTGTGTTGTGTTATGTCTTTCCTAATCTCTCATGGGCAGACAAGTAAACATAAATGGTACCGTAGATTTAAGCAATAAGGCTGGAGCGGGTGTGGTATATGGCCAATATACCACGGCTAAGGACTGTTCATATGCACGACAGGGCTGTGTCCAACGCAGAGTGAAATATACCACAAACACCTGAGGTACATTATTGCAATTATAAACTGGTTACCAATGTAATTAGAGCAGTAAAAATAAATGTTTTGTCGTACCCGTGGTATACGGTTTGATATACCAAGGCTGACAGCCAATCAGCCTTCAGGGCTCAAACCACCCAGTTTATAACTGTCTTTATACTATGGACACTGATAGCTAACTAGCAGAAATAGTTCCGGTGCTTGGATTTTTCGTCCATGGTTATTTGGACAAATCATGATTTCAAACATAACCGCGGGAAGTAGGGGTGGTGAGGGTGCTGCAGCACCGCATGAAAAATCTGAATTTAAAAAATATATTTATAACAACAACAAAAAATTCACAATAGTAGGGCACTGGGCATTTTCTAGTATTAGCATACCAATATAGACGATATACTGTAGATGTATGTAGCACAAGCAAAACAAATGTATGCATCTTTGCTTTGACAAAAAAAGGTAGTTATACTGTATAATTAAGTATCTTGCAGGATTAAATATTTGGAATTGTAAGAGTTGTTGCCCTGTCCCTTTCTCTGCAATTGTCATTCTAATGGGATCCAGAAAAAACAAAACCCGGTCCTCAAACATTTACAGTACCAGCCAAAAGTTTGGACACAAGGGTTTTTCTTTATTTTACTATTTTCTACATTGTAGAATAATAGTGAATACATCAAAATGATGAAATAACACGTATGGAATCATGTACTGTAGTAACCAAAAAGGTGTTAAACAAATCAAAATATGTTTTGTATTTTAGATTCTTCATAGTAGCCACCCTTTGCACACTCTTGGCATTCTCTCAAACAGCTTCACATAGAATGCATTTCCAACGGTCTTGAAGGATTTCCCACATATGCTGAGCACTTGTTGGCTGCTTTTCCTTCACTCTGCGGTCCAACTCATCCCAAACCATCTCAATTGGGTTGAGGTCAGGTGATTGTGGAGGCCAGGTCATCTGATGCAGCACTCTCTCCTTCTTGGTGAAATAGCCCTAACACAGCCTAGAGATGTACAGTGAGGGAAAAAAGTATTTGATCCCCTGCTGATTTTGTACGTTTGCCCACTGACAAAGAAATGATCAGTCTATAATTTTAATGGTAGGTTTATTTGAACAGTGAGAGACAGAATAACAACAAAAATATCCAGAAAAACGCATGTCAAAAATCCTATAAATTGATTTGCATTTTAATGAGGGAAATAAGTATTTGACCCCCTCTCAATCAGAAAGATTTCTGGCTCCCAGTCTTTTATACAGGTAACGAGCTGAGATTAGGAGCACACTCTTAAAGGGAGTGCTCCTAATCTCAGTTTGTTACCTGTATAAAAGATACCTGTCCACAGAAGCAGTCAATCAATCAGATTCAAAACTCTCCACCATGGCCAAGACCAAAGAGCTCTCCAAGGATGTCAGGGACAAGATTGTAGACCTACACAAGGCTGGAATGGGCTACAAGACCATCGCCAAGCAGCTTGGTGAGAAGGTGACAACAATTGGTGTGATTATTCGCAAATGGAAGAAACACAAAAGAACTGTCAATCTCCCTCGGCCTGGGGCTCCATGCAAGATCTCACCTCGTGGACTGGCAAAGATCATGAGAACGGTGAGGAATCAGCCCAGAACTACACGGGAGGATCTTGTCAATGATCTCAAGGCAGCTGGGACCATAGTCACCAAGAAAACAATTGATAACACATTACGCCATGAAGGACTGAAATCCTGCAGCGCCCGCAAGGTCCCCCTGCTCAAGAAAGCACATATACATGCCCATCTGAAGTTTGCCAATGAACATCTGAATGATTCAGAGGACAACTGGGTGAAAGTGTTGTGGTCAGATGAGACCAAAATGGAGCTCTTTGTCATCAACTCAACTCGTCGTGTTTGGAGGTGGAGGAATTCTGCCTATGACCCCAAGAACACCATCCCCACCGTTAAACATGGAGGTGGAAACATTATGCTTTGGGGGTGTTTTTCTGCTAAGGGGACAGGACAACTTCACCCAATCAAAGGGACAATGGACGGGGCCATGTACCGTCAAATCTTGGGTGAGAACCTCCTTCCCTCGGCCAGGGCATTGAAAATGGGTCGTGGATGGGTATTCCAGCATGACAATGACCCAAAACACACGGCCAAGGCAACAAAGGAGTGGCTCAAGAAAAGCACATTAAGGTCCTGGAGTGGCCTAGCCAGTCTCCAGACCTTAATCCCATAGAAAATCTGTGGAGGGAGCTGAAGGTTCGAGTTGCTAAACATCAGCCTCGAAACCTTAATGACTTGGAGAAGATCTGCAAAGAGGAGTGGGACAAAATCCCTCCTGAGATGTGTGCAAACCTGGTGGCCAACTACAAGAAACGTCTGACCTCTGTGATTTCCAACAAGGGTTTTGCCACCAAGTACTAAGTCATGTTTTGCAGAGGGGTCAAATACTTATTTCCTTCATTAAAATGCAAATCAATTTATAACATTTTTGACCTACGTTTTTCTGGATTTTTGTTGTTGTTATTCTGCCTCTCACTGTTCAAATAAACCTACCATTACAATTATAGACGGATCATTTCTTTGTAAGTGGGCAAATGTACAAAATCAGCAAGGGATCAAATACTTTTTTCCCTCACTGTATTTTGGCTTATTGTCAAATCAAATCAAATTTTATTTGTCACATACACATGGTTAGCAGATGTTAATGCGAGTGTAGTGAAATGCTTGTGCTTCTAGTTCCGACAATGCAGTAATAACCAACGAGTAATCTAACCTAACAATTCCACAACTACTACCTTATACACACACAAGTGTAAAGGGATAAAGAATATGTACATAAAGATATATGAATGAGTGATGGTACAGAACTGCATAGGCAAGATGCAGTAGATGGTATCGAATACAGTATATACATATGAGATGTGTAATGTAGGGTATGTAAATGTAACAGTATAACTTTAGTCCGTCCCCTCGCCGGGCTCGAACCGGGGACCCTCTGCACACATCAACAACAGTCACCCACGAAGCATTGTTACCCATCACTCCACAAAAGCCACGGCCCTTGCAGAGAAAGGGGACCACTACTTCAAGGTCTCAGAGCAAGTGACGTCACCGATTGAGACCGTATTAGCGCACACCACCGCTAACTAGCTAGCCATTTCACATCCGTTACATAAATATAAAGTGGTATAGTTTACAGTGGCTAGTGATACATGTATTACATAAAGATGCAGTAGATGATATAGAGTACAGTATATACATATACCTATGAGATGAATAATGTAGGGTATGTAAACATTATATTAGGTAGCATTGTTTAAAGTGGCTAGTGATACATATTTACATCAATTTCTATTCATTTCCATTATTAAAGTGGCTGCAGTTGAGTCAGTATGTTGGCAGCAGCCACTCAATGTTAGTGGTGGCTGTTTAACAGTCTGATGGCCTTGAGATAGAAGCTGTTTTTCAGTCTCTCGGTCCCAGCTTTGATGCACCTGTACTGACCTCGCCTTCTAGATGATAGCGGGGTGAACAGGCAGTGGCTCGGGTGGTTGTTGTCCTTGATGATCTTTATGGCCTTCCTGTGACATCGGGTGGTGTAGGTATCCTGGAGGGCAGGTAGTTTGCCCCCGTTGATGCATTGTGCAGACCTCACTACCCTCTGGAGAGCCTTACGGTTGTGGGCGGAGCAGTTGCCGTATCAGGCGGTGATACAGCCTGACAGGATGCTCTCGATTGTGCATCTGTAGAAGTTTGTGAGTGCTTGAGAGACTAGTTAAGGAAACCACATATCCTGAGGCTGCATTCATTATAGCTGGGGAAAAACAAATGATCGTCCAACTAAGCACAAACCAGATGGGATGGCGTATCACTGCAGAATGCTGTGGTAGCCATGCTTGTTAAGGGTGCCTTGAATTCTAAATAAATCACAGACAGTATCACCAGCAAAGCACCCCCACACCATCTCACTTCCTGTGGGAACTACACATGCGGAGATCATCATGTTGCGGTCCTCATGAGAGACAGTTTCATCATAGCGCTTGATGATTTTTGCGACTGCACTTGAAGAAACTTTCAAAGTTCTTGAAATTATCCGGATTTACTGACCTTCATGTCTTAAAGTAATGATGGGCTGTCATTTCTCTTTGCTTATTTGAGCTGTTCTTGCCATAATATGGACTTTGTTCTTTTACCAAATAGGGATCTCTTCTGTATACCACCCCAGCCTTGTCACAACACAATTGACTCAAATGCATTAAGAATAAAATAAATTCCAC
The DNA here is from genome assembly GCF_018296145.1 of Oncorhynchus tshawytscha. Taxonomy (NCBI): domain Eukaryota; kingdom Metazoa; phylum Chordata; class Actinopteri; order Salmoniformes; family Salmonidae; genus Oncorhynchus; species Oncorhynchus tshawytscha. The sequence goes on along the minus strand of NC_056447.1, from coordinate 42,723,611 downwards.
AAATTAACTTTTAAGAAGGCACACCTGTTAATTGAAATGCATTCCAGGTGACTACCTCATGAAGCTGGTTTGAGAGAATGCCTATAGTGTGCAAAGCTGTCATCAAGGCAAAGGATGGCTTCTTTGAAGAATCTCAAATATATTTAGATTTGTTTTTTGGTTACACTTTTTTGGTTACTACATGATTCCATATGTGTTATTTCATTGTTTTGATGTCTTCACTATTATTCTACAATGTAGAAAATAGTAAGAAGAAAGAAAAACCCTTGAATGAGTAGGTGTCCAAACTTTTGACTGGTACTGTATATTCCAGCTCTGATCATACTGAAAACTGAAATTGGGTAGAAATTTCAATTAGCACCAGAATATGTGACCATTCCCAATGGCAATGTGTCCTATGACCACAGATTCTGATATTTCACCCACACCTGTTGCTAACAGGTGTACAAAATTGAGCATACTGCCATGCAATCTCCATAGCCAAAAATTGGCAGTAGAATGTTTTTTGGAGCTCAGTGACATTCAGTGTGGCACTGTCATAGGATGCCACCTTTCCAACAAGTCAGTTCGTCAAATTTCTGCCCTGCTAGAGCTGCTCCGGTCAACTGTAAGTCCTGTTATTGCGAAATGGAAAGGTCTAGGAGCAATAACAGCTCAGCTGCTAAGTGGTAGTTCACACAAGCTCACAGAACAGGACCGCTGAGGTGTGTAGCGCATAAAAATAATCTGTCCTCACTACCGAGTCCTAATCTGACTCTGGATGCAACGTCAGCACAAAAAATGTTCATCTGGAGCTTCATGAAATGGGTTTCCATGGCCGAGCAAACACACACAAGCCTAAGATCACCATGCTTAATGCCAAGCGTCGGCTGGAGTGGTGTAAAGCTCGCCACCATTGGACTCTTTAGCAGTGGAAACGTGTTCTCTGGAGTGATAAATCACGCTTCACCATCTGGCAGTCAAGACGGACAAATCTTGGTTTGGCAGATACCAGGAGAATGCTACCTACACCGATGCATAGTGCCAACTGTAAAGTTTGGTATGGAAGGAATAATGGTCTGGGGCTGTTTTCCATGGTGTGCTAGGCACCTTAGTTCCAGTAAAGGGAAATCTTAACTCTACAGCATGCAATGACATTCTAGACGATTCTATGCTTCCAACTTTGTGGCAACAGTTGGAGAAGGCCCTTTCCTGTTTCAGCATGACAATGCCCCCATGCACAAAGCGAGGTCCATACAGAAAGGGTTTGTTGAGATCGGTTTGGAAGAACTTGACTGGCCTGCACAGAGACCTGACCTCAACCCCATTGAACACCTTTGGGATGAATTGGACCGCCGACTGCGAGCCAGGTCTAATCGCTCAACATCATTTCCCAATATTCTTGTGGCTGAATAGAAGCAAGTCCCTGCAGAAATGTTCCAACATCTATTGGAAAGCCTTCCCAGAAGAGTGGAGGCTGTTATAGCAGCAAAGGGGGATCAACTCCTTATTAATGCTCAAGATTTTGGAAAGAGATGTTCAACATGGCAGTGTTGCCATTATTTATTTAAAAATATCTTACAAAGCCAAAATAAACATGGCTCCAACCCCCGTATCACACACTCACAAACTGAAATCATGTGTTCATTCTACAATCAATTACTGAGCGGGAGACTCAAATATTGCATTATTTTGTATATAGGCAAACATGCAGTTGCTTCCTGTTTCAGTCATGTCTTTGGTCACATTCTTGTGGGGTGGGTCCTACAAAAACACCCTAATGATTAGTTGACAATAGAGCCTTCCATGATGCAGGCAGAATGAAGTTGGCGAAGAGCAACTGCAGAAACTTGCAGTCAAAACTTCATGACCTTTGATCATATGATTTCTTTAAACATCATGCAGTCAGACATGTAGACACAAGTTGGATAACTAAAAAATCCAACACACTTTATTAAAAGGCATTGGTCACCGATTTTAGTATGTTTTTTAATTGAACCTTTATTTAACTAGGCAAGTCAGTAAATAACAAATTCTTATTTACAATGACGGCCACACCTGGGGCCTGTTGCACAAAACTAGGATAAGGGATTAAGCCAGGATATCTTGGTGATCCTGGCTCAATTGATCCGTAATCCGGTTGCACTAAAGATGGATAGGGGGCAGGAGGATATGTTATGGTATAAATTACCATGGAGATTTATTCTGTGGAGCTAGCCTGCTCCAGACCAGGCTAAATTCCAGGATCTATTTAATCTCATCCCTAATGTCAGTCAGCAGTCACCACAAATGGAAACCAATAGTTATTTCACTGCTCACTATACATTGTTATCACATATAACTAGACCCACTGTTATTATTTAAACGTTTGTGATCATTAATTTCAATGATTTTGGATAAAAAATGATTTTTAGATGTTGCTATCATTAGATAATTTACAGTTTCCCATAGACTATAAGGCTATATATAAAATGATAGAATATTAGGGCCACAGAGGGGAAAAAAACACAAGTCATATTGTAACCAGTTGTTTTAAAGGAGGACAGTTGTTAAAATGACAGATGTGGGGCATTTCGTGAAATTGTACTTCAGTATGGTTTCATAAACAAAGACATGCTGATGTGCCAGAATATTAAGTATCACATTGTCATAAGTATCAAAACTGTAAAAACAATATGTAGCTTTTCTGCAGAAAGAACCAGCCTCATAAATGTATGACTTTATCCTTTTTCTTCAGTGTGGCCCTAGTACTCTGTCATATAAACAAATACACATTCCATATGAATATAAAAACACAATGTGTAACATTATGTTCCTTTATTGAATAAGGACAAAAAGCAGGTAAACCATCAGCTCCTTTCGAAACTGAAGTCACAGTGACTCTACAAGATGGAAAGCACAGAATCCAAGCATATTATACAAAATGATACATACACATTCAAAGGTCTGTATATAACACACCCTGCATGTCTGCACACTAAAATAAATGCAGGACAAATCCATACACATCAACTGAACAGACAAATGAATGGATGCAGTAGCCTCCCTGCAGCCTTGTATTACACACAGTATACCGCACAAACATCATAAGAGGCCAAATTCGTCAAAAACGAACCCAAAAAACCCAAATTCCTCTGCCACCGCAGGACATATTTAACCAAAATTGAAAGCACACATACTAACTAAAATAATTCAACACATATTGGTCCCTCAGCAGCCGACCACTGTCGTCATCAGGGAAGATTGCCGGATTGTCCCAGTCCATGGCTGGTGGCACTCTGGGGGCCCTCTCCTTCCTCAGGCAGGCCACATTGTGGAGGACAGCACAAGCCACAGTAATATCACATGCCCTAACAGGGCTGACCCTTAATTTGTGAAGGCAGTGAAAGCGTGCCTTCAGGAGGCCAAAGGTCATTTCAACTCTGGCCCTGGTCCTGGCATGGGCATGGTTGTAGGCCTGCTGTGCTTCCTGGGGGTCTGTGAAAGGTGTCAGGAGAAAAGGCTGGCAGCCATACCCCCTGTCTCCCAGCAACACACCAGAGAATTCACCTGTCAACACAAAATCTCATCATTACTACCTCATAAACACAGTGATATTCTTGACACAGCCATGATGGTTATAAATAGGGGTTGTGTGGCTTACCTTGTGATAGGCACTGATAGATTTCAGAGGCCCGAAAGATTCTGGAGTCATGGACTGAGCCAGGCCATTTTGCCACAACATTACTGATCACACAGTCAGCATTGCAGACCATCTGAAATCATAAGATGAGGAATATTACACCAATCAATGCACATCACTGGCAATGCAGAGTGTTCGTCAATGGACAATATCAAAAAGTTATGTTCACCTGAACATTAATGCTGTGAAAGGATTTCCTATTCACAAAATCGGCCTCATGGGCACCTGAGGGGCTTTTATCCTTATGTGTGTGCAGTCCACTGCACCAATGACATTGGGGAAACCTGTCACACAAAGTAATGAGTATCCTACTATGTGTTAACAGTTGTCCTGTAATTTGTAGATCCTCTTACCTGCAATCCTATAGAACTCCTCTTTGATGTCACAGAGTCTTCTGTGGCCAGGGAAGGAGATGAAGACATCTGCTAATGCTTTGATAGCCAGACACACACTCCTTATTGTGCGGCAAATTGTGGCCTTGTTCAGCTGTTCTGCATCCCCCACTGAGTACAGGAAGGCTCCACTAGCAAAAACGCGCAAGGCCACACAAACCATTTGCTCCACACTCAGTGCATGGCTCCGTGCAGTGCGGTGCTTAATCCTGGGACCCAGTAGTCTGCATAGATACCTGATGCCATCTGTAGAAAACCTGTATCTTTCATATAGATGGTCATCAGGGAAGGCCAGTGGGTCCAACCGGTCCCTGAAGACCCTTTCTCGCCTGAAGGCTCTTCTCAGCACAAGTGCTTCTTCATCCACCACATCTCGCACGAATGGGCATGCCATTGTCAGAGCAGAAAGGAACACACAATTTTGGGCCTTCATATAGGCTAGTGGCCACACCTGGTGCTGGGGGTGGGCAAAAGAGGGCGATGCCTTATAACGATGACTTGGTTGTACTGATTGCTGGGAAAATAAAAAAAACCTTAGAAAGATGCCACCGTCCTGTGTGCTCCCAATAAGAGCTCATATGTCATGGCTCACTTGACTTTACGAGAATATACCTAATTTTTATTTTGAGCTGTGTCATCTTCTTGGAGCTGGGGGAGGAAAGAAAAATAATGATTAATACATTTGTGTTACAGTTAGCATACAGTGTACATTGAAGGCATATCTCACCTCCCTCTCAAGTTTTTTTATTTCAAGGTCCAGTTTCCTAATTGTCCTCTTTTTTATTTCGAACTCCAGTGCAAGATTTTCCATCTTTTTCTTCTTGTACTGAATGTCTATGTCTGCCAGTTCTATTTGGCGCCGGAGGTGGTTGCCATACAACTTTCTGATAGCTTGTGAGCTCTGTGAACACAATACAATTAGCGCAGCTGGAATTTGGCAGGATGTGGTGTCCTTTTATTAATACGCACTATGTTGCCAGGCTGGTTTTCCCACTGTATAGCATCTGGGTCCTGTAAAAGAAATTAGATTTTTTGATTTTGATGAGGACTCCTCACCATTGTAGAGTAAATAGTACTTTCACAGTCTTAACATGATACCTCATGCCTTCTGGAATCCAGAGAGATGGTCTCCTCCTCATCATCGTCTCCATCATGTGCTGTTGCTGCTGCACTGGGGCCTTCACCCTATCACATTTAATCGGATTCATATTGAAGCTAGTAGACAAGACATGCCAGGCCTACAGTATGCCTTTGGAGTACTCACTGGATCAGCATCGTCTGGTGCTTGTGCTGGTGGCTCTAACAGGAACACAGTGCTGCCAGACACTGCAAGGCAATAGGTAAAGTCAGACAGTCCAAATTGATTCAATATGAATGTGGTTGTATCCCATGTAGAGATGGAAGGACATACCTTGAATGAAGCGGGTGGCATCTTGGGAGGAACCTATGCTCGTCTCTTTCCCCCCAGGGATCCCCTCTAAGACGGGCCTGCCTTTATTTAGCTCCAAGGCCATGTCCTCTGCTGGGGTAAGGTCAGCCTTTGGTGACCCACCACCCGTGCCTTGTCTGTGGGTATTCTTTTTCACTGCTAAAACAGTACAGACAATGTGTGAGCAGGCACCTTCTGGGTACAATATATGCTTGTGCTTTGTTAAATATTAGTCAGGGACCATACCATTCTGCAGAATGTTCTTGTATTTGATTTTGACCTGCTGCCATGTCCGTTTTGGCCCGTTCATGTTTAATCCACACACACACACACACACACACACACACACACACACACACACACACACACACATTTAATGGAGTCACACTGCAAAAAATTACTTGGTATTTTTGTCTTTTTTCAGTAAAAATATCAAAAAATTTATCATAGCTTTATACAGTGTGATGGAGTTACTTTACACAATTTCACTCATATCTGCAGTGCATTTCAATAAAAAATTTAACCGTTTCATAATTACAGTACAACTGCATTTTTGGAGATGTGAATTAAATATTTGAATTGTAATTGTGATGTTTCAGCGGAGCGGTGAGTGTGTAATTGTGCACTACTTACGCATTCAGGCGGTCTGCAATACTTTGCCACGCTTTTTCTCTTTGCTTTATCACTGTGGCGGTGTTGCCTTTCTTCTTAATTATATCTTTTACCTCCTCGTATGCCTCCATGAGGATTTGTGCTTCCGACGGGGGAAAAGTACGCGGCTCTAGTTGCCATGGTAAATCAGTTAATCTGTGATCTGTGGCGGGGTCTATTTGAGTGAGCCGTGAGCGCGCACCTATCCAGGATTGGTTTCACCTGGCTTAATGAATCCGTGTCTGCTCATCCTGGCTTGGTCTTTGTGCAACCAATTAAGCCTGGACGCACATGTTTTGGCTTCATTGAGCTCAGCTGAGTCATTTATCCCGGATGTCTTAATTCTACTTTTGTGCAACAGGCCCCTGGACGACGCTGGGACAATTGTGCGCCGCCCTATGGGACTCCCAATCACGCCCGGATGTGATGCCTTGAGCATCTGTTGGGGGTGTTCCCCTGCGCAGACGTTGCATGCATCAACCAATGGTTGCGTGCCATGCCATCTACTGTGCTACTATTTAGACAAAAGTTAAATTTTTCTAAACGCAATTGTTAAAATTCTTAAAAGTGAACTGTGTCAAAATAAAACAGTTTGTGTCCCTTGGGAAGTCCCTTGGCAATTCTACAATCTAAATTGGAAAAAGTTGCTGACAGTTGGTTCCAGGACTCGTCTGGCAATAATACTGCGTTCAAAACCAAGTGGGATGGTGTAAATTACCAGTTGTGAAGTCGTAAATACCAGTTGGGAGGCATTCAGGCATTCGTTGAGAAACAAAGGTTGTCTAATGGCCAACAAGCTGCATCAACGATAAACTAAACATACAGCTATCATGCTTGTAAACAAAGTATAGTGCTACAAAAACATGTTAACACATAGCTTTTTATAAATAGTGTTTTGTTGTTACATTCAACTTCCGAAATGCCGTTATCGAGGTCATTTCAATAGTAGGTTACGTCAGAGGTCAGCATGTCAGAGAAGTCGTAGCTCAGTGATGATTGACGAGTTTCACACTAGTAATTATGAGTTGGAAGGGCGGTCAAGTAGATTTTACCCAGTCGTACGTAGACCGTCATTGTAAATAAGAATTTGTTCTTAACTGACTTGCCTAGTTAAATACAGGTTAAATAAAAACATATTTTTTAAAATTCGGTAAATACCACCTTCCCATTTGGTTTAAATGATGCATTCATTTACGCTTACGTTTCCCCCAAGTGCATATTCCCATTGGACGCTATTACACTGAAGTACCGCCTTTTAAAGATTTGTTGGGCATTATCAAATAGTCATTGGGCATTATCTACAGCTCCCATTTGAAGGCTACAACTTGAGTACATTTCAGTAGTCAGCAGACTGAGCTAGAAGTTGGATACCTTGTTGTTAATTGCTCGGTGAACATTTGTAACGCCTGGAGGAAAGTGTATTCTGGATAAAGCAAGGCGTCTTTATTGGGACAGCTGTCATTTTAAAGTTCGTTTCAATTCACACACAGATGTAAGTGACTGACAGCCTCTTTCTCATTTCAGCGTGAATGTAGACTACCTCTGTCCGAATAACTGGAACGTTATCTAAAATTCCGTTGTATTCTGGTGAGCTTTTAACACTAAACAAATTGCCTGTATATTCTATTCTATTTTAGCTCCTATTATTTCTGTTCAACGTGTGCCACTAAAATATTTATACATTTCTTTAAGAGATGCTATCGGGTTCTGAATACGGTATAATCGTGTTTGGTTACACCGTCCAAGTTGAAAAACATCATGCTCCATATTTTACAACCCTGCACTGTTGATTTTTTTGAGACAATTTAACGATTCAAAAAGCCTTTTAGTCATCAATTTGCTTTGAAAAACGTATTCAACAGGCTGTAGAAACTAATGTACGCAATGATCAAGTTGTTCACGCTGTAACCAAGGCTGTCTGTCTTGAGGGATGACTTTGGCTCTGTCTGATTTAAATACTAGTATATGGTTGTTAGGGAAATGGTGGCTGGATTGGCCTACCTCCCATCAACAGATTGGAGGTGAGTGGAGCAGGTGCCTCTGGTCCTGTGACCTGTCATAGAATTCAGATGGATTTCACGAACTACACCTAAACTCAGTCAGAAAGAAGTTAGTGACTTTGTCCCTTGCAGGTCATTATGAGCCGTTTGTGTTCATTCATGTGAATGCACATTTTGCAAGGGTGTTCAATTTGGGTGAGGGTTCAGTTCAGCAATGTACAGGTAACTGCCAAAATAAACACCAACTTAGTGTCTTAATAGGGCGTTGGGCCACCACGAGCCAGAACTGCTTCAATGCACCTTGGCATAGATTCTACAAGTGTCTGGAACTCTATTGGCGGGATGTGATACCTTTTTCTTCCAAGCTAAACTCCATAATTTGATGTTTTGTTGATGTGGTGGAAAACGCTGTCTCGGGTGCCACTCCTGAATCTCCCATATGTTTTCAATTGGGTTGAGATCTGGTAACAGATGGCCTTGAGCATATGTAAACCATATGCCATCAAACCATTCAGTGACCACTCGTGCCCTGTGGATGGAGGCATTGGCATCCTATGGGGGCATTGCCATGGTAACCAAAATGATGGCCTGTCCAAAATTTTTGTACATGATCAAATTTTATTTGTCACATACACATGGTTAGCAATGTTAATGCGAGTGTAGCGAAATGCTTGTGCTTCTAGTTCCGACAATGCAGTAATAACCAACAAGGAATCTAACCTAACAATTCACAACAACTACCTTATACACACACAAGTGTAAAGGGATCAAGAATATGTACATAAATATATATGAATGAGTGATGATACAGAACGGCATAGGCAAGATGTAGTTGATGGTATAGAGTACCCTACATTACTCTTATATGTATATACTGTATGTAAACATTATATTAAGTTGCATTGTTTAAAGTGGCTAGTGCTACATCAATTTTTCCCATATTAAAGTGTCTAGAGATGAGTCAGTATGTTGGCAGCAGCCACTCAATGTTAGTGATGGCTGTTTAACAGTCTGATGGCCTTGAGACAGAAGCTGTTTTTCAGTCTCCCGGACCCTGCTTTGATGAACCTGTACTGACCTTGCCTTCTGGATGATAGCTGGGTGAACAGGCAGTGGCTCGGGTGGTTGTTGTCCTTGATGATCTTTATGACCTTCCTGTGACATCGGGTGGTGTAGGTGAACTGGAGGGCAGGTAGTTTGCCCCCGGTGATTCGTTGTGCAGACCTCACTACCCTCTGGAGAGCCTGGCGGTTGTGGGCGGAGCAGTTGCCGTACCAGGCGGTGATACAGCCCGACAGGATGGGATGCTCTCGATTGCGCATCTGTAAAAGTTTGAGTGCTTTTGGTGACAAGCCGAATTTCATCAGCCTCCTGAGGTTGAAGAGGCGCTGTTGCGCCTTCTTCACCACGCTGTCTGTGTGGGTGGACCAATTCAGTTTGTCCGTGATGTGTACGCCAAGGAACTTAACTTACTACCCTCTCCACTACTGTCCCGTCGATGTGGATAGGGGGGTGCTCCCTCTGCTCTTTCCTGAAGTCCACGATCATCTCCTTTGTTTTGTTGACGTTGAGTATGAGGTTATTTTCCTGACACCACACTCAGAGGGCCCTCACCTCCTCCCTGTAGGCCGTCTCGTCGTTGTTGATAATCAAGCCTACCACTGTAGTGTCGTCTGCAAACTTGATGATTGGGTTGGAGGTGTGCATGGCCTGCAGCCTTGCGAGGGTTAACACGTTCAAATGTTTTACTCACGTTGGCTGAAGTGAAGGAGAGTCCGCAGGTTTTGGTAGCGGGCAGTGTCAATGGCACTGTATTGTCCTCAAAGCGAGCAATGAAGTTGTTTAGTCTGTCTGGGAGCAAGACATCCTGGTCCTCGCCGGGGCTGGTTTTCTTTTTGTAATCTATGATTTGACTGTAGACTCTGCCACATACCTCTTGTGTCTGAGCCATTGAATTGCGACTCTACTTTGTCTCTATACTGACGCTTAGCTTGTTTGATTGCCTTGCGGAGACAATAGCTACACTGTTTGTATTCGGTCATGTTTCCGGTCACCTTGCCCTGGTTAAAAGCAGTGGTTCGCTCTTTCAGTTTTCCGCGAATGCTGCCATCAATCCACGGTTTCTGGTTTGGGAATGTTTTAATAGTTGCTGTGGGTACGACATCGCCAATGTACTTGCTAAGTTACTCGCTCACCATAAGCCTGATCGGATGTTAAGCGCTTCATCAACTCACGAACCACACCTGTGTGAAAGCACTTGCTTTCAATGTACTTTGTATCGCTCATCTACGCAAGTGTTCCCATTGTTTTGTAAAATATCTGTATACTGGTCTTGTCAGAACTGAAAAGCCCCTTTCAAAACATGCGTACTGTAAATGACCACTAGAAAAACAATTTGCACAAGGAGCTTAAAGGTGCCATATGCAGAAATGGCTGTCAATTCCTGGATGCTAAAATTTGGCTAGTTTGACAAAACAAGCAGTGAGACTGTTTCTTTAACCAAAAATATTGTATTTTCAGCTGTTTGAAGCTGGTGAACAAAAGTAAGATGCAAAAACAATGCTTAAGAACAGAAAGCATAGAAATTAAACAGATCTACCACTTAGACTTGCTTTCAATGTGAATGACAAATCTGTAAATCACATTTCTATGTGAATTTGGTGGGTTGCCCAAAAAGTTGCGTATTGCAGCTTTAAGTGAGTGAAAGGTCGTTAGACAAATCCCTACCAAATGGTTATTTTCCTCGGACTATTACCAACTTAAAGGTGTGTTGATACATCTTTGCACTACTTATTCATTTTATAGAGGCTAGAATTGAAAGTGTGAAACAACATTATATGAATGTATTTGTCACATTTGGTTTAAGATTTCCTGGGAACATGGCTGTTTTTTAAAAACCCTGGCTCTGGTTGCACCAATATGCCCCATGTTGACCAAGTCCCTGGCTGTTGTTCCTGTCAACGTGACTTTAATCCTAAACCCTCTCAATGGCCAAAGCATTTTTCTATAAGGACCTCAATCCCATTGTTATGGTCGTGATGTTAATCTTTTAGCTTTTGATGTGAGCTTTTCATCATCTCGCCCTTGTTGCCCATGTAAAAAACAGTTACCCAAGCTCGGTCACTACTAGAGTAAGTCAGACTTATAAGGTCTGGGCCTGCATATCAGCCCAGAGGCAGGACAAAAATACATCAGGAGCTCGTGGTGTCACTCACGAACCGGATGGGTTTCCGTCAGATGATTTGAGGCCAATCTATTCTCTGTGAAGTTTGACTGAGACCGAAGCATGTGAGTGGGAGACAGACTTTTCCTTTTATACTATTATCACTGTGATTGCTTGTGTTTTTATTGGGTGACTTTTGTAGGATTGTATTTTACAAAGCACTGCATTATGCTCTTATTACTCCAGATATGATTGGCTTCCGCCCTGAGTCTATTCCCTTATCTACCTGCTTATTGACACCTGAGCTTGCAGTCTCAGTCAGGTTCTCAGTCAGTTTACACTTCTGTTACTTTGGTCTATCATTGGTATGTGTGAATACACTGCAGAGCTCTTTGATGCAGTTTTAATAATGCAATAGATCTACCGTTGAGGTAATTGATGTTTGTTGAAATATGTATATATTGTGGTGTGTTGAAGGTACAGTGATGGTGAAGTTTTGGCATATGGTCAAGTAGAAAAGGAAATATAAGGAAGAACTGGGCAAATGCCAAAGTTGGTAACCGAATAACACTGAGGTATATTCTACTGTCATTCTGTTACCGAACTTTGCATCTGCACAGTTTTTCCAGTAAATGTTTTTATTTAATTTACTGTGTAAATTGTTCAAAGTAGTCATTGTGCATAGTTGTATGGTTTATTCAATTTTGATATATTTTTTTCTTAAATGGTGAAAATCTGAGTCTCAGCCTAATTTCGTTACTGTGGAATTGCCGTTATCTGAAAGCAAGAATTCCTTCCTGGATGTTTTTCACTGTGCAGTAATTACCAGTATAATTGGTCCTTCTCTACCAGCCCTCGCACTATTTCTCCCCTCACATATATTTCATTTTCCACCCTAGAGGTTTCTAGCGGTCTTAAGCACCTGTTAACGCTTTGCCTTATTTCATGAATGTGTGTCTATTACAGTAAAAGTCCATTTTATACTTGAGCCGAAAATGTGGTCGGAGGCTTCGTATGGAAGGTGTGACGCAATTGCGAAGCTCTCGAGGGCAAATTGAGCTCCGCACTGCTCAAACTTTGTAAAAATGCGGAGGGCTAAGTGTAGCTCTGCATTGACATGTTTGGTTGACTGTAGGTGGGGGCGGAAGGTCCTATATAAACTCACTTCCTTCACAACAGCTCAGTGAAGTATAAATGCCTTGACTTCTGCAGAGGCCATATCGCAATATATGCTGTATGGCCACTGCAGATGTGGTATTGACCATGCCTTCTTTAAGCCAAGGGAATAGCAAGTATGTGATTGCTGGATCGCTAGTTTATAGCTTATCCTGCCAAGGATGGGTGTGGGTGTTTATCTGGTTTGATGTGCATAGATTTGGTCTCTCGATGGTACTCCAGAGATGTCATTACGGCCTGTGTGGTAATGGCATGACCTACATACCCCCGGTCATTAAGGCTAACATGAAACCGTCCATTGGGCAGACAGACTGGAGTTCATGTCAAGTAGGATGTTTTATATGATGTGGAATCTGTAGTAAATGATGATAAACTAGGAGTATGACTATATTGAATCTAAGTTTGAATGTTATTTGACTTCATAGATATGACTGGAATGCTCTTTTTCAAGTTAGCTTATGTCCCTTTCCTGACTGGCGGAAAGGAACAACTGACCTGACTAATATAATTATATTTCATAAAGGGCATTCTCTGTTTTGTTCTTTCTCCATTACAAATGATCCTGTCTATCCTGCAGCAGGTCCATATTTCATATCTCTGACATTCCTCCAGGGGATGTTTCCTGCCTGGGCGGAAACTGAGTGTGCTGGAGTTACTTAGCATCATATTAAAACCTGCATGTCACCAGCCAACCACTTTGAATTCCCTTTCACCACACCACCACTCTGACACGCCTAAATGCTTTGTGTGAGACTTGGGATTTTCCCCACGGAAGTAGAATGTCCTATGAGCTCTAGACTGTATTATGAAATTCCCATTACCTGTACTGTAAAGAGATCGGTTTAAACAGGTTGTAGTGGTCTAGGGAGAAGTCTCTTTGCTTGGTGCTCAGAGCCAGTGAGCCATGTCTTTTGAAGTGTTTTTCCCGAGGTGTTCCTGGCTCAGTCTCTGGCCAGGCACTTGTCGGCTCTTCTTTGGTAGATAAAAATGCAACAATTTCATAGACTTTACTGAGTTCATATAAGGAAATCAGTCAATTGAAATAAATTCATTGGGCCCTAATCTACAGATTTAACACGACGGAATACAGATGCATCTTGGTCAGAGATACCTTTTCAAAAAAACAAGTGTCAGAAAACCAGCCCGTATCTGGTGTGAACACTTTCTCATGCAGCTCGACACATCTCCTTTGCATAGTGTTGATCAGGCTGTTGATTGTGGAATGTTGTCCCACTCCTCTTCAATAGCTGTGCAAAGTTGCTGGATATTGGTGGGAACTGGAACTCTGTCGATCCAGAGCATCCCAGACATGCTCAATAGGTCTGAGTACGCAGGCCATGGAATAACTGGGACATTTTCAGCTTCCTGGAATTGTGCACAGATCCTTGTGACATGGGCCGTGCATAATGCGGAAACATGAGGTGATGGCAGCGGATAAATGGCACGACAATGGGCCTCAGGATCTCCTCATGGTATCTCTGTGCATTCAAATTAAAATGCAATGGTGTTCATTGTCCATAGCTTAAGCCTGCCCATACCCTAACCCCACTGCCGCCATGGGGCTGTTCACAACATTGACATCAGCAAACCGGTCGCCCACACGACGCCATACGTGGTCTGAGGTTGTGTGGCCAGTTGGATGTACTGCCAAATTCTCTAAATCAACGTTGAAAGTGGCGCATGGTAGAGAAATTAACATTAAATTATCTGGCAACCGCTCAGGTGGACATTCCTACAGTCAGCATATCAATTAAACACTCCCTCAACTTGAGACATTGACACAACCACACACTTTAAAAGTGGCTTGTCCACTGCACAAGGTGCACATGTGTAATGATCATGCTGTTTAATCAGATTCTTGATATGCCACACCTGTCAGGTGGATGGATTATCTCTTGCAAAGGAGAAATGCTCACTAACGGATGTAAATACATTTTGTGCGTATGGAACAGTTCTGCTATTTTTTTTTATTTCAGCTCATGAAACATGGGACCAACAGTTTACATGTGTTTGAACAAAAATATATTTTTAAATTTTTTAATGTGTATGCCATTTTAGTCATGCGCATACATTTTAAGTAAGGGTTGTCCTGGAAACCAAACCCATTATCCTGCCTTGTGAGCACCATGCTCTAGCAACTGAGCTACAGAGGAGAGAGGACCACCTAATTTTGTTTCCTGTCTCACTGAGATGGCTTTCCTTCTCTCATACTGTTCTCTTGACATTACACTGTGCTTCAGCAATGCCAGTCTACTACCACAGTACTCAGTCAGCTGGTCTGAACTAATAAAAAGCTTACTTCTATATTAAACTCATTTTTCACTACAACTGTATGCAAAAACTCAAATGGATTTTTATCTGAAATATTTAGCATTGTCAATGGCCTTGTATCTAACGTCCAATTTTAAACTCAAGTTTAAAAAAAAAAGTATTTGTTTGAGGTAATGTCATACAGTATATGAAATGTGCTTTTGTGGGTTAACCTACATTGTCAGAATAACAAACCTTTATCAGTGATCAAACACACTTCCTTAAAAGGTCTCTTAAGCAAGAGCATATGTTGAAATTCACAGCCTTACTTTTTATCATATGCTGACAGAGGATACCTGAACAGAACACTTTCCTTGTTCCAAATTGCCCTGACTACTCAAACTCTCAGCTGAGGTAAAGGATGATAACAGATTTGAAAAGCAGGATGATTTTTAACGTTAAGTTATAGCTTGGCTGTTGCAAAAACCAACCCCTATCTAGCTGCTGTAACCAATAACCATGTCTTGTCTGTGCTTTGACAGACATTATACTCCTTGGTTAGCTCTACCTGTATACCAGTGGAGGCTACTGACGGGAGGAAAGCTCATAGTAATGGCTGGAAGGGAGTCAATGGAATGGTATCAACCACGTTTGACTCGATTGACTCTTCCAGTCATTTATTATGAGCTGTCCTCCCCTCAGCAGCCCCCACTGCTGTATGCTCTGTCCTTACCTCAGGCTCTGTCCAGGTAACCTACAGTGCCTTCAGAAAGTTTTCATACCCATTGACTTATAATAGATTTTGTGTTATAGCATGAATAAAAACAGTTGTCACCCTTCTACACAATACCACATAATGACCAAGACAATTTTGCAATTAAATTAAATACAGATCTCATTTACATAAGTATTCACACCCCTGACTCAATACATGTTAGCTGTAATTGCTGCCAATGGTATTTCTGGGTAAGTCTGTTCAGAGCTTTCCACCCCTGGATTGTGCAATGTTTGTCCGTTTAAAACATATATATTTTGAAATTCTTCAAGTTAGTTCTTGATCATAGACAGCCGTTTTCAAGTCTTGCCATAGATTTTCAAGCAGATTTAATTCAAAAGTGACTAGGCCACTCAGGAACATTCAGTGTTGTGAACTCAAGTGTATATTTGGTCTTGTATTTTAGGTTATTGTCCTGCTGAGAGGTGAATTTGTCTCCCAGTGTCTGGAAAGTAGACTGAACCAGGTTTTCCTCTATCTAGATCTTGCCTGTGCTTTGCTCTTCTGTTTTTATTTGTTTCTTTAACTCCCTCGTCCTAGCCGATGACAGGCAAATTCATAACATATTGGATTTGGCCCAAACATAACACCTTTTGTATTCAGGACATAAAGCTAATTTCTTTGCCAGATTGTTTTGCAGATTTACTTTAGTGTCTTATTGCAAAATGTATGTTTTGGAATATTTGTATTCTGTACAGGCTTCCTTTTTCATTTTGTAATTTAGGTTAGTATTGTGGAGTAACTACAATGTTGGCCTGTGTCAGTTTTCTCCTATCACAGCCATTAAAACTGCCACAGGATTGGTGGGTCCCCCTTGGGATGGTTGAGCTAACGTAGGCTAATGCGATTAGCATGAGGTTGTAAGTAACAAGAACATTTCCCGGGACGTAGACATATCTGATATTGGCAGAAAGCTTAAATTCTTGTTAATTAATCTAACTGCACTGTCCAATTTACAGTGAAATAAAACCATGCTATTGTTTGAGGAGAGTGCACAGTTATGAACTTAAAGTTATTAGTAAACCAATTAGGCACATTTGGGCAGTCTTTATACAACATTTTGAACAGAAATGGTTCATTGGATCAGTTTAAAACTGCACATACACTGCTGACATCTAGTGGCCAAAATTGCACCTGGCCTAAAACAATACATTATGGCTCTTTTGTGTTTTCAAAGATGATGTTACAAAAAAAGTTTTATTTTGTATTGCTCTTTTATCAGATCTAATGTGTTATGTTCTCCTACATTAATTTCACATTTCCATGAACTTAAGATGGCGCTGGAGAAGGCAGACGTTTTACGTGCCCCCACTTGATTGTGTTCTTTTGTAGTTTCTTCCGCGTAGGTCATCAATTTTTATTGTCCAAAGATTGCACATTTGCTAGCAGAATGGAAGGAAGTGGGGGTTTATGCGTTCGCCTATGAATTCTCAGAAGCCAGCCCACCCTCTGTCCCCTTTTAATCCACCTCTTCACGCAAATCATGGGGATTCTGCTAGTCTGTGGTGAGTAATCGCAGTCCTTATGTCCAGAAGTTATTTTCGGTCATAAGAGACGGTAGCGGCAACATTATGTACAAAAATAGGTAAATAAACCAACCAACTGGACATTCAAAACTGTAAAAACTTATGCTTCAGAGCCGTGGCTGAACGACGACATGATCAACACTGTATCGGCAGGATAGAACAGCGACGTCTGGTACAGCGACGTCTGGTAAGACAAGGGGCGGCGGACTATGTATTTTTGTAAATTACAGCTGGTGCACGATATCTAAGGAAGTCTTGCGCAATTGTATCTCATGAGAAACTGTAGACCACACTACCTACCTAGAGAATTATATCTGTATTTTTCGTAGCTGTTTACATACCACCACAGTCAGAGGCTGGCACTACGACAGCATTGAATGAGCTGTATTCCGCCATACGCAAACAGGAAAACGCTCATCCAGAGGCGGCGCTCCTAGTAGCCAGGGACTCTGGACCACCTTTACTCCACACACAGAGACTCATACAAAGCTCGCACTCCATTTGGCAAATCTGGCAATAATTCTATCCTCCTGATTCCTGCTTATAAGCTAAAATTAAAGCAGGAAGCACCAGTGACTTGATCAATGAAGAAAGTGGTCAGATGAAGCAGATGCTAAGCTACAGGACTGTTTTGTTAGCACAGAAGGAATATGTTCTGGGATTCCTCCGATGCTATTCCCTCCGAACCATCAAACAGTAGAAGCGTTAGTACAGGACTAAGATCAAATAATTTGTGGCAGGACTTGCAAACCATTAGACTACATAGGGATCACAGCCGAGAGCTGCCCAGTGACACGAGACTTCCCAGACGAGCTAAACTACTTCTTTGCTCGCTTCGAGGCAAATAACACTGAAACATGCATGAGAGCACCAGCAGTTCCGGGCGACTGTGTGATCATGCTTTCCGTAGCCGACGTAAGACCTTTTAAACAGGTCAACATACACAAGGCTGCGGTGCCAGACGGATTACCAGGACGTGTGCTCCGGGCATGTGCTGACCAACTGGCAGTTGTCTTCACTGACATTTTCAACATGTCCCTGACTGAGTCTGTAATACCAACATGTTTCAAGCAGACCACCATAGTCCCTGTGCCCAAGAACACTAAGGCAACCTGCCTAAATGAACACAGACCCGTAGCACTCACATCTGTAGTGCTACGTGAAGTGAAGTGCTTTGAAAGGTTGGTAATGGCTCACATCAACACCATTATCACAAACACTAGCCCACTCCAATTTGCATACCGCCCAAACAGATCCATAGATGATGCAATCTCCACTGCCCTTTCCCACCTGGACAAAAGGAACACCTTTGAGAATGCTATTCATTGACTTCAGCTCAGCGTTCAACACCAAATCAAATCAAATCAAATTTTATTTGTCACATACACATGGTTAGCAGATGTTAATGCGAGTGTAGCGAAATGCTTGTGCTTCTAGTTCCGACAATGCAGTAATAACGAGCAAGTAATCTAACTAACAATTCCAAAAAAAAACTACTGTCATACACAGTGTAAGGGGATAAAGAATATGTACATAAGGATATATGAATGAGTGATGGTACAGAGCAGCATAGGCAAGATACAGTAGATGATATTGAGTACAGTATATACATATGAGATAAGTATGTAAACCAAGTGGCATAGTTAAAGTGGCTAGTGATACATGTATTACATAAGGATGCAGTCGATGATATAGAGTACAGTATCTACGTATGCATATGAGATGAACAATGTAGGGTAAGTAACATTATATAAGGTAGCATTGTTTAAAGTGGCTAGTGATATATTTACATTTCCCATCGATTCCCATGATTAAAGTGGCTGGAGTAGAGTCAGTGTCATTGACAGTGTGTTGGCAGTAGCCACTCAATGTTAGTGGTGGCTGTTTAACAGTCTGATGGCCTTGAGATAGAAGCTGTTTTTCAGTCTCTCGGTCCCAGCTTTGATGCACCTGTACTGACCTCGCCTTCTGGATGGCAGCGGGGTGAACAGGCAGTGGCTCGGGTGGTTGATGTCCTTGATGATCTTTATGGCCTTCCTGTAGCATCGGGTGGTGTAGGTGTCCTGGAGGGCAGGTAGTTTGCCCCCGGTGATGCGTTGTGCAGACCTCACTACCCTCTGGAGAGCCTTACGGTTGAGGGCGGTGCAGTTGCCATACCAGGCGGTGATACAGCCCGCCAGGATGCTCTCGATTGTGCATCTGTAGAAGTTTGTGAGTGCTTTTGGTGACAAGCCGAATTTCTTCAGCCTCCTGAGGTTGAAGAGGCGCTGCTGCGCCTTCCTCACGATGCTGTCTGTGTGAGTGGACCAATTCAGTTTGTCTGTGAAGTGTATGCCGAGGAACTTAAAACTTGCTACCCTCTCCACTACTGTTCCATCGATGTGGATGGGGGTGTTCCCTCTGCTGTTTCCTGAAGTCCACAATCATCTCCTTAGTTTTGTTGACGTTGAGTGTGAGGTTATTTTCCTGACACCACACTCCGAGGGCCCTCACCTCCTCCCTGTAGGCCGTCTCGTCGTTGTTGGTAATCAAGCCTACCACTGTTGTGTCGTCCGCAAACTTGATGATTGAGTTGGAGGCGTGCGTGACCACGCAGTCGTGGGTGAACAGGGAGTACAGGAGAGGGCTCAGAACGCACCCTTGTGGGGCCCCAGTGTTGAGGATCAGCGGGGAGGAGATGTTGTTGCCTACCCTCACCACCTGGGGGCGGCCCGTCAGGAAGTCCAGTACCCAGTTGCACAGGGCGGGGTCGAGACCCAGGGTCTCGAGCTTGATGACGAGCTTGGAGGGTACTATGGTGTTGAATGCCGAGCTGTAGTCGATGAACAGCATTCTCACATAGGTATTCCTCTTGTCCAGATGGGTTAGGGCAGTGTGCAGTGTGGTTGAGATTGCATCGTCTGTGGACCTATTTGGGCGGTAAGCAAATTGGAGTGGGTCAAGGGTGTCAGGTAGGGTGGAGGTGATATGGTCCTTGACTAGTCTCTCAAAGCACTTCATGATGACGGATGTGAGTGCTACGGGCGGTAGTCGTTTAGCTCAGTTACCTTAGCTTTCTTGGGAACAGGAACAATGGTGGCCCTCTTGAAGCATGTGGGAACAGCAGACTGGTATAGGGATTGATTGAATATGTCCGTAAACACACCGGCCAGCTGGTCTGCGCATGCTCTGAGGGCGCGGCTGGGGATGCCGTCTGGGCCTGCAGCCTTGCGAGGGTTAACACGTTTAAATGTCTTACTCACTTCGGCTGCAGTGAAGGAGAGACCGCATGTTTCCGTTGCAGGCCGTGTCAGTGGCACTGTATTGTCCTCAAAGCGGGCAAAAAGTTATTTAGTCTGCCTGGGAGCAAGACATCCTGGTCCGTGACTGGGCTGGGTTTCTTCCTGTAGTCCGTGATTGACTGTAGACCCTGCCACATACCTCTTGTGTCTGAGCCGTTGAATTGAGATTCTACTTTGTCTCTGTACTGGCGCTTAGCTTGTTTGATAGCCTTGCGGAGGGAATAGCTGCACTGTTTGTATTCAGCCATGTTACCAGACACCTTGCCCTGATTAAAAGCAGTGGTTCGTGCCTTCAGTTTCACACGAATGCTGCCATCAATCCACGGTTTCTGGTTAGGGAATGTTTTAATCGTTGCTATGGGAACGACATCTTCAACGCACGTTCTAATGAACTCGCACACCGTATCAGCGTATTCGTCAATGTTGTTGTCTGACGCAATCCGAAACATCTCCCAGTCCACGTGATGGAAGCAGTCTTGGAGTGTGGAGTCAGCTTGGTCGGACCAGCGTTGGACAGACCTCAGCGTGGGAGCTTCTTGTTTTAGTTTCTGTCTGTAGGCAGGGATCAACAAAATGGAGTCGTGGTCAGCTTTTCCGAAAGGGGGCGGGGCAGGGCCTTATATGCGTCACGGAAGTTAGAGTAACAATGATCCAGGGTCTTTCCACCCCTGGTTGCGCAAACACCTCCCTCTGCAACTGGATCCTGGACTTCCTGACGGGCTGCCCCCGGGTGGTAAGGGTAGGTAACAACATATCCGCCACGCTGATCCTCAACCAGGGGGCCTCAGGTGCGTGCTAAGTCCCCTCCTGTACTCCATGTTCACTCATGACTGCACAACACCATCATCATACAGAGGGTAGTGCGTATGGCCCAGTGCATCACAGGGGCCAAGCTTCCTTCCATCCAGGACCTCTTATACTATGCGGTGTCAGAGGAAGGCCCTAAAAATTGTCACACTCCAGCCACCCTAGTCATAGATTGTTCTCTCTGCTACCACATGGCAAGCGGTACCGGAGTGCCAAGTCTAGGTCCAAGAGGCTTCTAAATAGCTTCTACTGTTAACCCCCCAAGCCATAAGACTCAGGAACACCTAATCAAATGGCTACCTAGACTATTTGTATTGCCCCCTCCCTCTTTTTACACTGCTGCTACTGTTATCTATGCATAGTCACTTTAATAACTCTACCTACATGTACATATTACCCCCCCGTATATAGTCTCGCTATTGTCATTTTACTGCTAATCTTTATTTACTTGTTACTTTTATTTCTGATCTGCATTTTTTTTTTTTTTTTTTACTACGTTGTTGGTTAGGTACTCGTGAGGTCTACCTGTTGTATTCTGCGCATGTGACTAATACCATTTGAAAATATTTTTTTTATCAAGAATATGCATATCCTTGCTTCAGGTCCAGAGCTACAGGCAGTTAGATTTGGGTATGTCATTTTAGGTGAAAATTTGAAAATGGTCTGATCCTTGAGGTTAACTAACTTTTTTTTGAAGTAACCATGGGCCTCATGGTGAGATCCCTGCGTGGTTTCCTTCCTCTCCCCCAACTGGGTTAAGAAGGACGCCTGTATCTTTGTAGTGACTGAGTGTATTGATACACCATCCATAGTGTAATTAATAACTTCACCATGCTCAAAGGGATATTCAGTGTCTGCTTTTTTTATACCCATATATCAATATGTGACCAT
Source organism: Oncorhynchus tshawytscha (assembly GCF_018296145.1). NCBI lineage: Eukaryota > Metazoa > Chordata > Actinopteri > Salmoniformes > Salmonidae > Oncorhynchus > Oncorhynchus tshawytscha. Next base: position 42,701,609 of record NC_056447.1, on the reverse strand, counting down.
TGCGAGGCATTGGAAAACCTACCTGGTCTTTGTGGTTGAAATTCACTGCTTGACTTAGGGTCCTTACAATTATCTGTATGTGTGGAAAACAGAGATGAGGTAGTTATTTAAAAAAAACATGTTAAGCACTATTGCGCACACGCACACACTGAGTCCATGCAACTTATTTTGTGTCACTGGCCTACACAGAATACCACCATCTCAATTTAATCCATTTTAAATTTAGGCTGTAACCCAGCAAAATATGGAAAAAGTCAAGAGGTGTGATTACTTTCTGAAGGTACTATACATGGACACAGCCGCTAACATGGTTGTTGTGTACCTAGCTGTTGGCGTTTGATTCTAGGTGATATTTTTTTTTTCTTCCCCCCAACAAACTCATGTCTTGTTCTAGTTTTTTTCTACTCTACTTAAAACTGTTTCTACAAATAGAGGCAGATTGTGAGTGCGATATAATGCCAGACTCTCCCTGTGCAATTTCCCACAGTGCTTCAACCGGTTAAATATAGATTAGGCCGTGAACTATCCCATCCCTGGAATTGTTTGTGTTACTGTGTGTATTCAACCCCCCCAGAGGAGGCGAAGTTGAAATGTGTGAGAATTCCCAATCAAGCCTTGTAGTTAGATTTTATTTCTCTTTTGACTGAGCTAAAACGTCCCATGAGTGGTTCACTCCGGACAGAGAGAAGAGCAGTGTAGCTTGGAAAAGAGCACATCTGAATTTCAGTTCCAGAGTCTTTGCTAGATGAGATGTTGCGATCTGCCAAACATGATTTGGTATGAGAGATGTGACACCACCTCTGGTCCACTAAAAGCGGTGGGGAGAAGAGGCCAGACTTCTCACTTGTTCGGGTTGCGCGCTCCTGCAGTCTGCACAGCCAATTCAACTGATCCAAATATCAAAGGGAATCATGTTTCAGACCTCATGGAACCTGCAGTCTCCCCTACTTTAGAACTTTGATGGTTCCTTTAACACATCCAGGTTTACATTTCAATTGACATGACAGGCAGAGTCATTGAGCGAACCTATTATACATTGAATAACATAATTGATTACCTTGGATACGTCATGAGCACATGCTCCTACAATATGCTGCTTGAAATTGGTGGTATGCTTACTTGAAGAGGATGAATTACTGAATGATGACTAGTTGAATGGCGTCGCTTGTTCTGTTATTTGGGCAGGTAATGGGAGAGACTGCAGACGGAGGCAGTGAAATGTGTGTACACTACCATTCAAAAGTTTGGGGTCACTTAGAAATGTCCTTGTTTTGAAAAACTTTTTTTTCTTGTCCTTTTAAAATAACATCAAATTGATCATACATACAGTGTAGACATTGTTAATGTTGTAAATGACTTGTAGCTGGAAAGGGCAGATTTAAAAAAAAAAAAAATGGAATATCTACACTAGCCAACACACTGACACTGACACTGACACTGACTCAACTCCAGCCACTTTAATAATGGGAATTGATGGGAAATGATGTAAATATATCACTAGCCACTTTAAACAATGCTACTTTATATAATGTTACTTACCCTACATTATTCGTCTCATATGCATACGTATATACTGTACTCTATATCATCGACTGCATCCTTATGTAATACATGTATCACTAGCCACTTTAACTATGCCACTGTTTACATACTCATCTCATATGTATATACTGTACTCGATACCATCTACTGTATCTTGCCTATGCTCCTCTGGACCATCACTCATTCATATATCCTTATGTACATATTCTTTATCCCCTTACACTGTGTATAAGACAGTAGTTTTGAAATTGTTAGTTAGATTACTTGTTGGTTATTACTGCGTTGTCGGAACTAGAAGCACAAGCATTTCGCTACACTCGCATTAACATCTGCTAACCATGTGTATGTGACAAATAAAATTTGATTTGATTTGTACAGAGGCCCATTTATCAGCAACCATCAAATCTGTGTTTCAATGGCACGTTGTGTTAGCTAATCCAAGTTTATCATTTTAAAAGGCTAATTGTTCATTAGAAATCCCTTTTGCAATTATGTTAGCACTGCTGAAAACTGATTAAAAGAAGCAATAAAACTGGCCTTTAGACTAGTTGAGTATCCCGAGCATCAGCGGGTTCGATTACAGGCTCAAAATGGCCAGAAACAAAGTACTTTCTTCTGAAATTCGTCAGTCTGTTCTTGTTCTGAGAAATTAAGGCTATTCCATGCGGGAAACTGAAGATCTTGTACAACGCTGTAAACTACTCCCTTCACAGAACAGAGCAAACTGGCTCTAACCAGAATAGAAAGAGTGGGAGGCCCCGGTGCACAACTGAGCAAATGTACATTAGTGTCTAGTTTGAGAAACGGATGCCTCAAGTCCTCAACTGGCAGCTTCATTAAATTGTACCTGCAAAACACCCGTCTCAACGTCAACGTCAACAGTGACGAGGCGATTCCGGGATGCTGGCCTTCTAGGCAGAGTTGCAAAGAAAAGCCATATCACAGACTGGCCAATAAAAAGAAAAGATTAAGATGGGCCAAAGAACAGACACTGGAAAGAGGAACTCTGGCTAGAAGGCCAGCATCCCGGAGTCGCCTGTTGATGATGGGACTGGTATTTTGTGGTATTTTATTTAATTTTTTAAAGAAGCTGCCAGTTGAGGACTTGTGAGGTGCCTGTTTAATGGGCTTTGTTTCAGAGCTGTCATGACATCTCCAGCTAGGCAAATTAAGGATATTTATGATGTTCTATTCAACAGCATCCTCCATGCTTTAAACAGGATGTACTATTTCAACTTCTGTTTCACTGTGACTGGTCAGTGGAAATGTGGGTTCACACTGAGATTCTTATATGGAGTGCATGTATGAGTGCATGTTGTATTGTGTCTTGAGAACATGCTAGAGATATTACATACACTTTAATGTGACATCTTGTTTATTGTTTTTAAATGTCCAGTAACAAGATACAGGGTGGAAATTATTCTTGTGGACTTTTTAAGAAAAGTAATTTGTCATGTTTTATTAAGCATGCTATTAATTACCATGTAACATTATTACTGGGGAGACCATATCACAGAGCAAATGTCTAGATTACTTTTGCCGATAGTCTGAGTGTGGAGTGAAGCTGTAATAAAATCAAATGCCATTTTCCTTTCCAGAACCCGCTGAGATGGCAGTTGTCATAGTCTAACTAAGCCTGTGAGGGCTGGGGCCGGAGTGAGGGACTGCCCAGACAGTCTCCAAAACGGAAGATGTGTGAAACGGAGGATGAGAGGAGTGCTCAGGCCAGGCAGCTCTTTGAGAACTTTGTCCAGGCGTCCACATGTAAGGGCACTATGCAGGCGTTTAGTATCTTATGCGGGCAGATGGATCTGGATCCGCTGGACTACAGGAACTTCTACAGCAACCTCAAAGCCACGGTCACCAACTGGAAGGCCAAGGCCCTCTGGACCAAACTGGACAAGAGAGCCGGCCACAAGGAGTACAAGAAAGCCCAAGCCTGTGAGGGCACAAGGGTAAGAAATCACCCAAGCTTTTACACAGTGGAGGCTGCTGAGGGGAGGATGCCTCCTAATAATGTCTGGAATGATACAATGGAATGGTATTCCGCTCCAGGCATTACCACGAGCCCGTCCTTCCCAATTAAGGTACCACCAACCTGTGCTTTCACAGTAACGCTGACTCAGGTGCCGCTCCAGTATCTCCCATAAGTGTTCAATTGGGTAGGGGTAAAAGTGACTAAGCAATCAGGATATACTGTATAATAAACAGTAGCAGCAGCATGCGTGCATGCGTGCATGTGTGCGGTGTCAATATTTGTATGTTGGATTGTCAGTGTAAAGTCTAGTGAGTGTGCAAGGGAGTCAGTGCAAAACAATTAAAATAAATAGTGGGTCAATGTAAATGAGTGCGTAGCCAAAATAATGGCCTGCCCAGCATTTTTATACATAAGCATGATGAGATGTTATTTGTGTAATTAACATCGGCACCACCGCTGTGTTGAAGCAGCTGCTTTCAGTATAATTTGTTTCCCTCATGTACTCAAGTGTTTCCGTTATTTTGGCAGTTACCTGTCGAAGCCTAAAATGAATTAACCTTATATTTGCCTTTGGACAGACCTTCCACATTTGGATTGAATACATAATATTCTCCGTGCTAATGTCCCATATCTGCATAAGGAATGATGAGTCATAGCTGGTTGGTTTTGATTTATAACTTCCCTGTGTCAGATGTAGCGAAGAGTCTGGTCACAGTCTGTGACGGAATAGGCTACTTTTTGTCTAATACTTTACTACTCTGAGCCAGACTACAGTTTCAATTTTAATGAAATTGAAGCCCTGTGACATCAATTCACATTCACTCAACTCTTAATAGTTTACAACTTGAAAGATAAGTTCTTACTTATAAAATGTGTATTTGTAATGATTCCTTATTAGTTCCTGCCAAGGCAGCAGCTACTCTTCCTGGGGTCCAGCAAAATTAAGGCAGTTATGCAAAAGAGGTTAAGGTACTATTTACAGTATGTTAAAGTACTAGTTGTACAGTAGGTTCATAATGTGACTTCTATTTCATGGTAATGTTATGCTGCATGACAGACTGTTGCTGTGTATTTCTTATACTGTTTTGAGATGATATCCCTACACACCCAGCTGGTAGCCGCTTCTTATTGGAGCAGTATGGAGAACAGCTACACTGCACACGTCCACAGGATCATGTCAAACAAGGAAAGCATGATTAACCTCCTCACATATGAAACAAATTCTTTGACAGTGCAAAATCAGCAAATCCATTACGACACAATGGAGTTGATAATGCAGGCTGTTTTAAAAATATAATTTCTGCCCATTTTAGGTGTACGTGTTCTTGAATGTTTAGCGTAGTGTTTGAATGACTTAATTCTCAGAGGAAAATATTTGAGGTCCTAAGGGAAGGATGCTGGAGTTAGATAGGCCTAGATGACAGTGAGACTCTGGTTGGTGCTTGTCTGATAGTCTACAGTCGTGGCCAAAAGTTTTGCGAATGACACAAATATTAATTTTCAGTCTGCTGCCTCAGTTTGTATGATGGCAATTTGCATATACTCCAGAATGTTATGAAGAGTGATCAGATGAATTGCAATTAATTGCAAAGTCCCTCTTTGCCATGCAAATGAACTGAATCCCCCAAAAGCATTTCCACTGCATTTCAGCCCTGCCACAAAAGGACCAGCTGACATCATGTCAGTGATTCTCTCGTTAACACAGGCGTGAGTGTTGACAAGGACAAGGCTGGAGATCAATCTGATCATGCTGTTTGAGTTCGAACAACAGACTGGAAGCTTCAAAAGGAGGGTGGTGCTTGGAATCATTGTTCTTCCTCTGTCAACCATGGTTACCTGCAAGGAAACATGTGCCGTCATCATTGCTTTGCACAAAAAGGGCTTCACAGGCAAGGATATTGCTGCCAGTAAGATTGCACCTAAATAAACCATTTATCAGATCATCAAGAACTTCAAGGAGAGAGGTTCAATTGTTGTGAAGAAGGCTTCAGGGCGCCCAAGAAAGTCCAGCAAGCGCCAGGACCGTCTCCTAAAGTTGATTCAGCTGCGGGATCTGGGCACCACCAGTACAGAGCTTGCTCAGGAATGGCAGCAGGCAGGTGTGAGCGCATCTGCACGCACAGTGAGGCGACGACTTTTGGAGGATGGCCTGGTGTCAAGAAGGGCAGCAAAGAAGCCACTTCTCTCCAGGAAAAACCATCAGGAACAAACTGATATTCTGCAAAAGGTACAGGGATTGGACTGCTGAGGACTGGGGTAAAGTCATTTTCTCTGATGAATCCCCCTTCCGATTGTTTGGGGCATCCGGAAAAAAGCTTGTCCGGAGAAGACAAGGTGAGCGCTATCATCAGTCCTGTGGAATGTCAACAGTAAAGCATCCTGAGACCATTCATGTGTGGGGTTGTTTCTCAGCCAAGGGAGTGGGCTCAGTTACAATTTTGCCTAAGAACACAGCCATGAATAAAGAATGGTACCAACACATCCTATAAGAGAAACTTCTCCCAACCATCCAGGAACCGTTTGGTGACAAACAATGCATTTTCCAGCATGATGGAGCACCTTGCCATAAGGTAAAAGTGATAACTAAGTGGCCCGGGGAACAAAACATCGATATTTTGGGTCCATGGCCAGGAAACTCCCCAGACCATAATCCCATTGAGAACAAATTTCATGGACAACTATTTTCTTGCCTCCCATTTTTAAGTGGGATTATGGTTTTTGTTTTACATTGCTGTAGTGACTGGAATAGTTTTGGTTCTTATGCTTGCTTGTGTATGTACCAAATTTAGATTTGCATATCCTATTCATTCAGAATGGTTCACACACGAGTGGCGCAACGGTCTAAGGCACTGCATCTCAGTGCTTGAGGTGTAACTAAAGACACCCTGGTTTGATTTCGGGCTGTAACGCAACTGGCCGTGATTGGGAGTCCCATAGGGCGGCGCACAATTGGCCCAGTGTCGTCTGGGTTTGGCGTGCTGTAGGCCGTCATTGTGAAGACATCAAAACTATGAAATAACACACATGAAATCATGTAGTAACCAAAAAAGTGTTAAACCAATCGATATGTTTTATATTTGAGATTCTTCGAAGTATTCACCCTTTGCCTTGACAGCTTTGTGCACTCTTGGCATTCTCTCAACCAGCTTCATGAGGAATGTTTTCCAACCGTCTTGAAGGAGTTCCCACATATGCTGACCACTTGTTTGCTGCTTTTCCTTCACTCTGCGGTCCCGCTCACCCCAAACAATCTCAGTTGGGTTGAGGTTGGGTGATTGTGGAGGCCAGGTCATCTGATGCAGCACTCCATCGCTCTCCTTGGTCAAATAGCCCTTACACAGCCTAGAGGTGTGTTGGGTCATTGTCCTGTTGACAACAAAAATTATAGTCCCACTATGGGCGAACCAGATGGGATGGCATATCGCTGCAGAATGCTGTGGTAGCCATGCTGGTTAAGTGTGCCTTGAATTCTAAATAAACCAGTGAGTCAACAGCAAAGCACCATCACACCTCCATGCTACACGGTGGGAACCACACATGCAGAGATCATCCGTTCACCTACTCTGCGTCTCAGACTCAGCGGTTGGAACATGATCTCAAATTTAGAATCCCGAGAAAGGACAGATTTCCACCGGTCTAATGTCCATTGCTCGTGTTTCTTGGCTCAAGCAAGTCTCTTATTGGTGTCCTTTAGTAGAGGTTTCTTTGCAGCAATTCCACCATAAGGCCTGATTCATGGTCTCCTCTGAACAGTTGATGTCTGTTACTTGAACTCTGCAGCCCAAATAAATGTGTCATTCTGAGGTGCAGTTAACTCTAATGAACTTATCCGTTGTAGCAGAGGAAACTCTTTCTTTCCTGTGGCGGTCCTCGTGAGAGCCAGTTTCATCTTAGCGCTTGATGGTTTTTGCACTTTCAAAGTTCTTGACATTTTCCGTATTGACTGACCTTCACGTCTTGAAGTAATGATGGACAGTCCTTTCTCTTTGCTTATTTGAGCATAATAGGGCTATAATAGGGCTAACTTCTGTATACCCCCCCCTACCTTGTCACAACACAACTGATTGGCTCAAACGCATTAAGAAAAATAAATTCCACAAATGTACTTTTAACAAGGAACACCTGTTTAATTGAAATGCATTCCAAGTGACTACCTCATGAAGCTGGTTGAGAGAGTGCAATGGGTGGCTCCTAGTGAGAATCTCAAACGTAAAATATATTTTAGTTAACACTTATTTTTTTTGGTTAGTACATGATTCCATATGTTATTTCATAGTTTTGTTGTCTTCACTATTATTCTACAATATAGTAAAAATAAAGAATCCCTGGAATGAGTAGGTGTGTGTGTGTGTGTGTACAAACTTTTTACTGGTACTGTATTTGTTAAGTAGTGCAGCAGTATTAAGGGATCTTGGATTTCACATGTGCCCAGGGATCCATGAACCAATCAGGGTTGGGTTTTGTGTCTGAAAGTGATGAAATATCACCATATGTTTACATTGTACAGATGTTAACAAAACATGTTCATTATGAAACTAGGCCTGGTCTTTTGTGAAATCCCTCATCTGGGCATCGTGTCTGAACCTGAATGGCACTGGATACACCTCTGTATGGAAGCGCCAGTTTCTCACAGCTGCAGTATAGACAAAATAGACTTCTAAGTAAACAAGGAAACTTGTATTTTGCCAGACCTTTAAAAACACTGCTGTCTCATGTGGGTAAACACCTGAGTATTGGCCCTGCCAGACTTGCAGGACTTAACTCATCATCCTTATTGTTGTGTCCAGTAAAAGTGACACAATCGTTTTTTTCCCCCCTTGACCTCTTATGGTGCGATGTGTGTAGGGTTTATGACAAGCTCTGGAAACGGTACACAACAACGTGAGCGCTGACTCGAGCATTCTCTAAGAATAGCCCAAAACCCACAGCTCCACACAGAGCCAAATAACACTATCGTTTCCATATCCCAGTGACAATCATTCACCTTATACAGCGCCACATTAGGACCAATTAATTCCTTTCATTCCAATAGTTCATTGTCACCTTTTGTTTGGTCTAAATGGGCTTTAATTCTGTTGAATACTATACATGCTGAGATTTTGAAAGCTGTGTAGTTGAAATACCACAGGTCAAGTCTCTAGTAATAACAACCTCATGAATGGCACGGGAGGACTTAGTTTGACTGGAATCAGCTGACCCCTTTTCAGCAACGCTGGTTGTCTGGTGAGACAAAGCAGACATCCATGCACCATGTCCGAGTGCGGTCAGTCAAACCCACCACACTCGGGCCCGGACTGGCCTAGTAACCTTCAAATACCTGACACTCAGATGTTTGAGTCACAACAACCAGATGTTTGAGTCATTCTGTTACCAAACTTTTGAATCTTCAAGAACAGTGAAGTAAATGTGATTTTTAAAAAAAAAATATTTCCTGTGGAATTTGTTAGTCGTCCTTGTGCATAGTGTTATAGGGTCTATTTAACTTTGCAATCATTGGTTTTTGTTTTTGCGTACTCAGATTTTTCACTTTAATAATGTATCCATCCGCATCCTTCTGTTACCGTGGAGCTACCCACATGACAAGCCAACAACTACGGCAGAGGATAAGGTCATATCAGTGCTCTGTCATGCCTTCAGAGGGCAGTGGATCACACCAGTGAAATAACTGAAGTGGTTCTGTTTTATTGTAGAATATGAAACCTGATTCATAACTGGGACCTATATGCTGTATTGGTATGTTCTCCTTATGAGGCCTTGTTTTAATCTTTTGATGTTCACTATCAGAGGTTGCAATACAATAGAACTAATGTTGAGGTTTTATGTAGCTAATAGCATTTTCTGTAATCTCACCTAATTTCACCTCCTGCAACAGTTTGTTGATCATGTAGGTTTCTTCCTAGGTTTTGGCCTTTCTAGGGAGTTTTTCCTAGCCACCGTGCTTCTACACCTGCATTGCTTGCTGTTTGGGGTTTTAGGCTGGGTTTCTGTACAGATATCAGCTGATGTACGAAGGGCTTTATAAATACATTTGATTTGAGATGTTTTTCCTGGTTTTAATTACAGTTTGTATTGTACACTGACGAAGTCTCTCTCTCAAGTGTCTGATCATCGGAGGGGGCCCCTGTGGTCTGCGTACAGCCATTGAGCTGGCTCTGCTAGGGGCCAAGGTGGTGGTGATAGAGAAGAGGGACACCTTCTCCAGGAACAACGTGCTGCATCTGTGGCCCTACACCATCCATGACCTTAGGGGCCTCGGGGCCAAAAAGTTCTACGGCAAATTCTGTGCTGGAGCCATAGACCACATCAGTAAGTATTGTACTGCTAATATCATTCTTCATCTCATAGGAAATGATGTTAAGTAATGTTATTCTTCCTTGTTTTGGTGTTCTGCTGGGGAAAACTGACGGAAGTTGAATGTGGCTGAAAGATTTATCAGATAGTAACATTGTTACATGATCTCTTCCTCACTCACTCCATGTTCTACAGTTGGATTTCTTTTAAAATATATATCTGGCTTGCTCTGCTAAGAAATCTGACGTGCGTGTGTGAGCGTTATCTTCCTGCAACTGCCGTGCCTTAGATAACAACATGCAAAGTGGAGGAGCCCATAAATGCAAATGCTGTGTGTTTCAAAACCACTGCTGAGACAAACTGGCCTTCTGGTGTCATTTATCGGAACATTTGGCAACTGGGTGAAATATCCCCCCCCGGAAATGTTTCTATAGAGATGTCCATTTGTTCCTATGAGGCTTATTCTATCCCCATGTATGATATGCTGCCTTTCCTGACCCTCTGCTTTAGTAACATAGTCCTAAATACTCACTGATATGGACAATGTTTCTCAGGGTAACTTGTGAAGTTGAAAACAATAGACTTACCAGCTGCTAGCTAGCTACACCTCAGAATGTAGTATCAGTTCACTAACCATTTATCTCGAAGCCTAGCAAGGCCACAGGTTATTAGACTAATTGTGTGTAGTTGGATAAGTGTTGTCAATTCTAAACTGTGGTTCTCGCCTTGAATGCTGATTGGCTAACAGCCGTGGTACATCAGACCGTATACCAAGGGTATGACCAAAAGTTTATTTTTACTGCTCTAATTACATTGGTAACTAAATTTTAATAGCAATAAGGCACCTCAGGCTTGTGGTATATGGCCAATACACCACGGTTTAGCTGTGGTATGTTGGCTATATACCACACCCCCTCTGGCCTTGTTGCTTAAATTGTACTTTGTATGTGTCTGAAGGTATTCGCCAGCTCCAGCTCATGCTACTGAAGGTCTCCCTCATTGTGGGGGTGGAGGTCCATGTCAACGTGGAGTTTGTCAAACTGTTGGAGCCACCGGAGAATGAAGGTGACTCTTTTGGTTCAGTCATAAAATACAGCGTTTCCCACCCCTGGACAGGAACTGGTCATGTTTTTCGTCTTTCTGTCGAACACATTTCAATCCAACACAGTGATATCAGGTCCAGCATCCGTCTGTGAAAGCATGGTTGAGCATTTTAAACCTCCGTGCCATGTTAACATAACCTTGGCAATCAGCACTAGACAGCTAGTGTTTACAACTGTTTGTTTCATGCTTAAATGTTTGTTAGAAATCTGCTTTTTACTTTTCTGTTAATTGTTGTTCATATTGAGTTTGTATGTTTAACACTTGCTGATTTTCATTAGTTGACTGCACCAGGACTTTCTCTCCCTCAAGCCCTGGTACTTGATCAAAATGACATCACACGCCGCAGATGGATTGGCTACTTCTCAATCTTGTGTTCTTGATTTAGAAACACGTGCTCGCATAATTCCATTTACGAGTAGAGGCTGCCTCTAGGTCTACAGTGAAGTGCATATGCTTTGTAGGTCAGTTTTGCCTAATTTGCCTAATTTTAGTTGATGCAAAATCAAATTTGTCACATACACATGGTTAGCAATTTTTGTTGAATGACGTGCCATAACGCCTTCTGTATTCTATAAAAGGCAGCCATATATCTCAGAGGCATTATTATTACCTTGAGCTTGAGGTGACCTGAACTGGGGCCTACATGTGCAGTTGAAATCCTAAGTTTTCATTCATTGAGGTTGGAGTCATTAAACCTTGTTTTTTTAACCACTCCACACTTTTCTTGTTAACAAACTATAGTTTTGGCAAGTCGGTTAGGACACCTACTTTGTGCATGACAAGTAATTTTTCCAACAATTGTTTACAGACAGATTATTTCACTTAATCACAATTCCTGTGGGTCAGAAGTTAACATACACTAAATTGACTGTGCCTTTTAAAATAAAGGTATTTCAAGGCCTACCTTCAAATCATGGAAAAATCAAATGAAATCATCCAAGTCCTCAGAAAGTAAATTGTGGACCACCACAAGTCTGGTTCATCCTTGGGAGCAATTTCCAAACGCCTGAAGGTACCACATTTATCTGTACAAACAATAGTACACAAGTATAAACAGGAAGGAGATGCATTCTGTCTCCGAGAGATGAACGTACCTTGGTGCAAAGTGCAAATCAATCCCAGAACAACAGCAAAGGACCTTGTCAAGATGCTGGAGGAAACAGGTAAAAAAGTATCTATATCCACAGTAAAAACGAGTCCTATATTGACATAACCTGAAAGGCTGCTCAGCAAGGAAGAAGCCACTGATCTAAAACCGCCATTAAAAAGCCAGACTACGGTTTGCAACAGCACATGGCGACAATCGATTGTACTTTTTGGAGAAATGTCCTTGGTCTGATGAAATAATGACCATTGTTATGTTTGGAGGAAAAATGGGGAGGCTTGCAAACACCATCCCAACCGTGAAGCACAGAGGTGGCAGCATCATGTTGTGGGGGTGCTTTGGTGCAGGAGGGACTGGTGCACTTCACAAAATAGATGTCATCATGAGGGGAAATTATGTGGTTATATTGAAGCAACATCTGAAGACATCAGTCAGGAAGTTAAAGCTTGGTCGCAATTGGGTCTTCCAAATGGACAATGACCCCAAGCATACTTCCCAAGTTGTGGCAAAATGGCTTAAGGACAACAAAGTCAAGGTATTGGAGTGGCCATCACAAAGCCCTGACCTCCATCCTTTAGAAAATTTGTGGGCAGAACTGGAAAAGCGTGTGCGAGCAAGAAGGCCTACAAACCTGACTCAGTTACACCAGCTCTGTCAGGAGGAATGGGCCAAAATTCACCCAACTTATTGTGGGAAGCTTGTGGAAGGCTACCAAAAATGTTTGACCCAAGTTAAACAATTGAAAGGCAATGCTACCAAATACTAATTGAGTGTATGTAAACTTCTGACCCACTGGGAATGTGATGAAAGAAATAAAAGCTGAAATCATTCTCTACTATTATTCTGACATTTCAAATTCTTAGTGGTGATCCTAACTGACCTAAGACAGGGAATTTTTACTACGATTAAATGTCAGGAATTGTGAAACTGAGTTTAAATGTATTTGGCTAAAGCGTATGTAAACTTCCGACTTCAACTGTACATATATCAGTAATGTAAGATATGTAAACATTTTATTAAGAGTGCATTGTATAAAGTGACTAGTGATCCATTTATTCAAGTGGCCAGTGATTGGCTCGCAATGTAGGCAGCAGCCTCTGTTAGTGATTGCTGTTTAGCAGTCTGATGGCATTGAGATGGAAGCTGTTTTTAGTCGCTCGGTCCCAGCTTTGATGCACCCATCCAGAAGGCGAGGTCAGTACAGGTATCTGTGTAAACAGGCAGTGGCTCAGGTGGTTGATGTCCTTGATGATCTTTTTGCTATATGTGTCATGGAGGGCAGGTAGTTTGCCCCCAGTGATGTGTTGTGCGAACCGCACCACCCTCTGCAGTTGAGGGCGGTGCAGTTGCCGTACCAGGCTGCAATACAGCCCGACGGGATGCTCTCGATTTGTGTATCTGTAAAAGTTTGTCAGGGTTTTGTGTGACAAGCCAAATTTCTTCAGCCTCCTGAGTTTGAAGAAGTGCTGTTGCGTCTTCACCACTGTCTGTGTGGGTGGACCATTTCAGTTTGTCTGTGACGTGTACACCGAGGAACTTAAAACGTTCCACCTTCTCCACTGCTTTCTCCTCGATGTGGATGGTGAGGGGGGGATGCTCCTTCTGCTGTTTCCTGAAGTTCAAGATCATCTCCTTTGATTTGTTGACGTACCAGTCAAAAGTTTGGACACACCTATTCATTCTAGGGTTTTTCTTTATTTTTACATTGTAGATTAATAGTGACGACATCAACTATGAAATGACACACATGGAATCATGTAACCAAAAAAAGTGTTAAACAAATCCAAAATATATTTGAGATTCTTCAAAGTAGCCACCCTTTGCCTTGACAGCTTTGTACACTCTTGGCATTCTCTCAACCAGCTTCATGAGGTAGTCCCCTTGAATGCATTTCAATGAACAGGTGTGCCTTGTTAATTTGTTTCTTTCCTTAATGCGTTTGAGACAATCAGTTGTGTTGTGACAAGGTAGTGGTGGGATTCAGAAGATGGAACAGCTCATATAAACAAAGAGAAATGACAGTCCATTTTTACTTTAAAACATGGTCAGTCAATCTGAAAAATGTCAAGGACTTTGAAAGTTTCTTCAATTACAGTCGCAAAGACCAAGAGCTATGAAGAGACTGGCTCTCATGAGGTTCACCGCAGGAAAGGATGACCTGTACGTTCATTAGTTAGCTGCTCCTCAGATTGCAGGCCAAATAAATGCTTCAGAGCTCAAGTAACAGACACCTTTCAACATCAACTTTTCAGAGGAGACTGTGTGAATCAGGCCTTCATGGTTGAATTGCTGCAAAGAAACCACTACTAAAGGACACCAATAACAAGAGACTTGCTTGGGCCAAGAAACACGAGCAATGTACATTAGACCAGTGGAAATCTGTCCTTTCATCAGAGAGTCCAAATTTGACATTTTTGGTTCCAACCTCTGTCTTTGTGAAGCGCAGAGTAGGTGAACAATTGATCTCTGCATGTGTGGTTCTCACCATGAAGCATGGAGGAGGTGGTGTGGGGGTGCTTTGCTGGTAACACTTGGTGAATTATTTAGTATTCAAGGCACACTTAACCAGCATGACCGCCACAGCATTCTGCATCAATTTGCCAGTCCCACTAAGCACAAACCAGATGGGCTATCATTTGTTTTTCAACAGGACAATGACTGAACACACCTCCAGGCTGTGTAATGGCAGCCAACAAGTGCTCAGCATATGTGGGAACTCCTTCAAGATTGTTAAAGCATTCCAGGTGAAGCTGGTTGAGAGTGCCCAGAGTGCAAAGCTGTCAAGGCAAAGGGGGGTTACTTTGAAGAATCTCAAAATATATTTTGATATAACACTTTTGGTTACTACATGATTTCGAAGTTATGTCTTAACTATTATTCTACAATGTAATAAAAAATAAAAACCCTTGAATGAGTCTGTGTCAACTCATGACTAGTACTGTATATATCTGAAGCTGTATTCCATAGTCCCTCAGCTGCACTAACTTCCCCACTTGATTTTAAACATTGCATTTGAACAAACCCCATCTTTTACCCCAGTTCGTTTTTATACTGTAGCATGTGGTTGTCACTCGACTGATAAAGACTAGTTTAAATTTAGGGTTGCAATGTGTCCTCTGCAGCAGTGACGATGTTCTTAAGTGGGTACCTTAGGAGAATGTGCCGTGGGCACGGCGTATTTCTGTGAGACTGGCAGAAGTGTTGAGCTGATATGGAGAGGGTCTCTGTTTCTCTCTGTGTCATTGTCACTTACCACGCTGCGTTGTGAAAGATTACAAACCCTCAGCAAGACTTCAGCTATTCATAGTTGGAGACCGCTATGTATTTAACAGTGCCTTCACATTAATCAAAAAGCACAATAAATAACATGCAACCTTAACAGTAATAGAAAATGTTGACTGTATTGTTATGGCTTGCCACTGCCAACAGTATGTTGTCCTTTTCCCAGGGCCTGGATGGAGAGCAGAGATCAGACCAGAAAACCACCCCCTCGTTGACTTTGACTTTGACGTGGTGATTGGCGCAGATGGACGCAGAAACACGCTAGACGGTGAGAAGAACACATGGAGACATTATTTGCTCTACACACAATGTTTTGACTGTGAACATTTTTAAAGTTGTCTGTAAGATTCTTGGGCATGGCTGAAGTTGCACACCTGAACAATGTATAAGCCTGGTCTTGGAAACATGTTCAACTAAAGGGGCAAAAACAACAGAATTTGTCCCTTAGCTTGCCAGTCATAAACACTTTATGGTCATAAAATGCTTTCAATTTCAGTCATGTCTTAAGGGGTAAAGTACAATAGAACTGCACACAAGGTGTTCCAGGATGTGAGAGAACATGCCTGAGGGAATACGTTGTACTGGGCTATTAACCTACATATTTGTAAAATAAAAAGTGGTAATTAAACAACTAATTGACCGACATTTAATTTGTAATTTTTTCGAGCCCAACGCTCCGTTTCTCTAGAGAAATCCAATCATTCACAAGAGAAGTCAAGAAGTATGTGGGACGCTGGGCTGAAGGGAGTTGTAATTTTCATTAAGCAAATATTCAACCTAGTTTAACACTAACTTGGTAATTAACTACAGTGACCATAATCTATTGCACCTGTTTTTTCCAAGTCAGCCAGAGATGAATACACTTTAATGTCTGCTACGTTAGGTTAGCTACACGCAGACCATGAGAGAGGAATGAACACAACGATGAGAGAGCGAGGGGGATCGAGACAGTTCGTGAAGTATGCCTTGTCTACTTTGAGGAACTAGTAAAACTTTTTTGTCAGACAGCTTTGCAGCATACTTTGGCAGGCTAACCTAGCTAAATTGGATGACTGAAGACTGCACAAAGATAACATTGGGTGGCTGCTACTGCCTGAACAGAGATGTGAAGATAGATAGATCTATCTTCACATCTCTGCTCAGGCAGTAGCAGCCTGAGCTATGTAATGTATGTAATGTGTGTGTGTGTATATTGCTCAAAAAAATAAAGCGAACACTAAAATAACACATCCTAGATCTGAATGAATGAAATATTCTTATTATACTTTTTTCTTTACATAGTTGAATGTGCTGACAACAAAATCACACACAAATGATCAATGGAAATCAAATTTATCAACCCATGGAGGTCTGGATTTGGAGTCACACTCAAAATTAAAGTGGAATACCACACTACAGGCTGATGCTTCTACACCTGCATTGCTTGCTGTTTGGGGTTTTAGGCTGGGGTTCTGTACAGCACTTTGAGATATCAACTGATGTACGAAGGGCTATATAAATAAATTTGATTTGATTTTTGATCCAACTTTGATGTAATGTCCTTAAAATGAGGCTCAGTAGTGTGTGTGGCCTCCACGTGCCTGTATGACCTCCCTACAACGCCTGGGCATGCTCCTGATGAGGTGGCGGATGGTCTCCTGAGGGATATCCTCCCAGACCTGGACTAAAGCATCCGCCAACTTCTGGACAGTCTGTGGTGCAACGTGGTGTTGGTGGATGGAGCGAGACATGATGTCCCAGATGTGCTCAATTGGATTCAGGTCGGGGGAACGGGCGGGCCAGTCCATAGCATCAATGCCTTCCTCTTGCAGCAACTGCTGACACACTCCAGCCACATGAGGTCTAGCATTGTCTTGCATTAGGAGGAACCCAGGGCCAACCGCACCCAGCATATGGTCTCACAAGGGTCTGAGGATCTCATCTCGGTACCTAATGGCAGTCAGGCTACCTCTGGCGAGCACATGGAGGGCTGTGCGGCCCCCCAAAGAAATGCCACCCCACACCATGACTGACCCACCGCCAAACCGGTCATGCTGGAGGATGTTGCAGGCAGCAGAACGTTCTCCACGGCGTCTCCAGACTCTGTCACGTCTGTCACATGTGCTCAGTGTGAACCTGCTTTCATCTGTGACGAGCACAGGGCGCCAGTGGCGAATTTGCCAATCTTGGTGTTCTCTGGCAAATGCCAAACGTCCTGCACGGTGTTGGGCTGTAAGCACAACCCCCACCTGTGGACGTCGGGCCCTCATACCACCCTCATGGAGTCTGTTTCTGACCGTTTGAGCAGACACATGCACATTCGTGGCTTTTGCAGGGCTCTGGCAGTGCTCCTCCTTGCACAAAGGCAGAGGTAGCGGTCCTGCTGCTGGGTTGTTGCCCTCCTACGGCCTCCTCCACGTCTCCTGATGTACTGGCCTGTCTCCTGGTAGCGCCTCCATGCTCTGGACACTATGCTGACAGACACAGCAAACCTTCTTGCCACAGCTCGCATTGATGTGCCATCCTGGATGAGCTGCACTACCTGAGCCACTTGTGTGGGTTGTAGACTCCGTCTCATGCTACCACTAGAGTGAAAGCACCGCCAGCATTCAAAAGTGACCAAAACATCAGCCAGGAAGCATAGGACCTGAGAAGTGGTCTGTGGTCACCACCTGCAGAACCACTCCTTTATTGGGGGTGTCTTGCTAATTGCCTATAATTTCCACCTGTTTTCTATTCCATTTGCACAACAGCATGTGAAATTTATTGTCAATCAGTGTTGCTTCCTAAGTGGACAGTTTGATTTCACAGAAGTGTGATTGACTTGGAGTTACATTGT
The DNA here is from genome assembly GCF_018296145.1 of Oncorhynchus tshawytscha. Classification (NCBI taxonomy): domain Eukaryota; kingdom Metazoa; phylum Chordata; class Actinopteri; order Salmoniformes; family Salmonidae; genus Oncorhynchus; species Oncorhynchus tshawytscha. The sequence continues at coordinate 42,683,489 of NC_056447.1, read as the reverse complement.
GTTTAAGTGTTCCCTTTTATTTTTTTGAGCAGTGTGTGTGTGTGTGTGTGTTTATTTATTTGTTTATTTATTTGTTTATTTATTTATTTATTTATTTATTTGTTTATTTATTTATTTGTTTGTACTACTTAAATAGGAAGTTACTATGATGTCTACAGTATGTGGATATGACAGACAATGGAACATTTTCATTGTTTTGGCAATTGAATGTTCACTATTTTTGGCTTTGGAATTTCTATTAAAAAGCTATAAAATCATGTTACATAAAAAATAAAAAAATGAAATCAAGCCATGATAATTTTGGAGTACTTGTCTTCATCTGCAGTTAATCTGCACTATCTAGAGTTAACTTTGACCTGTGTCAGAGCACATTACCCAGAAGTCTCCCGAAGATGATGAACAGCTGGTATACAGATGGAATCTGGTCACGTGACTGGTGAAAGTCTATTACACTACTTGGATCAGTCTTGAGTGTAGTCTGTATCTAAAAAAAAAGAAAATGCATGGGTTCGTTGTCAACCAGACAGGAGTATTGCTCAGACAAAGTTTGAAGGTAGTATTTTAAAATGCCCCTAATGCTTTTTGATCTATGTCATTACCTTAACCTTTATCAGCCTGTATTTCCTTAACACTATGTAATAACAAATTATTGCTCCGATTTATTGCAATCTGACTCAGTTTAATCTGGTATAAAATGATTAACTTCCTAGATGTTGAGTGTCATCAGAACGAATAGCAATGCTTTGCCGCATACTGTAGGTTTCAGGAGGAAAGAGTTCCGGGGCAAGCTGGCCATAGCCATCACAGCCAACTTCGTTAACCGGAATACCACAGCCGAGGCCAAGGTGGAGGAGATCAGCGGCGTGGCCTTCATCTTCAACCAGAAGTTCTTCCTGGAGCTCAAAGACGAAACCGGTGGGTCATCTCACAAACCTGACCCCACACACCTTCTGTACCCCTCTCCTGGGCATTGACCTCCTAGCCAAGCCTTGGACCTGTTTGTGCGGTCTTTCCAACTCTTATGGTCATTGATGTGCGATCAGGCTGATTTACCTGGAATGGTGATACCCTAGGTGTCATCACATCAGTCCATTGGGAACCGCAATAAAATGTTTTAATCCATGAAACCAGTGGGTCTCCTACAAAGGGAGTGTTTTGCTGAAGTACCAGCAGATGAAATGTTTCCCATGCTAACACACCATGGAGAATCTAGGTGCTGCTGATTCTAGCAGAGGTTCAACAGTGTGTGATGACAGGCTGGAATCTCCTCCCCTAAAATCCCCTCTTAATGAAAGGGTCGTGTACCATCACTCACATTGGTCATGATACACACCGCATTTGGAACATGATCCTCCCACTGACCGTGTCACACAATTTGGTTGTATGGTCAACATGACTGACAGTTGTTTATGAAGCTTTGTGTTGCCTTGTGATTGTAGGGATTGATCTGGAGAACATTGTGTACTACAGAGACAACACGCACTACTTTGTGATGACCGCAAAGAAGCAGAGTCTGCTGGACAAGGGAGTCATCATTCATGTGAGTGTTTTTGTTTTGCTACTTTGTGCTCAATATGCCACTCTCCCACAGCGCAGATATTTACAGCTGTGCCATTGTTCCCCATCTGACAGAGGGTGCCAAATCGCAGCCGTGGCATTAAACTGGGAATAAAAACACAAGACTAGATGTATTTGAGCGGGTAAAATGTGTTGCTGGATGAGAAGGATGTGTTGGGGGAGGGGTCTTAACTAGACGTTTGTGGACGCACGCGTTTAGCGAGACGTGTGGGGGGTGGAAGCTAAAATCACATTTTATTTGTCACATACACATGGTTAGCAGACGTTAATGCGAGTGTAGCAATATGCTTGTGCTTCTAGTTCCGACCATGCAGTAATATCTAAAAAGTAATCCAAGAATTTCACAACTACTTTATATACACACACAAGTGTAAAGGAATGAATATGTTCATAAAGATATATGAATGAGCGATGGCCGAACAGCATAGGCAAGATGCAGTAGATGGTATAGAGTACATTTGAGATGAGTATTGTAGGGTATGTAAACATTATTTAAAGTGGCTAGTGATACACATATTACATACATTTTTCATCATTATTAAAGTGGCTAGAGGTGAGTCAGTTTGTTGGCAGCAGCCACTCAATATTAGTGATGGCTGTTTAACAGTCTGATGGCCTTGAGATAGAAGCTGTTTTACAGTCTCTCGGTCCCAGCTTTGATGAACCTGTACTGACCTTGCCTTCTGGATGATAGCGGGGTGAACAGGCAGTGGCTCGGGTGGTTGTTGTCCTTGATGATCTTTATGGCCTTCCTGTGACATCGGGTGGTGTAGGTGTCCTGGAGGGCAGGTAGTTTGCACCCGGTGATGCGTTGTACAAACCTTATTACCCTCTGGAGAGCCTTACGGTTGTGGGCGGAGCAGTTGCCGTACCAGGTGGTGATACAGCCCGACAGGATGCTCTCGATTGTGCATCTGTACAAGTTTTTGTTCACCACGCTGTCTGTGTGGGTGGACCATTTCAGTTTGTCCGTGATGTGTATGCCGAGGAATTTAAAACTTTCCACTTTCTCCACTACTGTCCCGTCGATGTGGATAGGTGGCTGCTCCCTCTGCTGTTTCCTGAAGTCCACGATCATCTTCTTTGTTTTGTTGACGTTGAGTATGAGGTTATTTTCCTGACACCACACTCCGAGGGCCCTCACCTCCTCCCTGTAGGCCATCTCATCGTTGTTGGAAATCAAGCCTACCACTATAGTGTCATCTGCAAACTTGATGATTGGGTTGGAGGTGTGCATGGCCACACAGTCATGGGTGAACAGGGAGTACAGGAGAGGGCTGAGAACGCACCCTTGTGGGGCACCAGTGTTGAGGATCAGCGGGATGGAGATGTTTCCTACCCTCACCACCTGGGTGCGGCCCGTCAGGAAGCTTAAAGAAGATTTTGGAGGGTACTATGGTGTTAAATGCTGAGCTGTAGTCAATGAACAGCATTCTCTCATAGGTATTCCTCTTGTCCAGATGGGTTAGGGCAGTGCGATTGCGTCGTCTGTGGACCTATTGGGGCGGTAAGCAAATTGGAGTGGGTCTAGGGTGTCAGGTAGGGTGGAGGTGTTATGGTCCTTGACTATAGTCGTTTAGTTCAGTTACCTTAGCTTTACCTTAGCTTTCTTGGGAACAGGAATAATGGTGGCCCTCTTGAAGCATGTGCGAACAGCAGACTGGGATAAAGTTTGATTATGTCCGTAAACACCAGCCAGCCAGCAGTTCTGCGCATGCTCTGAGGAAGCGGCTGGGGAAGCCGTCTGGGCTGGCAGCCTTGCGAGGGTTAACTAATTTAAATGTTTTACTCCCGTTAGCTGCAGTGAAGGAGAACCCGCAGGTTTTTGGTAGCGGGCTGTGTCAGTTGCACTGTATTGTCCTTCCTCAAATTAGTTTAGTTTGTCTGGGAGCAAGATATCGTGGTCCGCGGCGGGGCTGGTTTTCCTTTTGTAGTCCGTGATTGACTGTAGACCCTGCCACATACCTCTCGTGTCTGAGCCGTTGGATTGCGACTCTACTTTGTCTCTATACCGACACTTAGCTTGTTTGATTGCCTTGCGGAGGGAATAACTAGACGTGTGTGTGTGTGTGTGTGTGTGTGTGTGTGGACGCACGCGTTTAACTAGACGTGTGTGTGTGTGTGTTTGTGGACGCACGCGTTTAACTAGACGTGTGTGTGTGTGTGTGTGTGTGTGTGTGTGTGTGTGTGGACGCACGCGTTTAACTAGACGTGTGTGTGTGTGTGGGACGCACGCGTTTAGCTAGACGTGTGTGTGTGTGTGTGTGGACGCACGCGTTTAACTAGACGTGTGTGTGTGTGTGTGTGGACGCACGGGTTTAACTAGACGTTGTGTGTGTGTGTGGACGCACGCGTTTAGCTAGACGTGTGTGTGTGTGTGTGTGGACGCACGCGTTTAACTAGACTGTGTGTGTGTGTGTGTGGACGCACGCGTTTAACTAGACTGTGTGTGTGTGTGTGTGTGCGTTTAACTAGACTTTGTGTGTGTGTGGACGCACGCGTTTAACTAGACGTGTGTGTGTGTGTGTGTGTGTGTGTGTGTGTGGACGCACGCGTTTAACTAGACGTGTGTGTGTGTGTGTGTGTGTGTGGACGCACGCGTTTAACTAGACGTGTGTGTGGACGCACGCACGCGTTTAACTAGACGTGTGTGTGTGTGGACGCACGCGTTTAACTAGACGTGTGTGTGTGTGGTGTGGACGCACGCGTTTAACTAGACGTGTGTGTGTGTGTGTGTGGACGCACGCGTTTAACTAGACGTGTGTGTGTGTGTGTGGACGCACGCGTTTAACTAGACGTGTGTGTGTGTGTGTGTGGACGCACGCGTTTAACTAGACGTGTGTGTGTGTGTGTGGACGCACGCGTTTAACTAGACGTGTGTGTGTGTGTGTGGACGCACGCGTTTAACTAGACGTGTGTGTGTGTGTGTGTGGGACGCACGCGTTTAACTAGACGTGTGTGTGTGTGTGTGGACGCACGCGTTTAACTAGACGTGTGTGTGTGTGTGTGTGACGCACGCGTTTAACTAGACGTGTGTGTGTGGACGCACGCGTTTAACTAGACGTGTGTGTGTGTGTGTGTGTGTGTGTGTGTGTGTGTGTGGACGCACGCGTTTAACTAGACGTGTGTGTGGACGCACGCGTTTAACTAGACGTGTGTGTGTGTGTGTGTGTGTGTGTGTGTGGACGCACGCGTTTAACTAGACGTGCGTGCGTGCGTGGACGCGCGTTTAACTAGACGTGCGTGCGTGCGTGGACGCACGCGTTTAACTAGACGTGTGTGTGTGTGTGTGTGTGTGTGTGGGACGCACGCGTTTAACTAGACGTGTGTGTGTGTGTGTGGGACGCACGCGTTTAACTAGACGTGTGTGTGTGTGGACGCACGCGTTTAACTAGACGTGTGTGTGTGTGTGGACGCACGCGTTTAACTAGACGTGCGTGCGTGGACGCGCGCGTTTAACTAGACGTGCGTGCGTGCGTGGACGCGCGCGTTTAACTAGACGTGCGTGTTTAACTAGACGTGCGTGCGTGCGTGGACGCACGCGTTTAACTAGACACAGCCATTTTTCCAGCCAAAGAGAGGAGTCACAAAAACCAGAAATAAATTAAATGTATCACTAACCTTTGATCTTCATCAGATGACACTCATAGGACTTCATGTTACACAATACATGTATGTTTTGTTTGATAAAGTTCATATTTGTATAAAAAAATCTCATTTTACATTGGCGCGTTACGTTCAGTAGTTCTAAATCATGCGGTGATTGTGCAGAGAGCCACATCAATTTACAGAAATAGTCATAATAAACATTGATAAAGATACGACTATTATACATGGAACTTTAGATATACTTCTCCTTACTGCAACCTTTGTCAGATTTCACGGAGAAAGCAAACCATGCAATAATCTGAGTACAGCCTTTAGACTACAAAGCAGCCAAAAAGATACCTGCCATTTTGGGTAGTCAACATTACTCAGAAATAGCATTTTAAATATTCACTTACCTTTGATCTTCATCAGAATGCACTCCCAGGAATCCCAGTTCCACCATAAATGTTTGATTTGTTCGATAATGTCCATCAGTTATGTCCAAATATCATATTTTTTTAGGGCATTTGGTAAACAAATCCAAAAGCGCCTTCAGGTCGCGCCGAACGTCGGACGAAATGTTGAAAAGGTTCCATTACAGCCCGTAGTTTGGCATGTTCCTTAGTATGGAATCAATCTTTAGGATGTTTCTAACCTAAATCTTCATTAATGTTCCAACCGGACAATTCCTTTGTCTGTACAAATAAAGTGGAACGCTACCTTTCACGTGAGGAGTGCCTGTGGCACTCTTCCAGAGTGCCTCAGAGCCCTTATGAGCCCCTCCATTAGAGTAGAATCCTCAAAACAGGTTCTCAATACTGTTGAAATCTAGTGGAAGCCTTGGCACGTAAAACACAACTAATATCACCCTGTATCTTCAATGGGGGCTGAGTTGAAAAACTACAAACCTCAGATTTCCCACTTTCTGCTTGGATTTTTCTCAGGTTTTCGCCTGCCATATGAGTTCTGTTATACTCACAGACATCATTCAAACAGTTTTAGGAACTTCATAGTTTTCTATCCAATACTACTAATAATATGCATATATTAGCATCTGGGACTGAGTAGGAGGCAGTTCACTCTGGGCACGCTATTCATCCAAAAGTGAAAATGCTGCCCCCTATCCCAAAAAAGTTAACTAGACATGTGTGTGGACGCACGCGTTTAACTAGACGTGTGTGTGATTGCCAAGGAGGGCTGTGTGTGTAATAATGCGTATTCTCTCTGTACAGGAAGCAGTTTCCTCTGAGAGGGTGATTGGTGTTGTTATTATTACAACAGTACACATTGTATCAGGACGAGGTCTATTGACAGACACAGGCCTCCCTGGCTTAATTTCCATATGAGATGTTTTGTTTCCGAAGGCTCGTTTTCATTTCATATCTTCCCTTTGTGAAGACGACTCCTCATCCCTCCTGCTCTGAATGTGACCTCCGTATGTTGTCTTAACTCTAATTATAGCACTGCTGCCTTGACTGATTAGTTGCCAGCAAGCTCTTGAATTGCATCTTAATTCCTACAATGAAAATACGTTTTGCTAAAATAATGACGATTGCCTGTGTTAGCGTTGATCTGTAAGAATAATGTGGTAGATGTGTCACCCCTGTAATTGCTTGCTCCCTGAGGTGAGACCTGTTCCTTTTGATGTTTCAGCAGCTGGTTAAAATAAACTGCCTTTTACTTTGGAAACACTAATCTTGCTTATGTGTTCAGAAATGTTGAACAAAAGTCTAGGGCAACAGTAAAGTATTTGGGGCCTGTGGTCACCTCCTCAGTCTGATCTCCACAGAATCAAGAGAGATTAGCTACAGTAGGTTGGGCCCTGATGTTCTGCTGACCATATGACCTGACCATGATAATCTTAAACCCCAGTTATAGTCTACAACCATCTCTACGGCTACAACTAGGGCCTGGTGAAGGTAGAGCTCTGATCCTTTCGGATCAATAACACTGATTTCCCATCAACCCTCCCTTTTTCTTGTCCTGCAGGATCACGTTGAAACAGAGAAGCTGCTGGGCAGAGACAACGTCAACCAGGAGGCTCTTCTCTCATACGCCCGTGAGGCGGCCGACTTTGGCACCAACTACCAGTTGCCCTCTCTAGACTACGCCATCAACCACTGCAGCCAGCCCGACGTGGCCATGTTCGACTTCACCTGCATGTGCGCCTCGGAGAACGCAGCTCTGGTCAGGGAGAAGTACGGACACCAGCTACTTGTGTCCCTGGTGGGGGACAGTCTACTGGAGGTGAAGGGGGGGCTGACTTCATACTAGATGTTGTACTGTTATGGGTAAAATGTATACACACAACTAGGTTACATTAATTTGGATGCACTGTAGAAAAATGTAGCAGAAAACAAAGACCCATTTCTTATTGGACAACATCAGGTTTTTCCTCTGTTTTAATCTGTTTTTCATCTGTTTGGTGCCTAATAAATATGACGCAGGTATAGATCTCTGTTCATTTAATTTCTCGCTCTAGTGCCAGTCGATATTTAAAGCTTTGCCTAAATGCCCCAAGTCACAAGAGCCAACAGTAGATGTGTTGTATGTGCAATTAAATCCTGTTTCAACTTGTTTGAAGAAACAAATGTGGGAATGGTTTTCTGGGGATTGTTTTCCTTTGAGAAGGTTCCAGTAGATCAGATGAGCATGCTTTTCTCCACACATTCCCAATTGGCAGATTCTGACAATTTCTAGTTTGCTTATTGTCGCTCAACTACTGGTGTGTCTCCTGAATGCATTGACCCTGTACATGTTCTCTTTCTCTAGCCCTTCTGGCCCATGGGGACTGGCTGTGCTCGAGGCTTCCTGGCTGCCTTTGACACGGTGTGGATGGTGAGGGGCTGGGTGCAGGGCAAGACCCCCCTGGAGATCCTGGCAGAAAGGTACTACAGTAGGCTGAGGGATGTGACTGAAGTAATATGGAAGTCCACACACAGACCTAATGGGATGAGCTTCAACTGCTTCATCCATAATGATGAGAAACTGGTTTCAGGAACTGAAAAGATTGAAATTAGGATTAGATCCATGTTACAGGTTAGTGAATGTTTGGTTGTCCTATTAGTGGACCTTAAGGGGATTGTTTTCCTTTTATTATTAAACAGAATGTTGGTGTTTACTGTTCCCCAGCGTAACAGGTCATCTGTTTGGCTTTTAACAGAAAATGAATGATCATCTTCTGTTACGTTTGTAGGGAGAGTCTCTACAGGCTATTACCCCAAACAACGACAGAGAACATCTCAAAGAACTTTGAGCAGTACACCATTGACCCGGTAACACGGTACCCAAACCTCAACTCCAGCTGTGTCAAGCCACATCAGGTCTGTCTGAGATGGAGAGTACCTCACACTGTAAACAGCTTGTTTTATTTAGAACAGTCGACATTAACATGCTTGACATGTATTGACATTTTCATGTTAAAGAAACTCATCACGCGAGCTCTTTCTCTCTCAGGTGTGTCACCTGTTCATAGACGGGCAGCCGAACTCCTATCCTCTGGAATGCTGTGGACCTACACATAGATCTGTCAGTCTCTCCAGACGGGGTGAGTCTTCACGAAAACAGACTGACCACAGTCTGAGACCTGTCATTTCTCAGGCCTGTCATCTCTGACTAACCCATGTCTGATGCATCATCCTCTAATCATATCACAGGCTCAGACACAGCCAGGATATAGAAATACAATTACGTCTGCAGTTCCACCCATCGTGGATCATTGACTTTAATGGGAACGTCCATTCTACAGGTAGCCTAGTGGTTAAGAGCGTTGGGCTAGTAACCGAAAGGTCGCTTTTCAGTCTGCTAGGGGATTCGAACCAATCTGTTGACGTTTCCTTGAGCAAGGCACTAAATGCTAATTGCTCTGGATAGGAGTGTCTGCTAAATGACTCAAATGTAATTGTATTTACATGGCGCAGGAGCTGACCGTGAGGATCGGTCATTAGGACTTAATGGCTCCTCGTGACGGTCTATTGGTACTCTATCTCGTTGTCCAATAAACTTGTCTCAGCTGACAGTTCAGCCATTGTTTCTTTTATTATCACAGTTACAGGCTGGTACATTAAATAGGGTCAAACATGCCCAACAAAAGTGTGTGCTGGCCTACATTCCCCTTCCCTCATACTCCCTTAACTTTGAGGTGTTATTACACCACTGTGATGTCTATGAACTGTAGCCTGGTGTGTTTATCTTTCTCTGTGGGTTTTGTTATTTGGTGAGGATGTATTGTGATTGGCTGACTGATTGGTTGACCCCTCTTCTTCCAGAGTCGGACATCCGGCCAAGCCGCCTCCTCACCTGGTGTCAGAAGCAGACTCTGGGTTATAGAGGCGTGGATGTCACCAACCTCACCTCCTCCTGGAAGAGTGGCCTGGCGCTCTGTGCTCTTATACACCTCATCCGACCTGACCTCATGTGAGAGAAGACACATGTATATACACTGCTCAAAAAAATAAAGGGAACCCAAAAATAACACATCCTAGATCTGAATGAATTAAATATTATTTTAAATACCTTTTTCTTTACATAGTTGAATGTGCTGACAACAAAATCACACAAAAATTATCAATGGAAATCAAATTTATCAACCCATGGAGGTCTGGATTTGGAGTCACACTCAAAATTAAAGTGGAATACCATACTACAGGCCCATCCAACTTTGATGTAATGTCCTTAAAACAAGTCAAAATGAGGTTCCGGAGTGTGTGGCCTCCATGTGCCTGTATGACCTCCCTACAACGCCTGGGCATGCTCCTGATGAGGTGGCGGATGGTCTCCTGAGGGATCTCCTCCCAGACCTGGACTAAAGCATCCGCCAACTCCTGGACAGTCTGGTGCAATGTGGATGGAGCGAGACATGATGTCCCAGATGTGCTCAATTGGGTTCAGGAATGGGCGGGCCAGTCCATAGCATCAATGCCTTCCTCTTGCAGGAACTGCTGACACACTCCAGCCACATGAGGTCTAGCATTGTCTTGCATTAGGAGAAACCCAGGGCCAACCGCACCAGCATATGGTCTCACAAGGGGTCTGAGGATCTCATCTCGGTACCTAATGGCAGTCAGGCTACCTCTGGCGAGCACATGGAGGGCTGTGCGGCCCCCCCAAAGAAATGCCACCCCACACCATGACTGACCCACCGCCAAACCGGTCATGCTGGAGGATGTTGCAGGCAGCAGAATGTTTTCCACGGTGTCTCCAGACTCTCTCACGTCTGTCACGTGCTCAGTGTGAACCTGCTTTCATCTGTGAAGAGCACAGTGCGAATTTGCCAATCTTGGTGTTCTCTGGCAAATGCCAAACGTCCTGCACGGTGTTGGGCTGTAAGCACAACCCCCAACTGTGGACGGCGGGCCCTCATACCACCCTCATGGAGTCTGTTTCTGACCGTTTGAGCAGACACATGCACATTTGTGGCCTGCTGGAGGTCATTTTGCAGGGCTCTGGCAGTGCTCCTCCTGCTCCTCCTTGCACAAAGGCGGGGGTAGCGGTCCTGCTGCTGGGTTGTTGCCCTCCTACAGCCTCCTCCACGTCTCCTGATATACTGGCCTGTCTCCTGGTAGCGACTCCATGCTCTGGACACTACGCTGACAGACACAGCAAACCTTCTTGCCACAGCTCGCATTGATGTGCCATCCTGGATGGGCTGCACTACCTGAGCCACTTGTGTGGGTTGTAAACACCGTCTCATGCTACCACTAGAGTGAAAGCACTGTCAGCATTCAAAAGTGACCAAAACATCAGCTAGGAAGCATAGGAACTGAGAAGTGGTCTGTGGTCACCACCTGCAGAACCACTCCTTTATTTGGGGTGTCTTGCTAATTGCCTATAATTTCCACCTGTTGTCTATTCCATTTGCACAACAGCATGTGAAATGTATTGTCAATCAGTGTTGCTTCCTAAGTGGACAGTTTGATTTCACAGAAGTGTGATTGACTTGGAGTTACATTGTGTTTAAGTGTTCCCTTTTATTTTTTTGAGCAGTATACATTGTATACACACACACAGTCGTGGTCTTATCGCCATCATCAAAGCACACACTGATTATCATCTTGTCTGTGACCATGCACTTACTTTGGTTCTGTCACATGTTATGCTGTTGAAAATGTCAACAGTGACATTGATTATACTGTTGACAACTTCTGTTCAACTAAATGTGTGGGACTCAAGTTACAAACTGTCCTATATGTCCTGAACTTTGTAGGAAACAGCTAGATTTGTCTATGTAGAGAAATGGCCTAAACCACACAAAGGAAAGAGCATTTGGTTATCGTATTGCACTCCAAATGTTTATAAAGCATTCGAACTTACAGTATTAGATACTGACGGCACTTATGAGGAGCTCCATGCCTTGAAATTGTTTACCTAAATGACAAATGGGGTTTATCCCTTACGCTGTGTCAAATGGGTCTCATCCCTTACGCTGTGTCAAATGGGTCTCATCCCTTACGCTGTGTCAAATGGGTCTCATCCCTTACGCTGTGTCAAATGGGTCTCATCCCTTACGCTGTGTCAAATGGGTCTCATCCCTTACGCTGTGTCAAATGGGTCTCATCCCTTACGCTGTGTCAAATGGGTCTCATCCCTTACGCTGTGTCAAATGGGTCTCATCCCTTACGCTGTGTCAAATGGGTCTCATCCCTTACGCTGTGTCAAATGGGTCTCATCCCTTACGCAGTCAGAGGGCTGGGGGTACAGTCGTGATGACCTCATCCCTCTGGCTCTAGCTCCCAATTGGGTAATCCCACCCACCTTCCTTTCTGTGTCACCGGTGTATGTGATTGGACAGTTTGTTCTGAATTAAACCCTTTTATTGAAAGGAAACATGTTCATAACATTACTAGGGCTGTTGCGAAGGGCCTTAGATCTCACCATTTCAGTTCCCCTTTCATCGCTCTGTTGTGGAAAACAGAACGATTATAAAATGCATCATTAAACCAACATTCTCACTTCATCGGGGAAAAAACTTTGAGATCTTTAAGGATGTAAACCTGATGCCTCATCTCTTTCACTCTCTCATCCTAGTGACTTTGACTCCCTGAATGAGGAGGACTCAGCCAAGAACAACCAGCTAGCCTTTGACATAGCAGAGCGTGAATTTGGTATCCAGCCTGTGACCACGGGGAAGGAGATGGCTCTGGACCAGGACCCAGACAAGCTGATGATGGTGCTTTACATCTCTAAGGTTTACGAGATGTTCCGCAACTCACCTGCATCCATCACTGGTAGGCTGGTGTTCTGAGTCGTTCTCTCACGCCTCATCTGATGCCACAGTACAACACACTTCCAGAAGTAGCTACTGCACACACGGCCCCTGCTCAGGAGTCTACTTCCTGAAGCGTCAGAAATGTAAACTCCATGCACAACAGTTACATAACAGTACCTGATATTCCCATGTGTTACCTACCATACTCCATATGGAAAATGATGTCGCTATAATGCCTACTATGCTCCATAAATTACTCCATAACTGTGGAGTTTTACTACTTCTAAGGTATGCTATAATTACAAGCAGTATTCTGAAGGTTAGATTGAGGTAAGCTTCAATACATAATGAGGATGGTGTGACAGAACGGTTATGACTTTGCGTCTGTCATGGTAGGATAGGATTGATTGCATGTTACACATACAGTTGAAGTTGGAAGTTTACATACACCTTAGCCAAATACATTTAAACACAGTTTTTCACAATTCCTGACATTTAATCCTAGTTAAAATTCCCCGTTTTAGGTCAGTTAGGATCACCACTTCATTTTAAGAATTTGAAATGTCAGAATAATAGTAGAGAATGATTTCAGCTTTTATTTATTTTGTCACATTCCCAGTGGGTCAGAAGTTTACATACACTCAATTAGTATTTGGTAGCATTGCCTTTAAATTGTTTAACTTGGGTCAAACGTTTCGGGTAGCCTTCCACAAGCTTCCCACAATAAGTTGGGTGAATTTTGGCCCATTCCCAGTCATGTTTGTAGGCCTCCTTGCTTGCACACGCTTTTCCAGTTCTGCCCACAAATTTTCTATAGGATTAACGTCAGGGCTTTGTGATGGCCGCTCCAATACCTTGACTTTGTTGTCCTTAAGCCATTTTGCCACAACGTTGGAAGTATGCTTGGGGTCATTGTCCATTTGGAAGACCCAATTGCGACCAAGCTTTAACTGCCTGACTGATGTCTTGATGTTGCTTCAATATATCCACATAATTTTCCCTACTCATGATGCCATCTATTTTGTGAAGTGCACCAGTCCCTCCTGCACCAAAGCACTCCCACAACATGATGCTGCCACCCCCATGCTTCACGGTTGGGATGGTGTTCTTCGGCTTGCAAGCCTCCCCATTTTTCCTCCAAACATAACGATGGTCATTATGGCCAAACAGAACTATTTTTGTTTCATCAGACCAGAGGACATTTCTCCAAATGTACCATCGATTGACGCCATGTGCAGTTGCAAACTGTAGTCTGTCTTCTTATGGCGGTTTTGGAGCAGTGGCTTCTTCCTTGCTGAGCAGCCTTTTAGGTTATGTCGATATAGGACTCGTTTTTACTGTGGATATAGATACTTTAGTACCTGTTTCTTCCAACATCTTGACAAGGTCCTTTGCTGTTGTTCTGGGATTGATTTGCACTTTTTGCACCAAGGTACGTTCATCTCTAGGAGACAGAACGCGGCTCCTTCCTGTTTATACTTGTGTACTATTGTTTGTACAGATAAATGTGGTACCTTCAGGTGTTTGGAAATTGCTTGTGGAGACTTGTGGTGGTCCACAATTTACTTTCTGAGGACTTGGCTGATTTCATTTGATTTTCCCATGATGTCAAGCAATGGGGCACTGAGTTTGAAGGTAGGCCTTGAAATACTTCCACAGGTACACCTTGAAATACTTCCAAAGGTACACCTCCAATTGACTCAAATTATGTCAATTAGTTTATCAGCAGCTTCTAAACCTTTATTTTAAAGGCACAGTCAATTTAGTGTATGTTAACTTCTGACCCACTGGAATTGTGATTAAGTGAAATAATCTGTCTGTAAACAATTGTTGGAAAAATTACTTGTCATGCACAAAGTAGGTGTCCTAACCGACTTGCCAAAACTATAGTTTGTTAACAAGAAAAGTGTGGAGTGGTTAAAAAACAAGGTTTAATGACTCCAACCTCAATGAATGAAAACTTAGGATTTCAACTGCACATGTAGGCCCCAGTTCAGGTCACCTCACGCTCATGGTAATAATAATGCCTCTGAGATATATGGCTGCCTTTTATAGAATACAGAAGGCGTTATGGCACGTCATTCAACAAAAATACTAATGATTTAGCCAGATAATTGGTTAATGGGGGGAACTAATTGGTAATGCCCTCACAATAGTCTGACACTTGATTAATCATCTTGAACCAGTTTCCAACTGGGAATACTGTAGTCTTGTTTGTGCTTTTATTTTCACATTTCTCTATCTGGTTACCCTCTTGATTTGGCTTGACCTGGTTTGGATGGTTTATTACGGTATGTGTATTATAGTATATCATGCTGCTATGATTTGTTACAGGTACAAGAGAAACAGATGAAAACAATGAGGACTATTCGTCCGAGTCTGCAAACTCAGTTTACAACTTAATGAACCAAACACAGCCAAGAAAGAGGATCCCAAAGGTAACATGAGCTCCCTATCTCTCGCCCTCCCTCCCTCCCTCCCTCCCTCCCCTGCGCCCTCCCTCCCTCCCTCTCGCCCTCCCTCCCTGCTCCCTCCCTCTCCCTCGCTTTCCCTCGCTCCTCCCCTCGCTCCCTCGCTCCCTCGCTCTCCCTCGCCTCCCTCTGGCTCCCCTGGCTGCCTCCTCGCTCTCCTGCTCTCCTCGCTCTCCTCGCTCTCCTCGCTCTCCCTCGCTCTCCCTCGCTCCTCCCTCGCTCTCCTCGCTCTCCTCGCTCTCCCCTCGCTCTCCTCGCTCTCTCCCTCGCTCTCCATGGCTCTCCCTCGCTCTCCCTCGCTCTCCCTCGCTCTCCCTCGCTCTCCCTCGCTCTCCCTGCTCTCCTCGCTCTCCCTCGCTCTCCCTCGCTCTCTCCTCGCTCTCCCTCGCTCTCCCTCGCTCTCCCTCCTCCCTCGCTCTCCTCGCTCTCCCTCGCTCTCCTCGCTCTCCTCTCCCTCCTCCCTCGCTCTCCCCTCGCTCTCCCTCGCTCTCCCTCGCTCTCCCTCGCTCCCTCGCTCTCCCTCGCTCTCCCTCGCTCTCCCTCGCTCTCCTCGCTCTCCCTCCTCTCCCTCGCTCCCCCTCGCTCCCTCCCCCTCGCTCTCCTCCTCCTCGCTCCCTCGCTCTCCCTCGCTCCCCTCGCTCTCCCTCGCTCTCCCTCGCTCTCCTCGCTCTCCCTCTCGCTCTCCCTCGCTCTCCTCGCTCTCCCTCGCTCTCTCCCTCCTCTCCCTCGCTCTCCCTCGCTCTCCCTCGCTCTCCCTCGCTCTCTCTCCTCGCTCTCCCTCGCTCTCCCTCGCTCTCGCTCTCCTCGCTCTCCCTCGCTCTCCCTCGCTCTCCTCGCTCTCCCTCGCTCTCCCTCGCTCTCCCTCGCTCTCCTCGCTCTCTCGCTCTCCTCCTCTCGCTCTCCTCGCTCCCTCTCGCTCTCCCTCGCTCTCCTCGCTCTCCCTCCCTCCCTCGCTCTCCCTCCCTCTCGCTCTCCCTCTCCTCTCGCTCTCCCTCCCTCTCGCTCTCCCCTCCCCTCGCTCTCCCTCCCTCTCTCTCCCCCTCTCGCTCTCTCGCTCTCCCTCCTCTCCTCTCCTCCCTCTCGCTCTCCCTCCCTCTCGCTCTCCCTCACTCCCTCTCGCTCTCCCTCCCTCCCTCCTCCCTCCCTCCCCTCGCTCTCCCTCCCTCTCTCCTCCCTCTCCCCCTCCCTCTCGCTCTCCCTCCCTCCCTCTCTCGCTCTCCCTCCCTCTCGCTCCCCTCCCTCCCTCTCTCTCCCCTCCCTCTCCCTCCCTCTCGCTCTCCCTCCCTCTCCTCTCCCTCCCTCTCGCTCTCCCTCCCTCCTCTCCCTCCCTCTCGCTCTCCCTCCCTCTCGCTCTCCTCCTCCCTCCCTCTCGCTCTCCCTCCCTCCCTCCCTCTCCTCTCCCTCCCTCCCTCCCTCTCGCTCTCCCCTCCCTCCCTCCCTCTCCTCTCTCTCCCTCTCCCTCCCTCTCGCTCTCCCTCCCTCCCTCCCTCTCGCTCTCCCTCCCTCCCTCTCTCCCCTCCCTCTCCCTCTCCCTCCCTCTCTCGCTCCTCCTCCCTCTCCCTCCCTCCCTCTCCCTCTCGCTCCCTCCCTCCCTCTCGCTCTCCCTCCTCTCGCTCTCCTCCCTCCTCCCTCTCGCTCTCCCTCCCTCCCTCCCTCTCGCTCTCCCTCCCTCCCTCCCTCTCGCTCTCCCTCCCTCCCTCCCTCTCGCTCTCCCTCCCTCTCCCTCCTCTCTCGCTCTCCCTCCCTCTCCCTCCCTCTAGATCCCTCTCCTCCTCTGCCTCCCTCCCTCTCGCTCTCCCTCCTCCTCCCTCTCTCTCTCCTCCCTCTCGCTCTCCCTCCCTCTCCTCTCCCTCCTCCCTCTCTCCCTCCCTCCCTCCCCTCCCTCTCGCTCTCCCTCCCTCTCGCTCTCCCCTCCTCTCGCTCTCCTCCCTCTCGCTCTCCCTCCCCTCCTCTCTCCTCTCCCTCCCCTCTCCCCTCTCCTCTCCTCTCCCTCCCTCCCTCTCGCTCTCCCTCCCTCCCTCCCTCCCTCTCCCTCCCTCCTCTCAGCTCTCCTCCCTCTCGCTCTCCTCCCTCTCGCTCTCCCTCCCTCTCGCTCTCCCTCCCTCTCGCTCTCCCTCCTCCTCCCTCTCCCTCTCCACTCCCTCCCTCTCTCTCTCCCTCCCTCTCTCGCTCTCCCTCCCTCTCTCGCTCTCCCTCTCCTCCCTCGCTCTCCCTCCCTCTCCCTCCCTCCCCTCTCGCTCTCCCCTCTCGCTCTCCCTCCCTCTCGCTCTCCCTCCCTCTCTCGCTCTCCCTCCCTCTCTCGCTCTCCCTCCCCTCTCTCTCTCTCCCTCTCTCGCTCTCCTCCCTCTCGCTCTCCCCCTCTCTCCTCCCTCCCTCTCGCTCTCCCTCCCTCCCTCTCGCTCTCCCTCCCTCTCCTCTCCCTCCCTCTCTCTCTCCCTCCCTCCCTCCCTCTCCTCCCTCCCTCCCTCTCTCCCTCCCTCTCTCGCTCTCCCTCCCCCTCTCGCTCTCCCTCCCTCTCTCGCTCTCCCTCCCTCTCTCTCTCCCTCCCTCTCGCTCTCCCTCCCTCTCGCTCTCCCTCCCTCTCGCTCTCCCCTCCCTCTCTCTCTCCTCCCTCCCTCCCTCTCTCGCTCTCCCTCCCTCTCTCTCTCCCTCCCTCTCGCTCTCCCTCCCTCTCGCTCCCTCCCTCTCCTCTCCTCCTCTCCCTCCCTCTCCCTCTCTCCCTCTCCTCCCTCTCGCTCTCCTCCCTCTCCTCTCCCTCCCTCTCGCTCTCCCTCCCTCTCGCTCTCCCTCCCTCTCGCTCTCCCTCCCTCTCGCTCTCCCCTCCCTCTCCTCTCCCTCCCTCTCGCTCTCCCTCCTCTCGCTCTCCCTCCCTCGCTCTCCTCCCTCTCGCTCTCCCTCCCTCTCTCTCCCCCTCTCGCTCTCCCTCCTCTCGCTCCTCCCTCCCTCTCGCTCTCCCTCCCTCTCTCCTCCCTCCTCTCCCTCCCTCTCTCCCTCTCCTCCTCTCGCTCTCCCTCCCTCTCGCTCTCCCTCCCTCTCTCTCTCCCTCCCTCTCTCGCTCTCCCTCTCTCTCCCTCTCCCTCCCTCTCGCTCTCCCTCCCCTCTCTCTCTCCCTCCCTCTCTCGCTCTCCCTCCCTCTCTCCTCTCCCTCCCTCTGCTCTCCCTCCCTCTCTCTCTCTCCTCCTCTCTCGCTCTCCCTCCCTCTCGCTCCCCTCCCTCTCTCGCTCTCCCTCCCTCTCTCGCTCTCCCTCCCTCTCGCTCTCCCTCCCTCTCTCGCTCTCCTCCCTCCTCTCTCTCTCCCTCCCTCTCTCGCTCTCCCTCCCTCTCTCGCTCTCCCTCCCTCTCTCGCTCTCCTCCCTCTCGCTCGCTCTCCCTCCCCTCTCTCTCTCCCTCCCTCTCTCGCTCTCCCTCCCTCTCTCGCTCTCCCTCCCTCTCTCGCTCTCCCTCCCTCTCTCGCTCTCCCTCCCTCTCTCGCTCTCCCTCCCTCTCTCGCTCTCCCTCCCTCTCTCGCTCTCCCTCCCTCTCTCGCTCTCCCTCCCTCTCTCGCTCCCCCCTCTCTCTCTCTCCCTCCCTCTCCTCTCCCTCCCTCTCTCCCTCCCTCTCGCTCTCCCTCCCTCCCTCCCTCCCTCCTCTCGCTCTCCTCCCTCTCTCGCTCTCCCCCCTCTCTCGCTCTCCTCCCTCTCTCGCTCTCCCTCCCTCTCGCTCTCCCTCCCTCTCGCTCTCCTCCCTCTCGCTCTCCCTCCCTCTCTCGCTCTCCCTCCCTCTCTCGCTCTCCCTCCCTCTCTCTCTCCCTCCCTCTCTCGCTCTCCCTCCCTCTCGCTCTCCCTCCCTCTCTCCCTCTCCCTCTCCTCCCCTCTCTCGCTCTCCCTCCCTCTCTCCTCTCCCTCCCTCTCTCGCTCTCCCTCCCTCTCTCTCTCTCCTCCCTCTCTCCCTCTCTCCTCCCTCCCTCTCGCTCTCCCTCCCTCTCTCGCTCTCCCTCCCTCTCTCGCTCTCCCTCCCTCTCTCGCTCTCCCTCCCTCTCTCGCTCTCCCTCCCTCTCTCGCTCCCTCCCTCTCTCGCTCTCCCTCCCTCTCTCGCTCTCCTCCCTCTCTCGCTCTCCCTCCCTCTCTCGCTCTCCCTCCCTCTCTCGCTCTCCTCCCTCTCCCTCCTCCCTCTCCCTCCCTCTCTCGCTCTCCTCCCTCTCTCTCTCTCCCTCCCTCTCCCTCCCTCTCGCTCTCTCTCCCTCGCTCTCCCTCCCTCTCTCGCTCTCCCTCCCTCTCGCTCTCCCTCCCTCTCTCGCTCTCCCTCCTCTCCCCTCCCTCCCCTCTCGCTCTCCCTCTCTCCCTCCCTCTCGCTCTCCCTCTCCCTCCCCTCCCTCTCTCCTCTCCCTCCCTCCCTCTCTCGCTCTCCCTCCCTCTCGCTCTCCCTCCCTCTGCTCTCCCTCTCCCTCCCCTCCTCTCCCTCCCTCCTCTCCCTCCCCTCCTCCCTCTCTCCCTCCCTCCTCGCTCTCCCTCCTCCCTCCCCCTCGCTCTCCCTCCCTCCCTCCTCCCTCTCGCTCTCCCTCCCTCCCTCTCGCTCTCCCTCCCTCCTCCCTCTCGCCCTCCCTCCCTCCTCCTCCCTCCCTCCTCCTCCCCTCCTCCTCGCTCTCCCTCCTCCCCCCTCGCTCTCCCTCCTCCCTCCCTCTCCGCCCTCCCTCCCTCTGCGCCCTCCCTCTCCTCCCTCTCCCTCCCTCCCTCTCGCCCCCCTCCCTCCCTCCCTCTGCCCTCCCTCCCTCTCTCGCCCTCCCTCCCCTCCCTCCCTCTCGCCCTCCCTCCCTCTCGCTCTCCTCTCCCTCCCTCCCCCTCTCGCCTCCCTCCCTCCCTCCCTCCCCTCCCTCTCGCTCTCCCTCCCTCTCCCTCCCCCTCCCGCTCTCCCTCCCTCCCTCCCTCTCGCCCCCTCCCTCCCTCCCTCCCTCCCTCCCTCCTCTCTCCACTCTCGCCCTCCCTCCCTCTCCCTCCCTCTCCCTCCCTCTCGCTCTCCCTCCTCCCCTCCCTCTCCCTCTCTCCCTCCCTCTCGCTCTCCTCCCCCCTCCCTCCCTCTCCTCCCTCTCGCTCTCCTCCCTCTCGCTCTCCCTCCCTCTCGCTCTCCCTCCCTCCCTCTCGCTCTCCCTCCCTCTCGCTCTCCCTCCTCTCGCTCTCCTCCCTCTCGCTCTCCCTCCCTCTCGCTCTCCCTCCTCTGGCTCTCCTCCCTCTCGCTCTCCCTCCCTCTCGCTCTCCCTCCCTCTCGCTCCCTCCCTCTCGCTCTCCCTCCCTCTCGCTCTCTCTCGCTCTCCCTCCCTCCCTCTCGCTCTCTCTCCCTCCCTCTCCTCTCCTCCTCCCTCTCGCTCTCCCTCCCTCCCTCTCTCCCTCCCTCCCTCTCGCTCTCCCTCCCTCTCGCTCTCCCCCCTCTAAACTCTCCCTCCCTCTCGCTCTCCCTCCCTCTCGCTCTCCCTCCCTCTCGCTCTCCCTCCCTCTCGCTCTCCCTCCTCTCGCTCTCTCCCTCCCTCTCGCTCTCCTCTCTCTCCTCTCCCTCCCTCTCTCTCCCCTCCTCCTCCTCTCTCTCCTCCCCCTCCCGCTCTCCCTCGCTCCTCGCTCTCCCTCGCTCCCTCGCTCTCCCTCCCTCCCTCGCTCTCCCTCTCTCTCGCTCTCCCTCTCTCTCGCTCTCCTCTCTCTCGCTCTCCCTCTCTCTCGCTCTCCCTCCCTCTCGCTCTCCCTCCCTCTCGCTCTCCCTCCCTCTCGCTCTCCTCCCTCTCGCTCTCCCTCCCTCCCGCTCTCCTCCTCTCGCTCTCCCCTCCCTCTCGCTCTCCCTCCCCTCTCGCTCTCCCTCCCTCCCGCTCTCCTCCCTCTCTCCTCTCCTCCCTCGCTCCTCCCTCCTCCCGCTCGCTCTCCCTCCCTCCTCGCTCTCCCTCCCTCCTCCTCTCCCTCCCTCCCTCGCTCTCCCTCCCTCCCGCTCTCCTCCCTCCCCTCGCTCTCCCTCGCTCTCCTCCTCCCTCGCCCTCCCGCTCTCCCTCGCTCCTCGCTCTCCCTCCCTCCCTCGCTCTCCCTCCTCCTCGCTCTCCTCCCTCGCTCTCCCTCCCTCCCTCGCTCTCCCTCCCTCGCTCTCCCTCCCTCGCTCTCCCTCCCTCGCTCTCCCTCCTCGCTCTCCTCCCTCGCTCTCCCTCCTCGCTCTCCCTCCCTCGCTCTCCTCCCTCCCGCTCTCCCTCCCTCCCCTCCCTCGCTCTCCCTCCCTCCCTCGCTCTCCTCCTCCTCGCTCCCTCCCTCCCTCCTCCTCCTCCCTTGCTCTCCCTCCCCTCTCCTCCCTCGCTCTCCCTCCCTCGCTCTCCCTCCTCGCTCTCCCTCCCTCGCTCTCCCTCCCTCGCTCTCCCTCCCTCGCTCTCCCTCCCTCGCTCTCCCTCCTCGCTCTCTCCTCCCCTCTCTCCCTCCCCTCCCTCCTCCTCTCCCTCTCCCTCTCGCTCTCCCTCTCGCTCTCCCCCTCGCTCTCCCTCTCGCTCTCCTCTCGCTCTCCTCTCGCTCTCAGACTCTCCTCTCTCGCTCTCCCTCTCCCTCTCGCTCTCCCTCTCCGCTCTCCCTCTGAATAGCTCTCCCTCTCGCTCCCTCCCTCTCGCTCTCCCTCTCGCTCTCCCTCTCCTCTCCCTCTCGCTCTCCCTCTCGCTCTCCTCCTCTCCCTCTCGCTCTCCCTCCCTCCCTCTCCCTCTCCCTCTCGCTCTCCCTCTCCCTCCCTCTCGCTCTCCCTCTCGCTCTCCTCCCTCCCTCTCGCTCTCCCTCTCGCTCTCCCTCCCTCCCTCTCTCCTCTCCCTCTCGCTCTCCTCTCTCTCCTCCCTCCCTCTCGCTCTCCCTCCTCCTCTCCCTCCCTCCCTCTCCTCTCCCTCCCTCCCCCTCGCTCTCCCTCTCCTCCTCGCTCTCCCTCCCTCCCTCGCTCTCCCTCTCGCTCTCCCTCTCTCCCCTCCTCCCGCTCTCCTCGCTCTCCCTCCCTCCCGCTCTCCCTAAAACTCTCCCTCCCTCCCGCTCTCCCTCCCTCGCTCTCTCCCTCCCGCCTCCCTCCCTCCTCCTCCCTCCCTCCTCTCTCTCCCTCCCTCTCCCTCCCTCCTCTCCCTCCTCCCTCCCTCCCTCTCTCTCCCTCCCTCCTCTCTCCCTCCCTCCCTCGCTCTCCCTCTCTCCCTCTCCTCCCGCTCTCCTCTCCCTCCTCCCTCCCTCTCCTCCCTCCCTCTCCTCCCTCTCTCCTCCCTCCCTCCCTCTCCCTCTCTCTCCCTCCCTCCCTCGCTCTCCCTCCCTCTCGCTCTCCTCTTTCTCTCCTCCCTCTCTCTCTCCCTCCCTCTCGCTCTCCTCCTCTCGCTCTCCCTCCCTCTCTCTCTCCCTCCCTCTCCCTCCCTCTCGCTCTCCCTCCCTCCCGCTCTCTCCCTCCCTCTCCTCTCCCTCCTCTCTCGCTCTCCCTCCTCTCGCTCTCCTCCCTCTCGCTCTCCCTCGCTCGCTCTCCTCCTCTCTCTCCCTCTCCTCTCCCTCGCTCTCCCTCTCGCTCTCGCTCTCCGACTCTCGGCTCCCTCTTCTCCTCTCTCGCTCTCCCTCTCCTCTCCCTCTCCCTCTCCCTCTCTCCTCTCGCTCTCCCTCTGGCTCTCCCTCTCGCTCTCCCTCTCGCTCTCCTCTCGCTCTCCCTCTCGCTCTCCCTCTCCGCTCTCCTCTGCTCTCCCCTCTCGCTCTCCTCTGCTCTCCCTCTCGCTCTCCCTCTCGCTCTCCCTCTCGCTCTCCCTCTCGCTCTCCCTCTCGCTCTCCTCTCGCTCTCCCTCTCCCTCTCCCTCTCCCTCTCGCTCTCCTCTCGCTCTCTCTCTCTCCCTCTCTCTCCCTCCCTCCCTCTCGCTCTCCTCTCGCTCTCCCTCTCGCTCTCCTCCTCTCCCTCGCTCTCCCTCTCGCTCTCCCTCTTTCCCCCTCTCTCTCCCTCTCGCTCTCTCTCTCTCCTCCTCTCCCTCTCTCCTCTCGCTCTCCCTCCCTCCCTCTCTCTCCCTCTCTCTCCCTCCCTCTCCTCCTCTCCCTCTCTCTCGCTCTCCCTCCTCCCCCGCTCTCCCTCCACTCTCCCTCCCTCCCTCCTCCCTCCCTCCCCTCGCTCTCCTCCCTCGCTCTCCCTCCCTCCGCTCTCCTCCCTCGCTCTCCCTCCTCGCTCTCCCTCCCTCCCTCCCTCTCCTCCTCCCTCTCCTCCCTCCCGCTCTCCTCCCTCTCCCTCCCTCCCTCGCTCTCCCTCCCTCCTCTCTCCTCTTTCTCTCTCCTCCCTCCCTCCCCTATCCTCTCCCTCCTCCTCTCCTCCCTCGCTCTCCTCCCTCGCTCTCCCTCCCTCCCTCTCGCTCTCCTCTCTCTCTCCCTCCCTCCCTCTCTCTCCCTCTCCCTCCCTCGCTCTTTCCTCCCCTCCCTCTCCCTCTCTCCCTCCTCCCTCTCGCTCTCCTCTTTCTCTCCTCCCTCCCGCTCTCCCTCCTCGCTCTCCCTCCTCGCTCTCCCTCCCTCCCTCTCCTCCCTCGCTCTCCCTCCCTCGCTCCTCCTCGCTCTCCCTCCCTCGCTCTCCCTCCTGCTCTCCTCCTCGCTCTCCTCCCTCGCTCTCCTCCCTCGCTCTCCCTCCCTCGCTCTCCCTCCCTCTCTCTCTCCTCCTCTCCCTCGCTCTCCTCCCTCCCTCGCTCTCCTCCCTCCTCTCCTCCTCGCTCTCCCTCCTCTCCCTCCTCGCTCTCCCTCCTCGCTCTCCTCCCTCGCTCTCCCTCCCTCGCTCTCCTCCTCTCGCTCTCCTCCTCGCTCTCCCTCCCTCGCTCTCCCTCCCTCCTCTCCCTCGTGCTCTTTCTCTCCTCCCTCCCTCTCTCTCCCCCTCTCGCTCTCCCACTCCCTCTCGCTCTCTCCTCCCTCGCTCTCCCTCCCTCTCGCTCTCCCTCCTCCCTCCTCTCCCTCCCCTCCCTCTCCCTCCCTCTCGCTCTCCTCCCTCTCGCTCTCCTCCCTCTCGCTCTCCCTCCCTCTCGCTCTCCTCCCTCTCTTTCTCCCTCCCTCTCGCTCTCCCTCCCTCTTTCTCTCTCCCTCCTCTCCCTCTCCCTCCCTCTCGCTCTCCTCCCTCCTCTCGCTCCTCCCTCTCTCTCTCCCTCTCCTCTCCTCTCCCTCCCTCTCCTCTCCTCCCTCTCGCTCTCCTCCCTCTCGCTCTCTCCCTCCCTCTCGCTCTCCCTCTCCTCTCCTCGCTCTCCCTCTCTCGCTCTCCCTCTCTCTCTCTCTCTCTCCCTCCCTCTCCTCTCCCTCCTCTCTCTCTCCCTCCTCTCTCTCTCCCTCCCTCTCGCTCGCTCTCCCTCCCTCCCTCTCTCTCCCTCCCTCTCGCTCCCCTCCTCTCCTCGCTCTCCCCCTCTCGCTCTCCCTCCCTCTCGCTCTCCCTCCCTCTCCTCTCCTCCCTCTCTCTCCCTCCTCTCCCTCCCTCCCTCTCTCTCCTCCCGCTCTCCCTCTCTCCTCCCTCTCGCTCCTCCCTCCCTCTCCCTCCTCTCGCTCTCCTCCCTCCTCCCCTCTCGCCTCCTCCTCCCTCCTCTCCTCCCTCCCTCCTCTCCCTCCCTCTCCCTCCTCCCTCTCCCTCCCTCCCTCTCCTCTCTCCTCTCCTCCCTCTCCCTCCTCGCTCTCCTCTCTCCTCCTCTCCTCTCCCTCCTCCCTCTCCTCTCCTCTTTCTCCTCTCCTCTCTCTCTATCTCCCTCCTCTCGCTCTCCTCTCGCTCTCCTCCCTCTCTCTCTCCTCCTCTCCCTCCCTCCCTCTCGCTCTCCTCCCTCCCCTCCCTCTCGCTCTCCCTCCCTCTCCTCCTCTCGCTCTCCCTCCCTCCCTCTCTCGCTCTCCCTCCTCCCTCTCGCTCTCCCTCCCTCCCTCTCGCTCTCCCTCCCTCCCTCTCCTCTCCCTCCCTCCCTCTCGCTCTCCCTCCCCTCCCCCTCTCGCTCTCCCTCCCTCTCCCTCTCGCTCTCCTCTCATCTCCCTCTCGCTCTCCCTCTCGCCTCCCTCTCGCTCTCCCTCTCGCTCTCCCTCTCGCTCTCCCCCTCGCTCTCCTCTCGCTCTCCCTCCGCTCCCCTCTCGCTCTCCCTCTCTCCCTCTCCTCCCTCCCTCTCTCTCGCTCTCCTCCCTCCCTCTCGCTCTCCCTCCCTCCCTCTCGCTCTCCACTCTCCCTCTCGCTCTCCCTCCCTCCCTCTCTCGCTCTCCCTCCCCTCCCTCTCGCTCTCCCCCCTCCCTCTCGCTCTCCCTCCCTCCCTCTCTCTCCCTCCCTCCCTCTCGCTCTCCCTCCCTCCCTCTCGCTCTCCCTCCCTCCCTCTCGCTCTCCCTCCCTCCTCTCGCTCTCCCTCCCCCCTCTCGCTCTCCTCCCTCCCTCTCGCTCTCCCTCCCTCCCTCTCGCTCTCCCTCCCTCCCTCTCGCTCTCCCTCCTCCTCCCTCTCGCTCTCCCTCCCTCCCTCTCGCTCTCCCTCCCTCCCTCTCGCTCTCCCCTCCCTCCCTCTCCCTCTCCTCTCTCCTCCCTCCGCTCTCCTCTCGCTCTCCCTCCCCTCCCTCTCGCTCTCCCTCCCTCCTCTCCTCTCCCTCCCTCTCGCTCTCCCTCCCTCCCTCTCGCTCCCCTCCCTCCCTCCCTCCCTCTCGCTCTCTCCCCCTCTCTCTCTCGCTCTCCTCCCCTCCCTCTCCCTCCCCCCCTCCCTCTCGCTCTCCCTCCCTCCCTCTCGCTCTCCCTCCCTCCTCTCCCTCCCTCCTCTCTCTCCCTCCCTCCCTCCCTCCCTCCCTCCCTCCCTCCTCTCTCCCCTCCTCTCCCTCCCTCTCGCTCTCCCTCCTCCCTCCCCTCTCGCTCTCCCTCCCCCTCCCTCTCGCTCTCCCTCCCTCCCTCCCTCTCGCTCTCCTCCCTCTCCCTCTCGCTCTCCTCCCTCTCCCTCCCTCCCTCCCTCCCTCGCTCTCCCTCCCTCCCTCTCGCTCTCCCTCCCTCCCTCTCCTCTCCCTCCCTCCCTCTCGCTCTCCCTCCCTCCCTCTCTCTCTCCCTCCCTCCCTCTCGCTCTCCCTCCCTCCCCCTCTCCCTCTCGCTCTCCCTCCCTCCCTCCCTCCCGCCCTCCCCTCCTCCCTCTCTCTCGCCCTCCCTCCCTCTCTCTCGCCCTCCCTCTCCTCTCTCTCTCCCCTCCCTCCCTCTCTCTCTCTCCCTCCCCTCCCTCCCTCCCTCCCTCCTCCCTCCCTCCTCTCCTCTCCCTCCCTCCCTCTCTCCCTCTCTCCTCCCTCCCCCCTCTCGCTCCTCCCTCCCTCTCCCCTCTCGCTCTCCCTCCCTCCCTCCCTCGCTCTCCCCTCCCTCTCGCTCTCCCTCTCTCGCTCTCCCTCCCCCCTCCCTCCCTCTCCTCTCCCTCCCCCTCCCTCCCTCCCTCTCGCTCTCCCTCCCTCCCTCCCTCTCGCTCTCCCTCCCTCGCTCTCCCTCTCTCGCTCTCCCTCCCCCTCTCGCTCTCCTCCCCCCTCCCTCTCGCTCTCCCTCCCCCTCCCTCTCGCTCTCCCTCCCCCCCCCTCTCCGCTCTCCTCCCTCCCCCTCCCTCTCGCTCTCCCCCTCCCTCTCGCTCTCCCCCTCCTTCTCGCTCTCCCCCCTCCCTCTCGCTCCCTCCCCCTCTCGCTCTCCCTCCCCTCCCTCCCTCTCTCTCCTCCTCCCTCCCTCCCTCCCTCTCTCTCGCTCTCCCTCCCTCCCTCCTCCCTCCCTCCCTCCCTCCCTCTCTCTCGTTCTCCCTCCCTCCCTCTCTCTCGTTCTCCCTCCCTCCCTCTCTCTCGTTCTCCCTCCCTCCCTCTCTCTCGTTCTCCCTCCCTCCCTCTCTCTCGTTCTCCCTCCCTCCCTCTCGTTCTCCCTCCCTCCCTCTCTCTCGTTCTCCCTCCCTCCCTCTCTCTCGTTCTCCCTCCCTCCCTCTCTCTCGTTCTCCCTCCCTCCCTCTCTCTCGTTCTCCCTCCCTCCCTCTCTCTCGTTCTCCCTCCCTCCCTCTCTCTCGTTCTCCCTCCCTCCCTCTCTCTCGTTCTCCCTCCCTCCCTCTCGCTCTCCTCCCTCCTCCCTCTCTCTCGCCCTCCCTCCTCCCTCTCTCGCCCTCCCTCCCTCCCTCCTCTCGCTCTCCTCGCTCTCGCTCTCCTCTCGCTCTCCCTCCCTCCCTCTCGCTCTCTCGCTCTCCCTCCCTCCCTCTAGCTCTCCCTCTCTCGCTCTCCCTCCCTCCCTCCCTCTCGCTCTCCCTCCCTCCCTCCCTCTCGCTCTCCCCTCCCTCCCTCCCTCTCGCTCTCCCTCCCTCCCTCCCTCTCGCTCTCCCTCCCTCTCGCTCTCCCTCCCTCTCGCTCTCCCTCGCTCTCCCTCCCTCCCTCCCTCCCTCCCTCTCGCTCTCCCTCCCTCCCTCCCTCTCGCTCTCCCTCCCTCCCTCTCCCTCTCTGTCCCTCCTCTCCCTCCCTCGCTCTCCCTTGCTCTCCCTTGCTCTCCCTCTCTCTCTCTCTCTCCCTCTCCCTCTCCCTCTCCCTCTCCCTCTCCCTCTCCCTCTCCCTCTCGCTCTCTCTCTCCCTCCCTCCTCCCTCCCTCCTCTCCCTCCCTCCCTCTCTCCCTCCCTCTCTCGCTCTCCCTCTCTCGCTCTCCCTCTCTCGCTCTCCCTCTCTCGCTCTCCCTCTCTCTCTCCCTCTCTCGCTCTCGCTCTCCCGCTCTCGCTCTCCCTCTCTCGCTCTCCCTCTCTCGCTCTCCCTCTCTCGCTCTCCCTCTCTCGCTCTCCCTCTCTCGCTCTCCCTCTCTCGCTCTCCCTCTCTCGCTCTCCCTCTCTCGCTCTCCCTCTCTCGCTCTCCCTCTCTCGCTCTCCCTCTCTCGCTCTCCCTCTCTCGCTCTCCCTCTCTCGCTCTCGCTCTCCCTCTCTCGCTCTCCCTCTCTCGCTCTCCCTCTCTCGCTCTCCCTCTCTCGCTCTCCCTCTCTCGCTCTCCCTCCCTCTCTCGCCTCCCTCCCTCTCGCCCTCCCTCCCTCTCGCCCTCCCCCTCCCTCTCGCCCTCCCTCCCTGTCGCCCTCCCCCTCCCTCCCCCTCTCGCTCTCCCTCCCTCCCTCCCTCCCTCTCCCTCTCCCTCCCCTCCCTCCCTCCCTCTCGCTCTCCCTCCCTCCCTCCCTCCCTCTCGCTCTCCCTCTCTCCCTCCCTCTCGCTCTCCCCCTCCCTCTCGCTCTCCCTCTCTCCTCCCTCTCGCTCTCCCTCCCCTCCCTCTCGCTCTCCCTCCTCCTTCTCCCTCCCTCTCGCTCTCCCTCTCCTTCTCTCGCTCTCCCTCCTTCCCTCCCTCTCGCTCTCCCTCTCCTCTCCCTCTCGCTCTCCCTCTCCTCTCCTCTCGCTCTCCCTCTCGCTCTCTCCCTCCCTCTCGCTCTCCCTCCCTCCCTCTCGCTCTCCCTCCCTCCCTCTCGCTCTCCTCCCTCCCTCTCGCTCTCGCTCTCCCTCCCTCCCTCCCTCTCGCTCTCCCTCCCTCCCTCTCGCTCTCGCTTCCTCTCGCTCTCGCTCCCTCCCTCCCTCCCTCTCGCTCTCCCTCCCTCGCTCCCCTCTCTCCTCCCTCGCTCCCTCGCTCCCTCTCGCTCTCCCTCCCTCCCTCTCGCTCTCCCTCCCTCCCTCTCGCTCTCCCTCCCCCTCCCTCCCTCCCTCTCGCTCTCTCTCCCTCCCTCCCTCCCTCTCGCTCTCCCTCCCTCGCTCCCTCTCTCTCCCTCCCTCGCTCCCTCGCTCCCTCTCGCTCTCCCTCCTCGCTCCCTCTCGCTCTCCCTCCCTCGCTCTCCCTCCCTCGCTCTCCCTCCCTCGCTCGCTCTCGCTCTCCCTCGCTCTCCCTCTCGCTCGAGCACTCCCCTCCCTCCCTCGCTCTCGCTCTCTCTCCCGCTCGCCCTTTCGCTCGCTCGCTCTTTATTATGGATAACCCTCAGACTCCACAACCTTTGATTGTGAAGTGAATGAGGGTGAAATAAGCCGGTGTATTTTGTACTGCCTTTTCCTCGCAGGATGACAAGAGGCTGGAGGAAGATGACCCAATGACCAAAAGACGAAGAAAGGGCAACTACTTAGAGGTGTGTTTAGTAGCAACAAGTATATCTCTATCACGAGTATGGCTTTAGATGGCACCATTTTAGTGTTGTTAAAGGGACTGCTCATTCATTTGGCCCTTTTATCTCCATGGCTGGTTATGTCTCCAGTTGTCCTGCCAGAGTGCCCCCCCTGCAGGTGAGGGCGGAGAGCAGAGTAAGGTGCGCTCCATGGCCACCCAACTGCTGGCCAAGATTGAGGAGAATGCGGCGCCTGGCGGTGCCCTGCGCAATAAGGTGAGCAACTGTACTCTGACCAGAAGGGTCAACGGTATGGTCCCTGTACGCTGCGCTGCGTAGAGACAGTGACAAATATCCTGGTAATGCAGGTAACGTGTATGGTTGCATACTGACTATACTCAATGTGCTCAGTGCTTATGGTTACTGTAAGACTCTTCAGTTCTAGACACTCTGTTGGCCCAACATACTACCGTTAAGACTGAATGTTCATGTTGTCCTTACGTTTCTTCTGATGGCTATCTGGTTTTAGAATCTTTACCACTGTACGGGTGCTTGCCTGCAGTCTTTTCAAATGTTTCTGAAATTAGATTTTTATTTAGGAGGAGGTTGTGCATTTTAAAACATGATACAGAAGAGAATACAGTATGATTTGCCTGTGAAACCCCTGGAAAGGACTGAGTGGCTGTTAGCAGGGCATCTGTTCAAATATTCTAACTAAATGCCTTGAAACATCTGATTATGGCGTTGAATGCCATGGAACACATGCAGTGTAATGGATGACTGCAGTGTAATGGATGACTGTAGTCTGTGGTTTTGAATGGTAGAACAGAAACCAATCATTCTGTACTGCTTTCTCTGATTTAACTATTCCTTCTGCTCTGTCCTGCTCCTCTTTCCCTTCCTGCATTCTCTGTCAGTCTGATTGTGACTCTGATTCAAGCCTTCCTTCATCTCCTTCTCTGGATATGATGGAAAGCCCCCTCCCCCTCCTGCGCCCCAAGTGGCAGGTGCAGGTACAGTCAAATCACCCAAGCTGACCCAGGAATGGTCAGCTACTGCATTATAAACCCAATAATGTCGTTTAAAAATCCCCAACCCCCTAACCTATAGCCTATGATAACAAAACAATCTATGGTTAAAAATCACCATAGTCTAGGACAAGAGTTTTTGAAAATACACCCTTTTTACACCACTCACAATAGACATTGATGACCATGGAGGTTCGCCCTCTACTGGCTAGAGGTCAATTCTTCTTTACACATTGCCTTGTGTGTCCATCTGCTTTCAGCCTTCTATCTATATGCGACTCTTAGAAGAGCCTGCAGCCGTGGCACAACCCACTCCCCTGCACATTCCAACATGGTCCTGGAGTCCTTCACAGGATGATCAAACAGGCCTCTCCGTGAACAGAGTTTGTGGATTCCACGCACCGAAACCCCAGACGATGTAGATTACCCAGAAGACCCCTCTCCTGACCCCACAGGGATGAGACAGCGCCTAGAGAAGCTGAGCGACAAGATGAACCAGGTGACCATGAGCCCATGGTCTAACTGTCTGGACACAGCATGTCAGCTCCATTCACAGCCATACACTCACAGTAAAACGATGCTTGTGTGGGTAATGGATTGAAGCCCATTCAACATGGTAAATCCAATTCTGCCTTAGCCACAAAAGACAAGCAGACTGCGCAACACGCCAACAAAAACACCAATGTTCAAAAGATACAAAATTGCTAAATGGTATTTTATACCCCACATCATCAACTTAACTGTGGATTATAATTGCTGTTCAGTATTTATTGTTTTTACTTATCCTTTTCCTGCAGTTTGATTTTCACACTAGTTTTTTTTCCTTTACCCTTTTGCTGTTCTTCAGAAAAAAAGTACAAACCTTAACGACTAGGGAGTATAACAGAAAGAGTATAAAGGAGGGCTGTGCTCCTGTGTTCTATGTTCCCTGGGTCCCAGACTCCTCAAGTGAAAGAGTATAAAGGAGAGGGCTGTGCTCCTGTGTTCTATGTTCCCTGGGTCCCAGACTCCTCAAGTGAAAGAGTATAAAGGAGAGGGCTGTGCTCCATGTTCCCTGGGTCCCAGACTCCTCAAGTGAAAGAGTATAAAGGAGAGGGCTGTGCTCCATGTTCCCTGGGTCCCAGACTCCTCAAGTGAAAGAGTATAAAGGAGAGGGCTGTGCTCCATGTTCCCTGGGTCCCAGACTCCTCAAGTGAAAGAGTATAAAGGAGAGGGCTGTGCTCCATGTTCCCTGGGTCCCAGACTCCTCAAGTGAAAGAGTATAAAGGAGAGGGCTGTGCTCCATGTTCCCTGGGTCCCAGACTCCTCAAGTGAAAGAGTATAAAGGAGAGGGCTGTGCTCCTGTGTTCTATGTTCCCTGGGTCCCAGACTCCTCAAGTGAAAGAGTATAAAGGAGAGGGCTGTGCTCCTGTGTTCTATGTTCCCTGGGTCCCAGACTCCTCAAGTGAAAGAGTATAAAGGAGAGGGCTGTGCTCCATGTTCCCTGGGTCCCAGACTCCTCAAGTGAAAGAGTATAAAGGAGAGGGCTGTGCTCCTGTGTTCTATGTTCCCTGGGTCCCAGACTCCTCAAGTGAAAGAGTATAAAGGAGAGGGCTGTGCTCCATGTTCCCTGGGTCCCAGACTCCTCAAGTGAAAGAGTATAAAGGAGAGGGCTGTGCTCCTGCCTTCTATGTTCCCTGGGTCCTAGACTCCTCAAGTGAAAGAGTATAAAGGAGAGGGCTGTGCTCCTGCCTTCTATGTTCCCTGGGTCCCAGACTCCTCAAGTGAAAGAGTATAAGGTGAAAGTGTTGTGCCGCCCCTCGCGTGCCTGCTTGTCTAACCTCGTCTAAGGAAATGAGGCACAGTAATGTTTGTGTCCTTGGACACGAGTTCTGTTTGACTGCCTCACTCTGTTTGGAATAATAAAATGTCACCAGTCAAACCTACTCACATTTACTGAGAGTAGCAACAGCTTGATAATCCCTTTTAAATCCATTTAGTGGCAGAGATTGTTTTCTTGCACAATGTTTTGTTTCCATGGTGTTGCAGTTCTGAGAATTTCAGGTCAGGTGACCTCCCTCTGCATGATGATCGTGGTCTGTGAAGATACTAATGAGTGAATGTTCATATCTTCACTAGAAAAGAAAAAGGTTGAGCTGTTGACATTTTCTCTGACTTCTATTAAAGTATCAATGTGGGATGTGAAGGGTTAGATGTCTTGGAGATTTCTTTTTCTACCAACTGATCTATCTACCTCTGCTCAGGAGCCCTCTGTCTCTAAAAGCACTTCAATCCACCCTGTCCCTGAACCCTCTGCTCAGGAGCCCTCTGTCTCTAAAAGCACTTCAATCCACCCTGTCCCTGAACCCTCTGCTCAGGAGCCCTCTGTCTCTAAAAGCACTTCAATCCACCCTGTCCCTGAACCCTCTGCTCAGGAGCCCTCTGTCTCTAAAAGCACTTCAATCCACCCTGTCCCTGAACCCTCTGCTCAGGAGCCCTCTGTCTCTAAAAGCACTTCAATCCACCCTGTCCCTGAACCCTCTGCTCAGGAGCCCTCTGTCTCTAAAAGCACTTCAATCCACCCTGTCCCTGAACCCTCTGCTCAGGAGCCCTCTGTCTCTAAAAGCACTTCAATCCACCCTGTCCCTGAACCCTCTGCTCTTTCCTACTTCTCTTCTCCCAGCATCTCCTGTGCACTATGACAAGGTAACGATGGCTACCGCTAGCAGCTCCTTGTTGTGCCCATGCAAAACTTAAAATATCAGCTCACTAGGACCGTGTTTGTTGGTTTTAGTGCAATGGAAGTGCTGCATCAGGTAGACTCATTAAAAAGCCAATCAATCTGAGTTATTTTTAAAATTTAAGTAAGCAAGTCCGTTAAGAACAATTCTTATTTACAATGACGGCCTACCGGGGAACAGTGGGTTAACTGCCTTGTTCAGGGGCAGAACAACAGATTTTTCGGCTACTGGCCCAAGGCTCTAACCACTAGGCTACCTGCCACCCCAGATTGAAGCTTATGAAGCTGACCTGTTTAAAAATCCACCGAACCGGTATCAGTAAACTCTCTGCAGTTGAAATGTAAGAATAGAAGAGACTGTCAGCTCACACTGACCATGTTTTATTTTGCTTTTAGTGCAATGGGAATGCTGAGACTAGAATAATTTGACCTGAGGGTTGTCAAGCTGAACCCTTAGCCTGCCCAACGGGTATCAGTAAAAATGTGAAATGTAAGAATAGACAAAAGATTCTTTGAGTGTGAAGTCTATTAAATCAACTCACTCTTTTCTGTGTTCTTATTGGTTTTAGTGCAATGAGAGTGCTGCACCAAGTAGAATGATTCAAAAAACAATTGTTCGATCTGAACGCTGTCCAGCTGAGCCCTCTCAGCCTGCCAAACAGGTAGCAGTAACAATTTCACTGTCTGCATGATTTCTGCTTCTCTGTTGTCTGATTGGAATGTCTGAGTAGAAATGCATTTCTCTATTTTCCTTGATCTATCCTTTCTTTCCCATCTCTCTTCCTCCTTTTGTCTGTGTCTATGCTGCTCCCTCCCTCGACCTCTGACTGGGCTCTGTTAGCGGACAGTTGGGAAGGTATCGTCTCGCATAGGTGCTAGGGCTGAAACCTCTAGCCATCCTCTATGAAACTGACCACAGGCCTAATGCCTCGCCGGTAAGCACAGTGTGACTAACGGTTGTGTTTGTGCCAACACAGCCCAGTGGGAAAAAACATCACAAGACACACACAAACAAAAGGCTCTATATCTATTACCAGCCCAATCTTGTGGTGAATTCTCCAGTCATGAGCCATGGTGTTTTGTGTAAAGGCCTCCAGGGGCCACTGCGATGGGAACTCCATGCACTCATGTGGGTGTCTGTTCACACAGGGTTTTGCCCCACTTCAGGTCTTCAAGTCTAGAGCGGTAAACAGCATTTTGCCACATTATGCAGGAAAAGCTAAATGCAAGCAAGTGCAGAGCCTTGCCAAGCTACCGTAGTTGACTAGTTTTCTGCTATGGTCCAGAGAATTGTTGATTTCATCATCATGATCATCTCTCACTGCTGGGAAAATTCCCTACTAAAATTACACCTCAGGAATTAAGTTCGCATTTCATGAAATATTATTCAGTTTTTGCCTTAAAAATACCAGGGACCATTGAAAGGTATGACTTATTCCTCATGGCCTTATTACTAATTTGGTTAGGTTATATTGTACTTGGTGTTACTCTTCAGTCTGGATGGTTCTCTGAGGGCTCCTGAGTGGCACAGCGGTCTAAGGCACTGCATCTCAGTGCTAGAGGTGTCACTACAGACCCTGGTTAGATTCCATGCTGAATCACAACCGGCTGTGATTGGGAGTCCCATAGGGCGGAGCACAATTTGCCCAGCGTCATCCAGGTTAGGGTTTGGCCGGGGTGGGCCGTCACTCTAGATAAGAATTTGTTCTTAATGGACTTGCTTAGTTTAATAAAGGTTAAATAAATAACTAAAATGATGAAATCCTCACTTGTCCTATCTCACTGCCTGCCTTAACATGTAACCCTAATGTGGATGTTAACTTATTAGGTGGTCATACCACCACCTAATACTGTACACTGCTAGAAGAAATGGTGCTATATAGAACCAAAAAGGTTTCGATGGCTCACTTTTATATGGCTCTCAACCGCAAAGCTCCCTAATTTTTAGCAGTAGACGACTACGCTAACAGCTTGTCTATTCTGTTCTCTCCATATCCCTAACCTGCTGCTGTTGCCTGTGCTGTCTCAGTGTGTTGGAAGGAAGGAGTTTCCTCAGAACCTGGGAGGTAGTGACATGTGTCACTTCTGCTCCAAGCGTGTGTACGTGATGGAGCGTCTCAGCGCTGAGGGCTACTTCTTCCACAGGGAGTGTTTCCGCTGTGACGTCTGCAGCTCCACACTACGCCTGGGCGGACATGCCTACAACTCCAAACAGGGTATGATCCTGACACACCCATATACCAACCTCTTTTTCCACCCGGGGCAGAAGCCGTTTGTCAATTTATTTGATATTTAGTGACAACAGGCATGTGTTTTAGTATGTGATTTGATGTTTGTTTTACAGGCAAGTTTTATTGCAAGCTTCACTATTCTCAGCGCCAACCCAGGCATCAAAGTTCAAGCAAGTTCCAGAGGAGAACGGTAAAACAGCTTTCAGTAACAGCCAAACAGTCATTTTTGCTTGGGAATTATGTTATTTGTGATATTTTTAACATTTTATTTATGTGTTTAGTCACCACTTAGTCTGATATTTAAATGTTATGTTGTGCCTATCACACACAGAAGGACCAGGGACATCTGACCTCTTCGCCGGACGGGAGTGACCCCAACTCAACCATGGGCAGCCTGCAGAGCCAGCCGCCAGGTACCCTGTGTTCCTTCCTCAGGAGAAGCCTGCGCTGGCCGCTGCACGCTGGCCAATCAGTGTGTGGAACGCCCCACCGGCTGGCCTGCTGGGTGCATGGGGCAGTCAGTCAGGCGAGGCGCCATCTCAGGGAACGCTCAGAGGACTACGGCTTCCTGTACGAGCTGCTGAGTCTGGGCCTGCCCCTACTGAGCATGCTGCACGAGCTCCTGGGCCAGATTTACATGGAGGCTGAGCAGCCTGAGCCCCAGCCCCAAGGCCCACTGCCCTGGGTCCAGTAGCGTCTAGGACTCAGGGCCAACTAGAGATGCAGTGCCTGGTGCCTCATGGACTTAATGCTGTACTGTACTCTATGTGACGCAAGTGCCTGAGCTACAGCAGTCTGCACAATGTCAAATGCTTTATGCAGATTCTAAAATGATCAATTTCAAGTCTTCTATTCTTTATTTGATTTTATGACAAACAAACTTCATGTTTTATACCAAGTGCGATGCATGGTCCTTAAAGGGATACTTAGTGACTTTGGCAATGAAGTCCTTTATCCACTTCCCCGTAGTCAGATTAACTTTTGGAGACCGTTTTTATGTCTCCTTCCAATATGAAGGAAGTTCGAGGTAGTTTCGTGAGCCAATGCTCCACTAGCGTTAGCACAATGACTGGAAGCCTATGGAATCTTGAAATCATGCTAGCAGTTATCATAGACTTCCAGTCATTGTGCTAGTTAGCAACTTCCTTCAAACTACAGAGACCTAAAAATGGTATCCATGAGTTCTTTTGACTCTGGGGAAGTAGGAAAAAGGGCCAAAATCCTTAAGTATCCCTTTAACATTAGAAAACTTCATGCATCCTTTCAATTTCTTAATCTTTTATTTCAGTATTCCCAAGCTTATTTTTGGGTAAAATTATTTTATTTTTTTATAATCCAAAAAGGATCCACTAAAAGCACTTGACTTGACTTGGCAGGACTGCTAAGGTTGTGTGTAGTGCCTGGTGTGCTTGTGTTTTGTGGAGTCTGTTGGACGGAGTCCTGCTTCTTTTTGAACTGCACTGCTATATTGCTCCTGTGAGGCATGTAATGGAGATGGCAAACAGTATTTTTTTTTGCATCTCACTAGCTTTTTTTCTTAGATGATTCCGGATGTAATTTTGTTGCTATATTTTTGTTTTAGAATCTTTTTTCTGACCATTATTTGGTAGATTTTTCTAATGCAGTTTAATGGGACACATTTTGATTTTAGATGAATCTGATTTAAACTCTCATTGTTGTAAAAGATTAGATAAGTCTGTAAACACAGAGGATCCTCATGTTTATCTCTGGCACCAGGTAATGTAGCAAATTCTTCCAAAGAAAGATTGTTTTTCTTTGAAATATTTAGGTATAGTTCTTTGCTTTTGTGCTGCTTGGATCACAAGACTTGGATTTGACGCACATTTTTGCACATATTCTAATATGCAAATGATCATAGGAATGTTTGTTCTGAAGTGTTCTGAATCAATAGCTTGGTCTGGTAGTACAGTTATGACTGGTTTTCAAAAGGATTGCTAAGTGTTGCAACAAAGCTTTTATTTTATTTGTGATTCTTCATATTTTTAGGTCATGTTTTCCCTTCCATATTTCTCACATTTCATTTCTCCTCTTTCATTCTTATGTTTCAAATTCCATTACTGCAACCTATGATTGGTATCTTAAATAAATCCCACGGTGCGCACACACACACACACACACACACACACAATCATTGTCACAGGCTGAATCGTTATGGCAGGAAGGTGATATCCTACTTGGGTCTCATGATCAATATTGTTGCTTTGCATTCCCTGCCTCCATTGCTCTTTGACCACTCATTAACCATTCATGTTGAGAACGCAGCATGGGTCCTGTGTATGGCAACGGGTTCATTCCATTAGACACACATTTGTTCAATAATTGAGTATGTTTCAAAAGCCTTCCATTCTTCCAAACTAACCCTTGCTGTTATTTCTGACCTCTCTAACACACAACGTGTTGAAGGTCTGAGTTTTTGGCATGCAGTTTCTTCAAGTCTTTTTGTCTGCCCCATCTGATAATAACCTCCATTTCCACATCTATGTCCCCCTGTGATTCTCTGTTGCAGAAGGCGCTTATCATTCCTCCTAACATAAAGCTGAGCTCATTGCTATTTTATCTTACCTTTATTTAACTAGGCAAGTCAGTTAAGAACAAAATCTTATTTTCAATGACGGCCTAGGAACAGTGGGTTAACTGCCTTGTTCAGGGCAGAACGACAGATTTGTACCTTGTCAGCTGGGGGATTCGAACTTGCAACCTTTCGGTTACTAGCCCAATGCTCTACCCACTAGGCTACCCTGCCGCCCTCATGACAAGATCCTAGTTTTTTGGGGGCACAATTCTGCAAGTTTGCTCCAGAATATTTTGTTGTACATTTTAGTTGTTTATAAGATTTCATTTGCTATCTTGTATTTTTCCACAGTGAATAAACTGTTTTGATTCATTTATGCTATTTAAAGCTGTAAGTATAAATAAATGTATTTGATTACATAAGTTACTTGCTTCCTCCCTTAATTTTTAAAAAACAAATTAGCCAAATTTACCAACTTTTATTGATTTTTCAAATTAACAGCAGAATTAACAACTGAAATGTTCAATTTTGCAAAAAAAGTACTTTTTTTGACCTGCACCCTCACATTAATAACCCCGTCACAAGCATAACCTCTGTTTACATAAAACGTGTTTGCTGATTGGCACATTCCCACGCACTTAACAACACTTGAATTTCCCTGGACAGTGTTGTTCAGCCCTGTTCATTCCCCAGTCGGTCATGTGTTTTTAGGGGGGACTGAGTGACACTTCCAGGGAGCAGTTCCTTTTATTTGATTTCCCCAAATAGCACGGTCACTTATTGTCACAACAAAAACCATACATTAGACCCAATGCAAAAGCGTCTCCACTATGAACTGAATTCAAATAATAGTAATAGACCATTACACGCATCCTTTCACTTTATGGGTTTCTCTTTTCGGGTCTTTCTCATCTTTCTGTTTGAGTCATTTCTGGGTCAGAGTTTTTTTAGTTTGTATTTTGTATTGGAATCCAAACACAATGTGACATCAACAGTATTATTTGGGTAATTGCCCTAAACTCATTATGATTCAGCACCTCAAGTGGGCTATTGTTTGTGTTGAAGCTGTGTTGCCTCGACAATTAGACCCACATCCATAGTATACTACACAACCTAACCAACCCATTCAGTTAATAATTCAGATGCAGAGCATGCCCAACGCATTTACGTAGAATTCTAGATAATGTTTGTATAGGTTTTTCATTATGAAATGTACTCTCAAAAGAAACTATGAAACAATTATCAACATGGGTTTAGTTTGGTTCTGTGAGTAATCACTAGCATGAATGTTCACTTTTGTTCCATATCACATGGTTGGTGTTCCTTACATGTTGATTTATATTTTAACACAATGCTTTTACCAATTCTCTCCATTTATACCTGTGTGTCTACAGATATATAGATCAGACTTTTATTGCATGCTGACTGGTGCAAATGTATAAAGTAAGGTAGCATGTTGGCACTGTTATTTCCAAAGCAGTAATGCAGCCTGGTAGTGTGACCTAACCAGTTAGAGGCAGACACATCGTAAGAGCAGTAGCTTTGTAACCATCCTAGCTGTCTTAGTTTGTTGGAGTACACTTAGTGTCATAAATAGCAATAATGTAGTATGTGAATTTGGCCTAATAATAAGATTTACATTTTCAGGACGTCACTACAGATACACAGGTCTGATGAATGGACTGTACACCCACACGGTGCCTGAGGTGGACCTGGACATGCCTGACGCCAACAGGACGTGAGTCCACAACTACAGCACTACCCTCAATGTGTCCTTTGCCGTTGCTCATTGTTTTTGTGTGTTGTCCATGTCTTTTTACAGTGCTGACTCGAAGAAACGGGCCAACTCCGATACATCTCTCAAACCACAAGATTCTGCACAGGAGAAGAAAGGTGTGAAGTCTCCCTGACATTCACCCACATGAGAAACACATTACTCTGATTTCCCCCTAGCTTCAGCCATACAGATGGAGATGGAAGTTTACATACACTTAGGTTAGAGGTCATCCACTCCACACATTTCTTGTTAACAAACTATAGTTTTGGCAAGTCAGTTAGGACATCTACTGTGTGCATGACACAAGTCATTTTTCCTACAATTGTTTAGAGATTATCTAACTTATAATTCACTGTATTACAATCCCAATGGGTCAGAAGTTTACATACACTAGGTTGACTGTGCCTTTAAACAGCTTGGAAAATTCCAGAAAATTATGTCATGCCTATCAGAAGCTTCTAAAGCCAAATTGACATAATTTCAGTCAATTGGAGG
Organism: Oncorhynchus tshawytscha; assembly: GCF_018296145.1. NCBI lineage: Eukaryota > Metazoa > Chordata > Actinopteri > Salmoniformes > Salmonidae > Oncorhynchus > Oncorhynchus tshawytscha. Next base: position 42,643,876 of record NC_056447.1, on the reverse strand, counting down.
TGTACCTGTGGATATATTTCAAGACCTACCTTCAAACTCAGTGCCTCTTTGCTTGACATCATTGGAAAATCAAAATCAGCCAAGACTGGTTCATCCTTGGGAACAATTTCCAAACGCCTGAAGGTACCACGTTCATCTGTACAAACAATCGTACACAAGTATAAACATCATGGGACCACGTAGCCGTCATACCGCTCAGGAAGGAGACTCGTTCGGGCTCCTAGAGATTAATGTACTTTGGTGCAAAAAGTACAGATCAATCCCAGAACAACAGCAAAGGACCTTGAGAAGATGCTGGAGGAACCGGTACAAAAGTATTTATATCCACAGTAAAACTAGTCCTATATCGACATAACCTGAAAGGAAACTCAGCAAGGAAGAAGCCACTGCTCCAAAACTGGCATAAAAAAGCCAGACTATGGTTTGCAATTGCACATGGGGACCAAGATTGTACTTTTTGGAGAAATGTCCTCTGGTCTGATGAAACAAAAATAGAACTGTTTGGCCATAATGACCATTGTTATGTTTGGAGGAAAAGGGGGAGGCTTGCAAGCCGAAGAACATCATCCCAACCGTGAAGCACGGGGGTGGCAGCATCATGTTGTGCGGGTGCTTTGCTGCAGGAGGGACTGGTGTACTTCACAAAATGGATGGCATCACGAGGAAAGAAAATTATGTTGATATAATCCAAGATGGCATAGCAGTCAGACGTACTTTGTCCTCGTCTTGTCATATTTATATATATATATATATTTATTATTTATTATATATTATATATATATTTATTATATATTATATATATATTTATTATATATTATATATATATTTATTATATATTATATATATATTTATTATATATTATATATATATTTATTATATATTATATATATATTTATTATATATTTATTATATATTATATATATATATTTATTATTTATTATATATTATATATATATATTTATTATATATTTATTATTTATTATATATTATATATATATATTTATTATATATTTATATATATTTATATATATAATATATATATTTTTTAAACATATTTCTTCGCATATCTTTTATATATTTTATTTTCCAAAAAATCAACTTCAAAACACTCTCCTGCAACCCGCCTCGCCAATTTCCAGGTGACCAATTCTCATAGCTTTTAGCCGTACCCTTATCGTACTCCTCCTCTGTTCCTCTGGTGATGTAGAGGTGAATCCAGGCCCTGCAGTGACTGGCTCCACTCCTATGCCCCAGGCGCTCTCTTTTGATGACTTCTGGAATCGTAATAGCCTTGGTTTCATGCATGTTAACATTAGAAGACTCCTCCCGAAGTTTGTTTTATTCACTGCTTTAGCACACTCTGCCAACCCGGATGTTCTAGCCGTGTCTGAATCCTGGCTTAGGAAGACCATCAAAAATTCTGAAATCTCCATCCCAACCAAAACATTTTCAGACAAGATAGAATGGCTAAAGGGGGCGGTGTTGCAATCTACTGCAAAGATAGCCTGCAGAGTTCTGTCCTACTATCCAGGTCTGTACCCAAACAATTTGAACTTCTACTTTTAAAACTCCACCTCTCTAAAAACAAGTCTCTCACCATTGTCACCTGCTATAGACCACCCTCTGCCCCCAGCTGTGCTCTGGACACCATTTGTGAACTGATTTTCCCCCATCTATCTTCAGAGCTCGTGCTGCTAGGTGACCTAAACTGGAACATGCTTAACACCCCAGCCATTCTACAATCTAAGCTTGATGCCCTCAATCTCACATAAATTATCAATGAAACTACCAGGTACCACCCCAAAGCCGTAAACACGGGCACCCTCATAGATATCATCCTAACCAACTTGCCCTCTAAATACACCTCTGCTGTTTTCAACCAAGATCTCAGCGATCACTGCCTCATTGCCTGCATCAGTAATGGGTCTGCGGTCAAATGATCACCCCTCATCACTGTCAAACGCTCCCTAAAACACTTCAGCAAGCAGGCCTTTCTAATCCACCTGGTCGGGGTATCCTGGAAGGATATTGACCTCATTCTGACAGAGGATGCCTGGTTATTTTTTTGAAATGCCTTCCTCACCATCTTAAATAAGCATGCCCCATTCAAGAAATTTAGAACCAGGAACAAATACAGCCCTCGGTTCTCTCCAGACCTGACTGCCCATAACCAACACAAAAACATCATATGGCGTTCTGCATTAGCATCGAACAGTCCCCGTGATGTGCAACTTTTCAGGGAAGCTAGAAACCAATATACACAGGCAGTTAGAAATGCCAAGGCTAGCCTTTTCAAGCAGAAATTTGCTTCCTGCAACACAAACTCAAAAACGTTCTGGGACACTAAAGTCCATGGAGAATAAGAACACCTCCTCCCAGCTGCTCACTGCACTGAGGATAGGTAACACTGTCACCACCGATAAATCCACTATAATTGAGAATTTCAATATGCATTTTTCTACGGCTGGCCATGCTTTCCACCTGGCTACCCCTACCCCGGTCAATAGCACTGCGCCCCCCACAGCAACTCGCCCAAGCCTTCCCCATTTCTCCTTCTCCCAAGTCCAGTCAGTTGATGTTCTGAAAGAGCTGCAAAATCTGGACCCCTACAAATCAGCCGGACTAGACAATCTGGACCCTTTCTTTCTAAAATTATCAGCCGAAATTGTTGCAACCCCTATTAGTAGCCTGTTAAACCTCTTTCGTATCATCTGAGATTCCCAAACATTGGAAAGCAGCTGCGGTCATCCACCTCTTCAAAGGGGGGGGGACACTCTTGACCCAAACTGCTACAGACCTATATCTGTCCTACCCTGCCTTTCTAAGGTCTTTGAACAAACAGATTACCGACCATTTCGAATCCCACCATACCTTCTCCGCTATGCAATCTGGTTTCAGAGCTGGTCATGGGTGCACCTCAGCCACGCTCAAGGTCCTAAACAATATCTTAACCGCCATCGATAAGAAACAATACTGTGCAGCCGTATTCATTGACCTGGCCAAGGCTTTCGACTCTGTCAATCACCACATTCTTATTGGCAGACTCGATAGCCTTGGTTTCTCAAATGATTGCCTCGCCTGGTTCACCAACTACTTCTCTGATAGAGTTCAGTGTGTCAAATTGGTGATCCTCGACTTCGGCGATGTCATTTACAAAATAGCCTCCAATACCCTACTCAATAAATTGGATGCAGTCTATCTGTTTTGTCACCAAAGCCCCATATACTTCCCATCACTGCGACCTGTACGCTCTCGTTTGCTGGCCATCGCTTCATACTCGTCGCCAAACCCACTGGCTCCAGGTCATCTACAAGACCCTGCTAGGTAAAGTCCCCTCTTATCTCAGCTCGCTGGTCACCATAGCAGCACTCACCTGTAGCACGCGCTCCAGCAGGTATATCTCTCTAGTCACCCCAAAAAAACTATTATTTCTTTGGCCGCCTCTCCTTCCAGTTCTCTGCTGCCAATGACTGGAACGAACTACAAAAATCTCTGAAACTGGAAACACTTATCTCCCTCACTAACTTTAAGCACCAGCTGTCAGGGCAGCTCACAGATTACTGCACCTGTACATAGCCCATCTATAATTTAGCCCAAACAACTACCTCTTCCCCGACTGTATTTATTTATCTTGCTCCTTTGTACCCCATTATTTCTCTCTACTTTGCACATTCTTCCACTGCAAATCTACCATTCCAGTGTTTTACTTGTTATATTGTATTTACTTTGCCATCACAGCATTTTTTGCCTTTACCTCGTCTCACCTCATTTACTCACATTGTATATAGACTTATTTTCTACTGTATTATTGACTGTATGTTTGTTTTACTCCATGTGTAACTCTGTTGTTGTTTGTGTCGAACTGCTTTGCTTTATCTTGGCCAGGTTGCAATTGTAAATGAGAACTTGTTCTCAACTTGCCTAACTGGTTAAATAAAGGTGAAATAAAAAGTTTTTTTTAAAAAAGTGGATATATTGAAGCAACATCTCAAGACATCAGTCAGGAATTTAAAGCTTGGTCGCAAATGGGTCTTCCAAATGGACAATGACCCCAAGCATACTTCCAAAGTTGTGGCAAAATGGCTTAAGGACAACAAAGTCAAGGTATTGGAGTGGCCATCACAAAGCCCTGACCTCAATCCTATAGAAAATTTGTGGGCAGAACTGAAAATGCGTGTGCGAGCAAGGAGGCCTACAAACCTGACTCTGTTACACCAGCTCTGTAAGGAGGAATGGGACAAAATTCACCCAATTTATTGTGGGAAGCTTGTGGAAGGCTACCTGAAATGTTTGACCCAAGGTCAACAATTTAAAGGCAATGCTACCAAATGAGTGTATGTAAACTTCTGATCCACTGGGAATGTGATGAAAAAGAAATTAAAGCTGAAATAAATAATTTGCTCTCCTATTATTCTGACATTTCACATTTTTTAAATAGTGGTGATCCTAACTGACCTAAGACAAGGAATTTTTGCTAGGATTAAATGTCAGGAATTGTGAAAAACTGAGTTTAAATGTATTTGGCTAAGGTATATGTAAACTTCCGACTTCAACTGTAGCTATTTCCCTGTTCTCGCCGCCAACAGCATTGGCCTTGTAGCAGCCTAACTTCTCTCCCAGCATCATTACAGGCGTCAGTCTGGATGTCTAGAGCGTGTAGGATATGATTCCATCCATATAGCTATGTAGACTTAGTTTATTAGGGTCTGAGGGAGTGCGTGATTTAGGAGCAGCCTGCCGTCCTCTGTTTCCCCCTGTGTGAGATCCCAGTCCTCCAGTTAAGGCTCTGAAATCTGGGTGGGGCAGACAAAGCCATTCTCCCACATTAAGTGATTATTTGTCTTGGCATGGGGAGCACTGAGCACTGGGACTGGCCTGAACATTCTGTCTGGCTGCACAGATAGGGCTGTCTACTGGCTGTCAATAGGCCACAGCTGTTCTGTTCTCCACGCCTCATTTGCTGGGCTCAGTTGAAAGGTGTGCGACGCCACCCCATGGCTGAATGGTAGTTGCCTAGCACCCTAAAACTGTATAGAGACCTCTCATTCTCTTACATAACTTGTAAATGTAGAACTATAGTTTATCGTTGTTTGACAGATATCCAGTTCAAATGTGTTGCCACAGTAGTGTTGACGCAGATCAATAATGTATGTGTTGTGATACGGGTTATGCCCACTCTCCCTGCAGAACATTCCAGTACCAAGTCATCCCTCCCATCTGGGAACAGCAGATGGAAGAGGAAGATCCGTGCTAGTGAGTAGACCACCTCTGCTGTTGATTATCTGACATGATCCTTATATCCGTCCTATCTATATCACCTCCTTATCCTCCTACAGGCATTTCACCCCTTCTTATTCCCTGCTGTGGTGTTACTAGCTCTGATATTTGTGTTTTGTAAAAGTGTTAGAATGTTCACTGCAATGCATAGAGAGCTGTTGCAGCTGGTGCCTATGGTGCTCTGGTAATGTACTTCATTAATAATCCCAATGAGAAAAAATGACAGTACACTGACTGATGGTTTTGAAGTATTGCGTGAGAATCTGAGTTAAATGAAAGATTTAAAAGCTGAAGTGAGATCTCTCACACACTAGAGGGAGCTGGTGTTCTCTGGGAAGAATATTTTTCATTTTTGTGTTGGTCTAGAGTTGTCTACAATTGAATTAGATTCGTGTTTGGACAAGGTTACTTTTTGGGATAGACCGCATTATAACTGCTCTCTTGCTGATAAAACTTGATTCTGGTTACTTCAACTCTATCGAACTGTAAAGATTTTGCATACGTTATTTGATCATTCATGCGTAATGACCCTTATTATACACAATGACAACAGGTTGTTTGTGTATGTAGTGTGAGTTAATGAGCATGTATCTGAGGAGCGTGTTAAGTCTGATCTACCAATTTCAGTTTAATCCACCAGAAAAGACAGAACAAATATTAAAACAAATATTATGGTTAAACTCTAATATACAATTTTTTTTTTTTTTTTACATCATTTTAGGAAGATTTTTTTTTAAAACTGTATAATCTTTGTAAATAGAACTGATGGAATTAGTGCATTCAGTCAGACCCCATAATTTGTTACGTTACAGCCTTATTCTAAAATTGATTAAATCGTTTCCCCCCCCATCGTTCTACATACACTAGCCCATAATGACAAAGCAAAAACACGTTTTTAGAATTGTTTGCAAAAAAACAAATTATTCAGACCCTTTACTCAGTACTTTGTTGAAGCACCTTTGGCAGCGATTAAAGCCTTGAGTCTTCTTGGGTATGACGCCACAAACTTGGAACACCTGTTTTCGGAGGTTCTCCCATTCTCTGCAGATCCTCTCAACTGTATGCTCTCATTGGCTGGCCCTCACTACATATTCATCGCCAAACCCACTGGCTCCAGGTCATCTATAAGTCTTTGCTAGGTAAAGCTCCGCCTGATCTCAGCTCACTGGTCACCATAGCAACACCCACCTGTAGCTCGCGCTCCAGCAGTATATTTCACTGGTCATCCCCAAAGCCAACACTTCCTTTGGCCGCCTTTCCTTCCAGTTTTCTGCTGCCAATGACTGAAACAAATTGCAAAAATCACTGAAGCTGGAGACTTATCTCCCTCTAACTTTAAGCATCAGCTGTCAGAGCAGCTTACCGATCATTGTACCTGTACTCAGCCAATCTGTAAATAGCACACCCAACTACCTCATCCCCATATTATTTATCCTCTTGCTCTTTTGCACCCCAGTATCTCTACTTGCACATCATCAAGCATCTCTCTGTTAATCTTTCCCTCAATCCTGACTAGTCTCCCAGTCGCTGCTGCGGAAAAACATCCCCACCGCATGATGCTGCCACCACTGTGCTTCACCGTAGGGATGGTGCCAGGTTTCCTCCAGACGTGACACTAGGTATTCAGGTCAAAGAGTTCAGTCTTGGTTTCATCAAACCAGATCATCTTGTTTAGGTGCTTTTTGGCAAACTCTAAGCGGGCTTTCATGCTTTTTACTGAGGAGTGGCTTCCGTCTGGCCTCTCTACCATAAAGGCCTGATTTGATGGAGTGCTGCAAAGATGGTTGTCCTTCTGGAAGGTTCTCCCATCTCCACAGAGAAACTCTGAAGCTCTGTCACAGTGACCATTGGGTTCTTGGTCACCTCCCTGACCAAGGCCCTTCTCCCCTGATTGCTTAATTTGGCCGGGTGGCCAGTTCTAGGAAGAGTCTTGGTGGTTCCAAAATTCAATGGTAGAATGTTAGGTGTTCTTGGGGACCTTCAATGATGCAGAAATGTTTTGGTAGCCTTCCCCAGATCTGTGCCTCGACACAATCCTGTCTCTGAGCTCTACGGACAATTCCTTCATCCTCATGGCTTGGTTTTTGCTCTTACATGCACTGTCAACTGTGGGACCTTATATAGACAGGTATGTGCCTTTCCAAATCATGTCCAATCAATTGAATTTACCACAGGTAGAAACATCTCAAGGATGATCAATGGAAATAGGATGCACCTGATCTCAATTTCAAATATCATAAGTGTCTGAATACTTATGTTAATTTTTATAAATGTGCTAAAATGTCAACCTGTTTTTGCTTTGTCATTATGGGGTATTGTGTGTAGATTGATAAAGAAACAACAATTTAATCTATTTCAGAATGAGGTTGTAACGTAACAAATATGTAAAAAGTGAAAGGATCTGGAATACTTTCCGAATGTACTGTATCTCACACATGCAGCTAACAAAATACATGGAAAAGTCTGCTATACCCAAAATTACAACCAACTAAATGCAGCATTACCGCAAAAAAATGGAAGAGGGAAGGGGGAGAAGGAACTTGTCTGGCCGCCCTGCATTAAAGACCAAAATTGGTTAAGGAAAATTGTGATAAATGAAAAAATATACCCGTTTCATTTCAGGACCAAAAAAAATGACCGCTATGTCATATAGATTGCAAAATAGTTGGGATACATTTTTTGATGTACCAATTCCATGCCACATGGTTTATGAACTGATTCCCAAAACATCTGATTCAGAACTTTTTTTCAATTTGAAATTATTATACAAAATTCTTGCAACCAATAGAATTTTGTGTGTATACATACATACATACATACATACATACATACATACACACACACACACACACATCCCAACTCTGCAGATTTTGCTACTGTCGATACATAGCTTGTTTTTGGTCACAGGTTCAGGAATGGCTGAAGAATTGCAACATTTACCTGGAGCTAACTGCAAATAGCACTGCCGGGTGATTTGAAAATCATAGTCAATTGCTCAATAATATAATACTCTTAAAAAAAAAGTACAATCTTTAGAAACTATGAGAATAGCAAGGTTCAGAACTTTTGTGAAACATAACAGCACAGTTAAAAATGTATGTCAAATAAACACCAAAACTGGATGTGGTTCAAAGATGGATGGGAGGAGTTGAGTGGACCTGACGGGTTGGACAAAGTAACCAATGTAAAATGTAAATAGGTTCAGAACTTTTGAAACGGTACAGTTAAAAATATATGGCAAATGGGATGGTCTTCAGAAGTAGATGGGAGGGGTTGAGGGTAGCTGAAGGATGGGACTAAAAACAAACAAAAGATAACCATTGTAAGATATACTGTGTCTGTATTTATAAAGTATGTTTAAGCTGGAAGTTGAAGCCTAAATGTTGTTGTTCATTAGTTTACTCCAATTAGGGGAAACTAATAAAGGAAAATATATACAAATAAAAAAGGTGTGTATGTATATATATTTAAAACACACACACACAATCTGGTGAATTGGGCAATGACGCAGACATTTACATTGATGGAAGCCACAATCTGTCTGCAATATTAAAGTCTGACCTACAGTAGCTGCATGAGCTCTGATCAAGCATGTTGTCTGTTGTACTCTACTCCTTCAGCTCTCCCTCTCATCCTGGTGAGGCACTTCTCACGTGAAAAAGCTGCAGAAAAAGAGGAGCCCAACATTGAAGAGGCCAACTCTGATTTTGAGGAGATTGAACCACCGGTAAAGCACAATATTCAAACAGATACTCAACCATTTCCTGTGATATATAAACATTTCACATATTGCAACTGAGCAATAAAACAGGACTTTGTCTTTGTTCAGCAGGTCTCCCATGATGGTCCTAAACCACCTGCAGATTCTCAGAATCAGAGTTCATCGATGGGTAAAGAAGAGTGCCCCGTCACAAAAGTGCCCCAGCTGGAGGAAGCAGTCGGCCGTAAGAAAAGGCTGACACTGTCCCGGTCTGAGAGAGAGAAACTCCTGGACTGGAACCTGGCTACTCGAGAGGAGGCCCAAGGCCCTGGAGGAGGAGATCCTTCCACACATCCCAAACCTGGGGACCAGATCCCCCCGAAAGACCTATTGCCTCGGGTAGAGGCAGAACCAGTCCCAGCTCAACCCCAGCCAGCTCAGCCCCAGCCAGCTCAGCCCCAGCCAGTTCCGTCTGCATTCCAGGTGTGGGCCAATGCTTTCAGGAGGTCTTTTGGAGTATCAAGGACAACAACAGACTCCAACACGGTTGTCACCAGGAGGGAAAACAACAGTCCCACCAAGCGTAGGCCTCTGTCTGATGGAGCCTTCAGCTTTAGCTCCCTGATTGGGGATACCGCCCAAAGCCAGGAGGCCCAACCAGTGGAAGTGGGGCTGAAGAGTCAGCCATCCCCACATCCACTCAAGGCCTCCATGGGTGACAGACCCACAGACCTGCCCACGCTACTGGAACAGGTCTCCCTAGGCAGCAACAAGTCTGTAGGATCCTTCACCACAGACGACATGGCTTCACTGCCACCCAGGAAGCTCAACTTTTTCTCCTCCCTGAGGCTGAAGAAGAGGGGGGGACCGGAGAGCGTGGGAGTGGGGGGTCAGGAGAAGGACATCAGGACCATCCTGTCCAACATCAGGAACCAAGGTCAGGGGTCAGGACTCAAGCGAGGATGTGATGAGAGTTATGTTATATGCTTCTACTCCCTTGTCATCGTTGAATTTCACATGGCGCTAATAAATGCTACAATGCTATTAATACAGTACATGCTATAAATGAGAAGATTACTATAGTAGCCTATACTTAGTGTTTTAATGTAAATAACATAGTTGAAGTGCGTGTACAACTACTTTCTACAGTTTTTGACCACTGCTTCAGTCTGTGCTCATGTTCCCTCATCTATACACAGCCTCCAGCAGACAGCAGAAAGATGTGTCCGACTCCTCAAGTGACGATGAGCACGTCCCAGCCAAACAGAAGGTAAGGGCCCTGTTCCAAAACTCTTACATGCATCCATCCTTCCTACCTTCCTCTGAAATAATCACTGACAATGTATGGGTCTAATCCTGAATGCTTATTGGTTAAAACCGCATTCCAGCCTGTGTCTATTCCACAAGTTACCACCAGCTATATTTGTGATGTTAAAATGCCTATTTACAGTACTCTGTTGCGTATTCAGATGGAATTCACTGTCGCATCAGCCCAGCCAGGCAATTTATTAACTTGATCTCCACTATTAAAAGCATTTAGAAATTATCTTACATTTCTTTTTGATTAACATTTAGTTTTCAACAGCTGAGATTTGTATAAACCTTGCCGTCTGTCTCCGATATTTGCAACAGCGTTTCTCAGCCAGTTGAAATCATGAATCAGCTGGCATCATTTTTATGGATATATATACAAAGAAATATTCATTGAAAAAAGGTAAAACGAAACAAAGTGCAGCTAATTTGCAGTCTAGTTTCAGTTTGAAGTGATTGTGTTAGCTGTGTTGTTGGCTAGTTCCTCTGAACAACAATGTACTGACGAAAGAGCACATTTTCTATGCAAGGCGAAATCGCGCCTCATTACTTCATTGTTATGGATGTATCCAAATAAATGTCTCTAGAAAACACCTTATACAAATGTAGCTACTTTGCTGTTATTATGGCTGCATTCTTTGATGTGACGAAGTTAGCCGTAGTTGGCTGGCTAGCAAGCAAGGAATAAGAATGTTGCCAGACAGTTTGGCAATGGAACATTTAGGACGAACGATCGGGTTGCGTCCATAGACACAGAACAAAAAGACTGAACGACAGGGGACAGGGTCTCATCTCTAGCAACAGAACCGATAGAACGAACTAAACATAATAAATCAAATAAATGACAGGTGAAAGCTTACTTACACCAATCCATGTCATGTCAGATCAGTGATTTAAAAGCAGCTCTCCTCAAGGCGGAGAATACAGAAGAGATATGAAGAGACGGGTCAGGACCCGAGAACAGATAATCCATACTCCATTAGAGAGGCTTTACTGGGAAGGCTGAAGAAGCACATCATGACCTGCTCATATCACCTTACATACGGGGAGGAAATCCCAATCTGGTGTTGTAATAGGTCTTGGCCATGGCTTCACAGCACACCACACACATACCACCCTCTTTTTTTGAGCACCAGGAACTGCCTTGTTTACTTAACAGAATTACTAACACTGCCACTTTCAAACCATCTCTGCTACTTCCGCCAGGATCAAGTGCAGGTCAATCGCATGACTGATAAGATACTGTGTCAGATTGATATGCCCAGACCCCTAATAGTTGGGACTACGATCAGAGGGGTTTAACTCTGGTGTGAGGTAACTGTTGTGTGACACTGTCTTGTCGGTCTGTTTAGTTCCATGGGAGCTCGGAGAGACAGAGGAGGAGACAGGAGAAGACTGTGATTCAACAGGCCAAGCGAGCGCAGCTGAAGAGGCTCCACAGAGCCCAGGTACTGTAGAGCACATAGACAACAAAACAGCACTACCACACCAGAGGCCTTCCGTTTTCATTCGCCATTCATTTACATGTTTTATATTTAAGCAATAAGGCCCGAGGGGGTGTGGTATATGGACAATATACCACGGCTAAGGGCTGTTCTTATGCACAACGCTCTTAGCTGTTATGTTCAGTAATCCAGAGGCTCGAGCGGTCACGACGGGGCAGACACAAATTCCAAATAGTATCCGTAAAGTTTGTAGAATCATGTCAAACGTTTTTATAATCAATCAATTTATAATCAATCGTCAGTTTGTTTTTACAATAAATAATCGATAATATTTCAACCGGACCGTAGCTTTTTCAATAGGAGAGAGAGAGAAAATGTCTGCTCCAAGCTGTTGGTGCATGCAAAACTCTGCTGGCACCCAGCCATCCAATGACGCGATGTGATCGTTCTTGCTAATTTTTCAGAATAAAAGGCTGAAACTATGTCTCAAGACTGTTCACACCATGTGGAAGCCATGGGGAAAGGAATCTGGTTGATATCCCTATAAATGGAGGGAAGGCAGGAAATGGAACAGAGAGCTTTCAGGAAAAACAGCACCTCCGGGTTGGATATACCTCAGGTTTTCGCCTGCAATATCAGTTCTGTTATACTCACAGACAATATTTTGACAGTTTTGGAAAACTTTAGTGTTTTCTATCCTAATCTGACAATTATATGTATATTCTAGTTTCTGGGCCTGAGAAATAGGCAGTTTCATTTGGGTATGTTTTTCATCAAAATACTGCCCCCTACACTCAACAGGTTAAGGGCTTGTAGGTAAGCATTTCACGGTAAGGTCTACACTTGTTGTATTCGGCACATGTGACAAAGTTTTGATTTGTATTAGAGCAGTAAAAATACATGTTTTGTCATTCCCGTGGTTTACAGCGCTCCACAGCTGTAAGCCAATCAGCATTCAGGGCTCAAACCACCCAGTTTATAAGGATTCTCTCAAACATTTGACTCACTAATGATCTCTTCCACAAATGTATTTGATTTGTTGGGGTGATGAATGGGATATAAATATTGTGTGTTGAGCCATTGTGAGGCTGCCTGGGTTGAATCTGACCTGGTGTTTATTGTGTGAAGATCATCCAGAGGCAGCTGGAGGAAGTGGGGGAGAAGCAGAGAGACCTGGAGGAGAGAGGGGTGACCATTGAGAAGGTCCTTCGGGGTGAAGCCCCAGGTGAGCCACACTGTCCCAACAGAATGCACGTTTGTCATCTCATGCTGTGTGGATTGATTCCAACAGCTGCACCGCGTATGAGTGATGTAAATACACAAGTGTATCCATTCGGTTGACGTAGCTCTATGACTCGGGGCCAGAGGATTTTATGAAATTATGACAAAGGAATGGAGGGGTTAAAATCAGAATGTTCAGTAAGTGAGTGTTATGTCCTTGAATCAGAGTGGCCTTATCTCTTAAGGTAACACACAAAGACATGGCACATGAAGACTGAGCTATGCACAGAGAGTGGAGAAAGTTTGACGTCAGCCAAGAACATATAGTTGAGACATGAAAACACTGGATTCAGAATGACCTATGCTCAGGAAATGTTTTCCTGTTTCTGTGAGGTTTGCAAGTGGCAATTGAGCAATGCTTTTCTAATAATTATTTCAATTTCCTTATCTAGAGTCAGAACTACACTGATGCCTTTGCTAGGAAAATGCATAATAAAAACGACCAAATTATAGTCATTTGCATTCAACCAAAATAACAATTTGAAGTTGAAATTGTTTAGAAATCACTGCGGTGGCAATTGGCCTTGTGAAGAAAGGAAGGAGGGGGGAAAGCTTTCCCATGTTTCATTAGCCTTGCACATTTATTTATTTTTTAATATTTTTTTTTAACCTTTATTTAACCAGGCAAGTCAGTTAAGAACAAATTCTTATTTTCAATGACGGCCTGGGAACAGTGGGTTAACTGCCTGTTCAGGGGCAGAACGACAGATTTGTACCTTGTCAGCTCGGGGGTTTGAACTCGCAACCTTCCGGTTACTAGTCCAACGCTCTAACCACTAGGCTACGCTGCCGCCCCACATGGTGATATACAAGTTAGTCATTAAAGACAGCTACTTTATAATGAAAAATGGTTATTCCTGCTAGTCTTTTCAAAAGTCATCTTTTCATACTGGTAATCATATTCCTCAAAGGTAAATTGTGTTTTGCCAGAATTGTAAATTAGAAATGTGTTTGTTGCTTCTGCACTCTCCAGATAAAGAATGATTGAGAGTTTAACCATAATTAGCTGTTAATTTTATTATAATTTCATTAAATTACAGTGCATAAAAAGCACACAAACGTAGCCCTGAGTAATGCAGTTGTTTCATCCAAGTTTGTGTCCTTCTATTGTTAAATGGAAAGCATATCTCCTGTGTAAAGACCTTTTTGAACTCGTGTTTTGTTCTATAGTCGGGCTCAATGTTAAAAGCCTCCTCAGAGACTGAGTGTCTGTGGTCTAAGTACCATTGAGTACAGTGAATGGCCTTGCAAATTCTGATTCAAAAACTACAGGGAGAGTGTCTCTTGTGATGCGGGCCTGAAGGGCAGCGGCAGCAGTGACAACCATTGTGCCTGTTTACATGGCTTTGTTTGGATAATTGAATTAAGGCAGAGGCCGAAGGTCTCATGGCTCAATAGGCTCTTTGTTCATTGATATTATTCATAGACTCCGACTGGATTGCAAGAGGGTAGGAGTAGGTGTCAGACAATGACCTGAGTGTATATGATTGGCAAGATTCTAAGTATGAAAAAGTTTAGGATTTTTTTTATGTCAGTCTTCCTTTATTTGTCTTTATTCAATTTCTGGATGTTTGCAGGGGTATTTGAAGGCCAGGGTCACAGTGCTGTACAGTATATGGCAATGGGAGAGAAAAGGTTTCCTACACAGTTGAGAGAAAACCGTCTGACAATGAAGACCGAGGATAATGGTACATTTAAAAAAAGCAGTGCAACACAAACAACAGAGTTACACATGGAATAAACAAATGTACAGTCAATAACACAATAGGAAAAAAACTATATACAGTTTGTGCAAATGAGGTAAGATTAGGGAGGTAAGGCAATAAATAGGCCGTAGTGGCGAAGTAATTACAATTGAGCAATTAAACACTGGAGTGATAGATGTGCAGATGATGATGTGAAATTAGAGATACTGGGGTGCAACGGAGCAAATAAATAAATAACAATATGGGGATGAGGTAGTTGGATGGGTAATTTAGAGATGGGCTATGTACAGGTGCAGTGATAGGTGAGCTGCTCTGACAGCTGACGCTTAAAGTTAGTGAGGGAGATATGAGTCTCCAGCTTCAGTGATTTTTGCAGATCGTTCCAGTCATTGGCAGCAGAGAACTGGAGGGAAAGGCGTCCAAAGGAAGTGTTGGCTTTGGGGATGACCAGTGAAATATACTTGCTGGAGCGCGTGCTACGGGTGGGTGCTGCTACAGGGCTTTACCTAGCAAAGACTTATAGATGACCTGGAGCCAGTGGGTTTGGCGACGAATATGGAGCGAAGACCAGCCATCGAGAGCATACAAGTCGCAGTGGTGGGTAGTATATGGGGCTTTGGTGACAAAATGGATGGCACTGTGATAGACTGTATCCAATTTGCTGAGTAGAGTGTTGGAGGCTATTTTATAAATGACAGCGCCGTAGTCAAGGATCGGTAGGATAGTTTTACAAGAATATGTTTGGTAGCATGAGTGAAGGATGCTTTGTTGCGAAATAGGAAGCCGATTCTAGATTTAATTTTGGAGATGCTTAATGTGAGTCAGAGGGGGAGTGTACAGTCTAAGCAGACACCAAGGTATTTGTAATTGTCCACATATTCTAAGTCAGAACCATCCAGAGTAGTGATGCTGAACTGGCGGGCAGGTGCGGTTAAAGAGCATTCATTTAGTTTTGCTTGCATTTAAGAGCAATTGGTGGCCACGGAAGGAGAGTTGTATGGCATTGAATATCGTCTGGAGTTAACAGTGTCCAAAGAAGGGCCAGAAGTATACAGAATGGTGTCGTCTGTGTAGAGGTGGATCAGAAAATCACCAGCAGCAAGAGCGACATCATTGATGTATACAGAGAAGAGAGTCGGCCCGAGAATTGAACCCTGTGGCACCCCCATAGAGACTGCCAGAGGTCTGGACAACAGGCCCTTCGATTTAACCCACTGAACTCTGTCAAGAAGTTGGTGAACCAGGCAAGGCAGTCATTTGAGAAACCAAGGCTGTTGAGTCTGCCGATAAGAATGCGGTAATTTACAGAGTCGAATGCCTTGGTGGATGAATACGGCTGCACAGTATTGTATTTTATTGATGGCGGTTATGATATCGTTTAGGACCTTGAGCGTGGCTGAGGTGCATGACCAGCTCTGAAACCAGATTGCATAGTGGAGAAGGTACAGTGGGATTCGAAATGGTCGGTGAGCTGTTTGTTAACTTGGCTTTCAAAGACTTTAGAAAGCAGGGCAGGATGGATATAGGTCTGTAACAGTTTGGGTCTAGAGTCTCTCCCCCCTTTTTAAAGAGGGGGATGACCGCGGCTAGTAATAGGGGTTGCAACAATTGCGGCGGATAATTTTAGAAAGAGAAGGTGCAGATTGTCTTGCCCAACTGATTAGTAGGGGTCCAGATTTTGCAGCTCTTTCAGATCATCAGCTATTTGGATGAAGGAGAAATGGGGGAGGTTTGGGCAAGTTGCTGTGGGGGGTGCAGGGCTGTTGACTGGTGTAGGGGTAGCCAGGTGGAAAGCATGGCCAGCCGTAGAAAAATGCTTATTGAAATTCTCAATTATTGTTGATTTTTCAGTGGTGACAGTGTTTCCTAGCCTCAGTGCAGTGGGTAGCTGGGAGGAGGTGCTCTTATTCTCCATGGACTTTACAGTGCCCCAGAACGTTTTCGAGTTCGTGCTACAGGATGCACATTTCTGTTTGAAAAATCTAGCCTTAGCTTTCCTAACTGCCTGTGTATATTGGTTCCTAACTTCCCTGGAAAGTTGCATATCGCGGGGGCTATTCGATGCTAATGCAGTATGCCACAGGATGTTTTTGTGCTGGTCAAGGGCAGTCAGGTCTGGAGTGAACCAAGGGCTATATCTGTTCCTGGTTCAAAAATGTTTTGAATGGGGCATGCTTATTTAAGATGGTGAGGAAAGCACTTTTAATGAATTACCAGGCATCCTCTACTGATGGAATGAGGTCAATATCCTTCTAGGATACCCAGGCCAGGTCGATTAGAAAGGCCTGCTCGCTGAAGTGTTTTAGGGGGCGTTTTACAGTGATGAGGGATGGTCGTTTGACCGCAGACCCAATACGGACGCAGGCGATGAGGCAGTGATCGCTGAGATCCCGATTGAAGACAGCAGAGGTGTATTTAGAGGGCAGGTTTGTCAGGAATGATATCTATGAGGGTGCCCGTGTTTACAGATTTGGGGTTGTACTTGGTAGGTTCATTTGATAATTTGTGTGAGATTGAGGGCATCAAGCTTAGATATAGCAACGAATCAGAAGCATTAGGAGCTGTCCTTCAATCAAACACACTCTACGAATGGGTCTGTTTCATATAATGTAGCTGTAGTCAGTGTAATGCTCAGTGTTAGTATATGTAAATAAATACCTTTAGCCTGTTGTCCGCAGGTTACACTGTCATGGAAGTGTAAGATCTCGCAATACTTGGCCCCATCCATCCTCCCCTCGGTGCAGTCGTCCTGTCCCTTTTGCAGAAAAGCATCGCCAAAGAATGATGTTTCCACCTCCATGCTTCATGGTTGGGATGGTGTTCTTGGGATTGTACTCATCCTTCTTCTTCCTCCAAACACGGAGAGTGGAGTTTAGACCAAAAAGCTCTATTTTCGTCTCATCAGACCACATGACCTTCTCCCATTCCTCCTCTGGATCATCCAGATGGCCATTGGCAAACTTCAGACGGGCCAGATGGCCATTGGCAAACTTCAGGGGGACCTTGCGTGCGCTGCAGGATTTTAATCCATGACGGTGTAGTGTGTTACTAATGGTTTTCTTTGAGACTGTGATCCCAGCTCTCTTCAGGTCATTGACCAGGTCCTGCCATGTAGTTCTGGGATGATCCCTCACCTTCCTCATGATCATTGATGCCCCCCGAGGTGAGATCTTGCATGGAGCCCCAGACCGAGGGTGATTGACCGTCATCTTGAACTTCTTCCATTTTCTAATAATTGCGCAAACAGTTGTTGCCTTCTCACCAAGCTGCTTGCCTATTGTCCTGTAGCCCATCCCAGCCTTGTGCAGGTCTACAATTTCATCCCTGATGTCCTTACACACTCTCTGGTCTTGGCCATTGTGGAGAGGTTGGAGTCTGTTTGATTGAGTGTGTGGACAGGTGTCTTTTATACAGGTAACAAATTCAAACCAGTGCAGTTAATACAGGTAATGAGTGGAGAACAGGAGGGTTTCTTAAAGAAAAACTAACAGGTCTGTGAGAGACGGAATTCTTACTGGTTGGTAGGTGATCAAATACTTATGTCATGCAATAAAATGCAAATGAATGACTTAAAAATCATACAATGTGATTTTCTGGATTTTTGTTTTTGATTCTGTCTCTCACAGTTGAAGTGTACCTATGATCAAAAATGACAGACCTCGACATGCTTTGTAAGTAGGAAAACCTGCAAAATCGTCAGTGTATCAAATACTTGTTCTCCCCACTGTCTGTTGGAGACTGTTGCAACAGGCCAGGGGTTACAGGACCATTACTATGGCCATCTACTTTTACTTTACTGACTTTGTCATTTTGTTGTAGTGTCATGTACACATTTAAATTGGCGTTTAAATACAATACAAAACAAATTGACAATACAACTTTCATAACAGTTAACATAGAAATAAAAAGAGACTAGCCTGCTGGCCTTACTGGGTCGATAGGAACATTATCCCGAGCTATTTAGGAGGCATATCACACCTGGCACAAATAGTCTAATTCTCTTTTTCCTGCCGATGGGTGCCCTATACCTGCGCCTAGAGGGGAGTAGTTCGAAGTCCGGGGACAGGGGGTGGCTTGGTATAAAATGATTTTGTGAGCCTTGCGGAGGGCCATAAAGATCTTAAAGATCTCATCCATGCCTGTCTGTTTGACTCCAAGTACCTTGCTTGCTGTGGTGATAATCCTTCTCAGCATATTTCTCTGGTTGACAGTGGCATTGCCAAACCAACAAACAATACAAAAAGTTAAAATACTCTCAATGAAAGATTTGTAAAAAAGAATAAGTATAGTACAGTCAACATTAAAAGTAGCCCAGCTTTTTGAGAAAGTACAGTCTGACTCTTTTTGTAGATCAGGTCTGTACATTTACTCCACTGAAGCTTATTGTCCAAGAGGACACACAGGTATTTATATTCCTTCACAATCTCTATATTCTGACCTCTGATGTTGCAGAGGTTGGTGTTGTACGCTTCCTGAAGTCTATGTACATCTCTTTGGTCTTGTTGGTATTGAGGACCAAGTGTGATTCCTCACACCACTCTACAAAGTCATCTAGGACCGGGCCATGATGTTCCTCGTCATCATGCAACAGGCTGATCAAGGCAGTGTCATCAGCGAACTTACCGAGGTGTCTGTCAATATGGGAACTAGTACAACTATTAGTGTACAAGATGTACAGGAGTGGGAACAAAACACATCCCTGAGGAGAGCCTGTGTTGGTGGTGCGCATGTCTGACACGTGGGGACCTACTTTGACCCGCTGTGACCTCTGGCTCAGGAAATCCAACAACCACAAGACCAGTTCCCCATCTAAGGAGAAGTTCCGAATGAGTCTGCAAGAATGTAAGGCTGGATTGTGTTGAAGGCAGAAGAAAAGTCAACAAACAAAACCCTGACATGGGATTTGGCTCCCTCTAGATGTCTATAGACCATGTTAAGGAGGGTAAGAATGGCATAATCAACTCCTCTGCTGGGCTGATAGGCAAACTGCAATGGGTGAGGAGCTTCTGGGTGGCACTGAGAACATGACTTGTCACAATTTTCTCAAGGCATTTTATTACTAAGGATGTCAAGGAGACAGGGTGGTAGTCATTCAGCACAGAGGGAATAGATGCTTTAGGAATGGGTATAATTATTGAGTTTTTCCACAATACTGGCACTTGTTGCTGGTCGAGTGAGGATTGGAAAATGTCTATAAACGCCAGCCAATTGTTCAGCACAGTGCTTTAACACGGCCACTTATTTTGTCTGGGCTTTTGTGTACATTACGTCCCCTGAACAATGTCACTACATCAGCATGTTTAGCCTCAACCCTCTCAGACATTTGTAATGATGCTTCCATTTGTTTTACCTCCGACACAAAATTGTCTGATTCATATCTTGGCTAATGAACAGAATGTTTCTTCTCATGTTCTGGCCCTCATGTCTCCCAAGGTCAGCACTGGTTTTTCCTCTACCTACAGTGGGGAGAACAAGTACTTGATACACTTGCCGATTTTGCAAGTTTTCCTACTTACAAAGCATGTAGAGGTCTAATTTTTTATCATAGGTACACTTCAACTGTGAGAGACGGAATCTAAAACAAAAATTCAGAAAATCACATTGTATGATTTTTAAGTAATTAATTAGCATTTTATTGCATGACATAAGTAGCCGGAATTCTTACTGGTTGGTAGGTGATCAAATACTTATGTCATGCAATAAAATGCTAATTAATTACTTTGATCTCACGGTGTACATCTCTTAAAGCCTGTCTATCACCCTCAGCATAAAGTGCGTTCTCCCTAATAAAGTAGTGATTTTAGATTTTTTGATACCCAAGGCTTATTGTTAGAGAATATTTTACAGGTTTTAGTAGGCACAACTGACTCCACATAGTTTGAAATAACATCTGTGAGTTCATCAAGATCAGAGCTACTGTCCTCAAATACCTCCCACATAGTACAGTCAAAACACCCCTGGAGACATGTGAAACTGTTGTCATTCCAGATCTACTGAATAACCTTGTGACAGGGAGCTTATTAGTCGACCTCGGACGTAATGAAGAAACGGGATGATCAAACTTCTATATTATCTGGGGTAGCTGATTCTGACCTTGCTCTCTCCCTCTATCAGACAAAGGTGATGGTCTCTCTGATGAGCACGAGCTCCTCCAAATGTGGTTCAAGCTGGTCCTGGAGAAGAACAAACTGGCACGCTATGAGGAAGAGCTAGTCATATTGTAAGTAGGAAAAGATGAGGCACACTGCATTCTCAGACACAGACCATCTTATGGAGTGAAGTGTGTTTGAAATTGGTTGTTTTGTCTGTTAGTGCTCAGGAACTTGAGCTGGAGGACAGACAGAGTCAACTACAGATAGATCTACGACGCAGGATGTCAGTAGACGGTACGGGTCACACACTAATTGTAGTATGCGTTTGCGGTCCAGTTATAATACATTCGCGGCCCTTTATCTGTGGAACTTGTCCTTTATCTATGGAACTTGTCCTTTATCTGTGGAACTTGTTGAGAATGTTTTCTAAATGACCATGTCCTACTTTGTCCATCTGTCTCCACCCCTCCTTCTCCTCCTCTACCATTTTACAATCTCTCCTCTCCAATGGCCCTTTGCAGACTCCAGGAAGAGCTCCAGTGAGCTGGCGGAGGAGCAGCAGATGCTGACCGAGATCATGAAGGTGGTGGAGAGGAGAGACACTCTGGTCAGCCTGCTGGAGGAGCAGCGGCTGCAGGAGAGGGCTGAGGACAGAGACCTGGAGAGCCTGGTGCTGTCTAGGGGCTACCAGTTCCATTGGACCTGAGGAGTTGCAGCCCTCTGGGGCAGGGAAAATCATAACAGTACCATGCAGCTCTATGGGTAGAGGCGACAAGTGACTACACTACCGGATTTGGCCTCAGTCGGCATGATGACCTTTTGAATATGTATATAGGTTTTACTTGTCAATTCCTACTTGAGGATCACATCTCTTATAGACCTGAGGGTTGTACATCCAGTGTCTGTATGCCTAGTCTCTCTTGGCAGCCTTCTGAGATTACTGTATGCCTAACCAAGAACACCTCATATTCTGTCGTATGAATGGAATAAATGAAATATGATTGTTTTTTTGAATTTGTCAGTTGCACTGGAAAGCACTTAGAAACACTACAGAAACCCAAAGATTCATCCTATCAAGTATGTTTTTGCTCTCAAAGCAAAATGTATTTTGTATGTGTAGGTCTCTATTGTAGGTCTCTACTGTTCATGTGTTGTGCTGTTGTGTTGAGAAGCACTGGAAAAACTACTGTATGTTGTATAATGTAATCTGCACTATACCAAGGAACTTAATCAACCAATACACCAAGTTGAGACTGTGTCAGTGGTCATGGTTGTCCATGTTGATAATTTTCCACAGGACTTTTGACTATTATTCCTGCATGTTGTCTATCCTATTACTCAGTACTGACCACAACCAACAGGATTTTATTCACTTTTTTGAGTCCTCCTTGCCCAACTTTGTTGGTTCAATTGATTTAGTTTGCTGTTTATTTTTATTCTGTAAAAATTAAATTATGAAATAAAATATATTTAATGGAGAATTGAAGTGTATTTGGTCATGATTTATGGATATGACATAATATTGAGAGAGATCATAGCTTATGGTGGCATTAGAATAAAGTCTGTCTATCCATAGTGATACTACCATAAAGTGGCGCCAACTATGTGCTACAAACTATTCAGCAATGAAGGTTTTATTTTTATTTTATTTAACTAGGCAAGTCCATAAAGAACAAGTTCTTATTTACAATGATGGCCTACACCGGCCAAACCCGGACGACGTTGGGCCAATTGTGCGCCGCCCTATGGGCCTCCCAATCACGGCCGGTTGTGATACAGCCTGGATTCGAACCAGGGTGTCTGTAGTGACGCCTCTAGCACTGAGCTGCAGTGCCTTAGACCGCTGCGCCACTCCGGAGCCCAAGTTAGGGGAGGGAACTACATCTGGGAACAAGGAAAGGATTCGAGGGATGGACGAATGTTTGGAATTCCGTTATAATGAACATTGTTTCGAACAGAACGTGATTTATCAATTTAATTCAGAGATCTACTAAACGTGTAACTTTACATTTTGATTGTACCTTTGAGCTTTGGCTAAATTTGATCATGGCTTCTTTGCCGTCCTCTCCCAAATCGCCGACGACTCCGAAATCTCCCTCTTCCAGAAAAAAATGACTCGTTCCTGGGAAAACTTGGAGGAACTTTAGTAAGAAGAAAGAAAGCAAAATAAGGTAAGGTTCAGATCAAAACAATACTGTAAAAAACATGTCTAAACTTAACTTGCGAGCTTGTGTGTCAACAGAAACGGACAGGAAGAAAACGTGTATTTTATGGAACGACAGTGTAGCCCATTTGAACTCTAGCTACAGCAATTTTTCAATCTGAGCGGCGCAAATTATTACAGAACATGCATTGTGCAATGAAGTCACACCCTAATCTATTGTCTGCTCCGTCTGATTCTGTCAATTCATTACTGGTAAAGCCATAACGAAATCGCCTGCATGCTTTCCCCGCAGCACATTCATTGAAGATATCAGAATGGATGAGCCTCGAGGCATATCTAGGCTACATACATAATACATAGGCCTGTCTGAAAACTAGTCATTGCACTCAAATAATGTATTCTATTTAAACTTTCTTGACCAGCAGCCTGGGGGTGCATACAGTGCAGTGCCTAGTAGAGTTACTAGAGTACTTACTACAGTATGATTGTTTACTATAGATGTAGGCTACGACTGTCATGTAGGGAACACTACTGCTGCAACTTGGATTTAGGGGTAGATGTAACATAGTAAACGTAAATCCGGCATGCTCAAAATAGTATGATATGTCATGCATGGTATTACAATTCGTATGATATGTTACATGATATGTTACAAATTGCAATTTGTTGTGGCAAAAGTTCGCTCGGTTGGGGCAATACACTTAAGTTTTTCCACACCAACGTTTCTCTCCATTAGTAGCACCAGCACATGATTTGGTCGCAGAATTGTTTTTCTATATACTGTACCAGGCAAAGTTTGGACACCTACTCATTTGGACACACCTACTCAAGGGTTTTAATGTATTTTTTACTACTTTCTACATTGTAGAATAATAGTGAAGACATCAAAACTATGAATAACACACATGGAATCATGTAGTAACCAACATTTTTTTTAACAAATCAAAGTGTATTTTATATTTGAGTACCTTCAAAGTAGCCACCCTTTGCCTTGATGCCAGCTTTGCACACTCTTGGCATTCTATCATCCAGCTTCACGAGGGAGTCACCTGGAATGCATTTCAATTAACCAGCTTCATGAGGAATGCTTTTCCAACCGTCTTGAAAGAGTTCTCATATATGCTGAGCACTTGTTGGCTGCTTTTCCTTCACTCTGCGGTCCCACTCATCCCAAACCATCTCAATTGGGTTGAGGTCGGGGGATTGTGGAGGCCAGGTCATCAGATGCAGCACTCCATCACTCTCCTTCTTGGTCAAATAGCCCTTACACAGCCTATAGGTGTGTTGAGTCATTGTCCTGTTGAAAAACAAATGATAGTCCCACTAAGCGCACGCCAGATGGGATGGCGTTCCAGGTGACTCCCTCATGAAGCTGATTGAGAGAATGCCAAGAGTGTGCAAAGCTGTCATCAAGGAAAATTGTGGCTATTTGAAGAGTCTAAAATATAAAATATATTTTGATTTGTTTAACAATTTTTTGGGTTGCTACTTGATTCCAAATGTGTTATTTAATTGTTTTGTTTGTTTGTTTTGTCTTCACTATTATTCAACATTGTGAAAATAGTACAAATAAAGACAAACCCCTGAATGAGTAGGTGTTCTAAAACTTTTGACCGGTAGTGTATATACAGCTCTAGAAAAAATGAAGAGACCACTGCAAAATGTTTAAAGGCATGTGTCTGGGTAAAATGAACATATTTGTTTTATTCTATAAACTACTGACAACATTTGTCCCAGATTCCAAATAGAAATGTTGTCATTTAGAGCATTTATTTGCAGAAAATGACAACTGGTCAAAATAACAAAAAATATGCTGTGTTGTCAGACCTCGACCTCGATGCAAAGAAAATAAGTTCATATTCATTTTTAAACAACACAATACTAATGTTTTAACTTAAGAAGAGTTCAGAAATCAATTTTTGGTAGAATAACCCTGTTTTTCAATCACAGCTTTCATGCGTCTTGGCATGCTCGCCACCAGTCTTTCACATTTGATTTTGGGTGACTTTATGCCACTCCTGGCACAACAATTCAAGCAGCTTGGCTTTGTTTGATGGCTTGTGACCATCAAACAAAGTGTGAGACATTGTGGCTTGTAGGCCTCTTTTGTATTATTATTAATAATAACCTGGCCTGTGTCCCATAATGTGCCTGCATTCCGTACAGAACCAGGATAATAATGACTAGCCATCGTTTACATTAGCATGCTCTTGTGTTCTTACATTGATTTGGATAGATTTACTGTAACAGCAAAGAAAATATACTATTAAAATAAAGTGCAACATTTATTTATTGCAGATTTCAAAGTGTCATGTTTTCTGCAAAAAAAAAACCGATGCTTGATACCACAAAGTTAGGAGAAGGACTGATTTACTCCAGTTTTGTGTTTGGCCAGCGGTGTTTGTGTAGCGTACTTGTGATGGAGATTTCAAAACAAATGGCCACAGGATTGGTTCAAATAATCATGATAGGCTACTTTGTAGTTATCTTTTAATTGCCTTTCCATCTACCAAAAAACAGTTAGGCTATCATTAGCATCGCTAATGGCTACACAAAGTGTTACACATATAGGCCCTATGCGCACCGCACACAGCGGGGCTTGACATTTAGGTAAACTTGCCAGTGCAAACTGAAAGCTACTGACCCAAATGGAAAAATGTCCTGGCCCGGGTCAAGATCTGGCAGAAAAGTTAATGATGCGTGTATAATTTCGTTAGCAGTTGATTTTATCTTTAATTTGCGAGCTGAGCAAGTAGCCTATACAGGGTTCATACAGACATTGCCAAGTTAAGTTAAAATTGGATTCCCTTTTGTAATGGAACACTTTATATGGAGAACCAAGTTGAAGCCAACATTCAGTGCTGTCTTGCAAATTATAACCGCACATGGTTTTACTGCAACTAGAGCAACACCATTCAATAGAGATGGCGGGAAACAAACAAATGTGCCTCTCATAAAAACTGATCAGAAAAGATATCATGGAATAATTAAGGTTAAGGTTAGGTTAAACGTTTAGGGAAAGGGTAAGCTAACATGCAAAGTACCTCAATAGTAGTAAGTAAACTCAGCAAAAAAAGAAAAGTCCCTTTTTCAGGACCCTGTCTTTCAAAAGATAAGTCGTAAAAATCCAAATAACTTCACAGATCTTCATTGTAAAGGGTTTAAACACTGTTTCCAATGCTTGTTAAATGAACCATAAACAATGAATGAACATGCACCTGTGGAACGGTTGTTAAGACTAACAGCTTACAGACGGTAGGCATTTAAGGTCACAGTTATGGAAACTTAGGACACTAAAGAGGCCTTTCTACTGACTCTGAAAAACACCAAAAGAAAGATGCTCAGTGTCCCTGTGCGAACGTGCCTTAGGCATGCTGCAAGGAGGCATGAGGACTGCAGATGTGGCCAGGGCAATAAATTACAATGTCTGTACTGTGAGGCGCCTAAGACAGCACTACAGGGAGACAGGATGGACAGCTGATCTTGCTTGCAGTGGCAGACCACGTGTAACAACACCTGCATAGGATCGGTACATCCGAACATCACACCTGCGAGACAAATCGACTACTAACAGATCTCTCGAGCCAGACGGCTTACTTCCGCAATCTTTGAATGCCTATAGGCTTACGTTGCTCCAAGGTCGGGGATATCCGAGACTAACAGATGGGGAAATGACATTGTCTTGTTTAACTGAGAACAGTGTCAGATTGGATATGTATATTTAGGAATGGTGACACCGAAAGCTGAGGTGGTGCAGTGAGCTAAGGATTTTTTTTGTTATATTGATTTAAGACCAGTAAGAGTCATCCCTATTAGAACATCTCTGTGTTGTGAGATATAGCATTTGGAGAAGGACTGTATGTGGACAGAGGAGGGCCACTAAGTAGTAGATGAAACTGCAGTGTTTTTCCCATGTGTAGGTGAGGGGAAATCCATATTCCTTGAGGAAAGACAGAGAAATCAGTGAGGGAAACCACTTACAGAAAGAACCACTACTCCTCAATAACATACCATATTAGACCTGATAAAGCAAGCAAAACCCAATTCTACTCCTGTGTTAATGCTAGGTTATTTGGACCAAATGGCTGTGGGAGTAGTTAACTAGTGTATTAGTGATGTGGGAACACTATTGCAGTGCTATCATGCACTGTTTGGAAGCACTTCAGAGAGGATGGTGCCAATTTTGATCCTTATTTTTTAACAAGTTCGCATTTACAACTGCGACCTGGCCAAGATAAAGCATGGCAGTGTGAACAGACAACAACACAGAGTTACACATGGAGTAAACAATAAACAAGTCAATAACACAGTAGAAAAAAATAGTCTATATACATTGTGTGCAAAAGGCATGAGGAGGTAGATGAATAATTACAATTTTGCAGATTAACACTGGAGTGATAAATGATCAGATGGTCATGTGCAGGTAGAGATACTGGTGTGCAAAAGAGCAGAAAAGTAAATAAATAAAAACAGTATGGGGATGAGGTAGGTCAAATGGGTGGGCTATTTACCGATGGACTATGTACAGCTGCAGCAATCGGTTAGCTGCTCAGATAGCAGATGTTTAAAGTTGGTGAGGGAGATAAGTCTCCAACTTCAGTGATTTTTGCAAATCGTTCCAGTCACAGGCAGCAGAGAACTGTAAGGAAAGGCGGCCAAATGGGGTGTTGGCTTTAGGGATGATCAGTGAGATACACCTGCTGGAGCGTGTGCTACGGGTGGGTGTTGCCATCGTGACCAGTGAACTGAGATAAGGCGGAGCTTTACCTAGCATGGACTTGTAGATGACCTGGAGCCTGTGGGTCTGGTGACGAATATGTAGCTAGGGCCAGCCGACTAGAGCATACAGGTCGCAATGGTGGGTGGTATAAG